>NC_064861.1:72806933-73114433 GCF_024139225.1 Suncus etruscus | reverse complement strand
GGGTCACACCCACCAATGTTCAAGGCTTACTACTGACTATGCACTCAAGGATCACCCCGACTTTGCCTCCTGCGGCCCGCAGGTAAATTGAGTTTGAGACCCCTGCTTGAGGGACCAAACAGTGTCCCCAAGAGGGATGGAACCCAGGCCCCTCCTGCATGCAAAGCCACATTCTGCCTCTTTAAAAATGATGGCAAGGGAGCTGGAGGGATAGCACAGCGGTAGGGTGTTTGCCTTGCACGTAGCCAACTCAGGATGGAAGGTGGTTCGAATCCTGGCATCCCATATGGTCTCCTGAGCATGCCAGGAGCAATTTCTGAGCACAGAGCCAGGAGTAACCTCATAGCACCGCCAGGTATGATCAAAAAGTAAAAATAAAAAATCCAAAATAAAAAATGATGGCAGGTTTGTGTAGTAACAAGCAGTTTATGAAGTCAATTTGTTTGTGCCTACAAGGAGGCAGGCTAGGGTGGTGGGTGGGGATAGTTGTGAAGGGAAAGTCACACTAGTGAGGGAATTAGTGTTTGAATAATGACTATTATGAATAACTTGGTAAATTAGTCATTAGGAAATAAAAAATAATGATAGGTATTTCAAAACCATTAACACCATGTGCACTGGAGTGAAAGCACAGCAGGGAGGGCATTTGCCTTCCATGCAGCCGACCCCAGGTTTGATCCTGGGCCTGCCAGGAATAATTTCTGAGCACAGAGCCAGGAGTAACCCTTGAGCACTGCCAGGTGTGGTCCCAAAATAAAAAAAAATCACCAATAACAACTAAAAATCCATTAGCACCAGTCCATCTTTAAGTGTGTGACTCAAACTAATTCTTTTTTTTTTTTTTTTTTTTTTGGTTTTTGGGCCACACCCGGCAGTGCTCAGGGGTTACTCCTGGCTGTCTGCTCAGAAATAGCTCCTGGCAGGCACGGGGGACCCTATGGGACACCGGGATTCGAACCAACCACCTTTGGTCCTGGATCGGCTGCTTGCAAGGCAAACGCCACTGTGCTATCTCCAGGCCCTCAAACTAATTCTTAGGTTTAAGAATTAAACCTGGGCTCGGAGAGAAAGCACAGCGGCGTTTGCCTTGCAAGCAGCCGATTCAGGACCAAAGGTGGTTGGTTGGAATCCCGGTGTCCCATAGGGTCCTCAGTGCCTGCCAGGAGCTATTTCTACTAGCGTAGGACGGACTGCAGTTCGATCCCCCAGCGTCCCATATGGTCCCCCCAAGCCAGGGGCGATTTCTGAGTGCATAGCCAGGAGTAACCCCTGAGCATCAAACGGGTGTGGCCCAAAAAATTATTAAACCTAGGGCCAGAGAGATAGCATAGTAGTAGGGCATTTGCCTTGCATGCAGCCAATTCAGGACAGACAATGGTTCGAATCCTGGCATCCCATATGGTCCCCCAGGCCTTCCAGGAGTGATTTCTGAGTGTAGAGCCAGGAGTAACACCTGAGCGACACTGGGTGTGACCCAAAAACTAAAAACAAAAACAAAAAACCCCTAAGAACATGTCTGTTAAGTTGGGAGGCAGGGCAGGGGCCAGCATCCTAGGGATACTGACACTGGTGGTGGGATTTGGGATTTGAGTTGGAACATTGTATGTCCAAAACTGTTATGATAGCTTTGTGAATCCTGGAGCCTAAACATACACCAAGGAAGTACAATTCCTGCATTCAACAAATGCTGAGTGCCACTAGGTGAGGGCTAGGAATAGATTTCACACACTGCAGCACCAGGGTCTGGCTAAATGTGTCTTTTGGGGGAGAGATGCAGAGGTCAATCTCAGAACCTCCACATGCTCCCCTTAGAGCTCATTGCTGTTGTTGCTGTGCTCCCCCCAATATATATACCCCTTTCCCCTCCAGACATAACAGCATTGCAACATGTATGAGGTACCTTCCAGAAAGCAGCTCTTTGGGTCTACTTGAGAATGTGCCTGCACACATACACATGCACACAGAGGCACACACATACACACACACACACACACACACACACATACGCAGACCCAGGGATTTCAATAAGAAACACATGACAGAGCCATTTTGTCCTCCCTATTTCTTTTCCATAAGGAAATGGTTCAGAGGGAAAAAAGAGAACAAAGATGCCAAGAAAGAAACTACCAGAGGTGCCAGAGTGATAGCATAATGGGGAGGGTATTTGCTTTGCCCGTATGATCCCCAGACCAGAGCCTGCTAGAAGCGATTTTTGAGTGCAGAGCCAGGAGTGACTCCTGAGCACTGCAATGTGTGGCCAAAAAACGAAGAAGGAAGGAAGGAAGGAAGGAAGGAAGGAAGGAAGGAAGGAAGGAAGGAAGGAAGGAAGGAAGGGAGGGAGGGAGGGAGGAAGGGAGGGAGGGAGGGAGGAAGAAAAGGAGGAAGGGAGGGAGGGAGGGAAGGAGGGAGGGAGAAAGGAAGGGAGGGAAGGAGGGAGGAAGGAAGGAAGGGAGGGAGGGAGGGAGAAAAGAAGGAAGGGAGGGAGGGTGGGAGAAAAGAAGGGAGGGAGGAAGGAAGGGAGGGAGGGTGGGAGAGAAGGAGGGAGGGAGGGAGGAAGAAAAGGAGGAAGGGAGGGAAGGAGGGAGGGAGAGAGGAAGGGAGGGAAGGAGGGAGGGATGAAGGAAGGAAGGAAGGAAGGAAGGAAGGAAGGAAGGAAGGAAGGAAGGAAGGAAGGAAGGAAGGAAGGAAGGAAGGAAGGAAAGTAGCTACCAGAAAGACACCACCAGTCCCAGGTGCCAAGAAGGAGGTAAGCAAATCCTCCGAGGCTCAGGAGGAAATTAAGAATATCAGGGATCCTGACATTTATGGCAACATCTTACTTCTGGGCTTCTGGGCTTCTGGGAGCTAGAGCCAGTTTTGGGAGTTCTCTTTGAACTCAGATTCGATGGGGTGGGACAAGTCCCCGGGTGTTGGGTGTCGGGAGCAGGTGACATTAGAGTGGTGGACAGATGGAGTAAGGGCTAGAAGAAGTGGGGGAGGCTACATGGGGAAACCTCCAGGGATGGTCTCAAACAGACCATCATGGGGCTAGAGAAAAAGCAGAGTGGGGAGGGCACGTGCCTTTCATGTGGCTGACCTGGGTTCCATCTTCAGCAGCCCATATGGTTCCCCAAATCCACTAGGAGTATGTCCTGAGCATCACTGGGTGCCTCCCCAAACCCAAATGCAACGTCGCCTTGGCAAGGAGGAATTAATCAGGTGGGCACCAAAGAAGTGAATTAAAATGCTACTATTAGCTCAGAATGATAGCACAGCAAGTAGGGTGCTTGCCTTGCACACAGCTGACCCAGGTTCAATTCCTGGCATCTGTCTGCTTGAGGCCCGCTGGGAGTGATCCTTTGTGTTTTGTTTGTTTGTTTGTTTTGGGTTTTTTTGTTTTGTTTTTGGGTCACACCAAGCAGCACTCAGGGGTTACTCCTGCCTCTGTGCTCAGAAATCAACCCTGGCAGGCACGGGGGACCATATTGGATGCCGGGATTAGAACCACCATCCTGGGGCCGGGAAGGTGGCGCTAGAGATAAGGTGTCTGCCTTGTAAGCGCTAGCCAAGGAACAGACCGCGGTTCGATCCCCCGGCGTCCCATATGGTCCCCCCAAGCCAGGGGCAATTTCTGAGCACTTAGCCAGGAGTAACCCCTGAGCATCAAACGGGTGTGGCCCAAAAACAAAACAAAACAAAACAAAACAAAAAAAAGAACCACCATCCTTCTGGATGTAAGGCAAATGCCCTACCTCCAGGCTTTCTCTCCGGCCCCTGGGAGTGATCCTTGAGCACAGAACCCAGAATAAGCCCTGAATACCGCTGAGTGTGACCCTAAAACTAAATAAAATGTACCATTAGGCCCAAAAACAAAAAGCAAAACAAGGGCCGGTAGGGCATTTTTCTTGCACGCGGACAACCCAGGAAGGACCCACGTTCAATCTGTGGCATCCCATATGGTCCCCCAAGCTCAACCTTCCACATGTTTACTCTCTGCAAGACAGTGGAGCCTCATGCTAAGACAGGGCCTGGGGGTTAAGCTGCCCCCCACCTCCCTGAGTACCAAGATATGTGTGTGGTGATAAAGATCCAACCCAGCACTCTACACATGCAAGGAAGCCAGCCACTCGGGGGTCCAAACACCCTCTTTGCTGTGTGTCTGCCTGTTTGGAGGTGGGGCACATGGTACTCCTGCTTTTGCCAGGTTTGCTTTGAGTCACCATTTCCCTGGCCCTGGGATCCTCTTTTTTGGAAAAGCAATTCAGCACATTGGGCTCACACTGCTGCACCGTTCACAGCCTTTGTCAGAAGAACTCTCTGCTCAGAAATCGATTCTAAGGAAATGATCCTGTTTTTATGATGATTATTAAAAAGCCATTGGCAAGAAAATGTTCCCAGCAGCATGATCTGGAAGAGAAAATAAACCCCAAGGCTCCAGACCTGGGGGCAAGAGTTCTGAACATCGTGACCTGGCGGTAAGGGGCTCTGTCAGCTACCACCGTGATGAGGGGCCACACAGAAATGCTCACGACACCAGGATATCTGTGAGATGGAGTGAGCAGAACTACACGCTTGGGCCATGCTTCACCAGCACTTTGACTCAGGGCCGAGCCAGCAGGGGGTGGGAATTGAATGTGTGTGTGTGTGTGTGTGTGTGTGTGTGTGTGTGTGTGGTTATTTTTTGATTTTTGGCCCACACCTAGCAGTGCTCCGGGCTGACTCTGCTCCTGGCAGAGCTCAGGAGACCATAGGCAGTGCCAGGGATGGAACTAGGGGCAAGTGACCTGTCCTTTGCCCATTCACTCCTTTATGAATATGCTGGAGTGATAGCACAGAGGTAGTGTTTGCCTTAAATGTAGCCTACCTTGGACTGGCCTGGGTTTGATCCCTGGCATCCAATATGGTCCCCCAAGCCTGCCAGGAACAATTTCTGAGGGCAGAGCCAGGAGTAATCCCTGAGCACCGCTGGTTTTGGTCAAAACAAACAAACAAACAAAAACCCCCAAACAAAAAACTAAAAACAACCCACATATTCTTTTTTTTTTTTTTGTGCTAAAACTGGCATTGTTTAAGGGTTACTCTAGCTCTGTATTCTAGAATTACTCCTAGCAGTGCTTGGGGGACCATATGGGATGCCGGATATCAAACCTGAGCAAGGCAAGCACTCTCCCTGTTATGTTATTGTTCCGGCTCCTCTGGGAGGATATGGGCCACATTGTGATTTATGCTTGGGAATTGCTCCCAGCAATGCTTAGGGAACTGAACTGTGCAAGGGGATCAAATGGTCAATTTGGCTGTGTGCAAGGCTAATAAGTGCCCTGGCCCTGCTCTTTCTCTCCAACCCCCAGAACACGAGTCTCTGCAGTAGTTGGTCTCTGGAAGTACTGCTGGGATCAGCTAGAGATTCTTTTTTTTTTTTTTTTTTTTGGGGGGGGGGTCACACCCGGCGGTGCTCAGGGATTACTCCTGGCTGTCTGCTCAGAAATAGCTCCTGGCAGGCACAGGGGACCATATGGGACACCGGGATTCGAACCAACCACCTTTGGTCCTGGATCAGCTGCTTGCAAAGCAAACACCACTGTGCTATCTCTCCGGGCCCTCAGCTAGAGATTCTAACCAAGTGAAAATAGGGACAGGTAGATAGTGGGTCTCCAGTCACAGCTGAAAGAGACAAGAGGAGGCACTGATCACTCTTTTTTTTTTGGGGGGGGGGTCACACCCGGCGGTGCTCAGGGGTTACTCCTGGCTGTCTGCTCAGAAATAGCTCCTGGCAGGCACGGGGGACCGTATGGGACACCGGGATTTGAACCAACCACCTTTGGTCCTGGATCAGCTGCTTGCAAAGCAAACACCACTGTGCTATCTCTCCGGGCCCGGCACTGATCACTCTTAGCTCCTGCTGTCTGCACACCCTAGCTGTGGTCACTTGTTACAGTAACTCCAGGAAACAAGTGCAGTCCCTTTGGGCTATTCTTAGTCATATGATTGCATTATCTATTCAAAACAACTTGATGGCGGGCTGGAGCAATAGTACAGCAGGGAGGGTACAATAGTACAGCTTGCTTTTGTATGCTGCCAACTTGGGTTTGGTACTCAGCACCCTATAGGATGCCCTGAGCAACCCCAGGAATAATCCCTGGGTGCTGAGCTAGGTGTCACTTAATATTGCCAGGTAAGTATTTGAAGAAAAAATAAACAAAAGTAATAAACTTGATGGATGCACAAAAACTGACCCCTAAAATCCTGTGCTTAACCAGAAAAGACAGCATTCTGGAGTTTCCAGCAATCTCCCCACAATGGCTGGGCAGGGACAGGGATATGTGTGAGTGCCTCACCCCACCCCCCAGAGGGCACTTGTTCGTGCCAACCATGGGCACCTGGCTCTGCTCCTGACCTTGGTTCCCATCCAACCTCCTGGGAGCTGATATGGCACCAACTACGACTGTCGATCGGTGGAAGCCAGGTGTGTGTCTGCCTGGTATGCAGGAACTAAAGTGGCCACCAGGTCAGAGTGGGTAGGAGTCCCAGAGACTGCAGGAGGTCAGAGTTCAAAACTCATCCAGCTGGATTTGGAAGGAAGAGTGTGTGTGTGTGTGTGTGTGTGTGTGTGTGTGTGTGTGTGTGTGTGTGTGTGTCTGCCTGGTATCGATGGGGGAGGGTTTCCCAGGCCCAGGAGCTGCAGATGTAAAGACACAGATATAAGAGAGATCAGATGGGGTGAGGTGACTTAAAAGGCTGAGCTCAGGGCCCAGAGAGATAGCACAGTGGTGTTTGTCTTGCAAGCAGCTAATCTAGGACCTAAGGTGGTTGGTTCGAATCCTGATGTCCCATATGGTCCCCCATGCCTGCCAGGAGCTATTTCTGAGCAGACAGCCAGGAGTAACCCCTGAGCACTGCCGGGTGTGGCCCAAAAACCAAAAACAAAAAAACAAACAAACAAAAAAAGGCTGAGCACAGGCTTTAATGCAGAAGAGGCTTTGGTTTCCAGCACTGCAGGGTCCCCCAAGAACCACTGAGCATGGGGCCAGAGCAATAGCAGGAGGGTGCCTGCTTTGCATCTGGCCAACCTGAGTTTCCTCCCTGGTACCCCTTAAGGCCCCCTGAGCACCGACCACAGGGAGTGAGCACCACTGGGTGTGGCTCCTCAAAACCAAAACTAAAACCAGGCTAACAAAACCAAACCCTGATAAAAAAAAAACAAAAAAAAAACAAGATGCATAACATCCGGGAGCAGCTCACTATGGCTGGTGGAGACCGGCAAGTGTACCTGATTACCACAGGGTCTTGGGCTGCTGGGGGCCACTCAGGGCTGTTGGGGGGGGTTGTGCCCCCCAGATCTGTCCATGTGCCCATGCAAGTGCTGGGTGCTCAGAAAGACAAACCACAGGAGCGTTCGTGTGAGCTGCATGTGCTCCCCAAAGAATAATGTTTGTCCAACTTGTCTGGTGATGCTCTGAGGCGAGAAGGAAACAGCTAGCTCAGAATCATTCCTGGTGGTAGTGTTCAGGGACCCTATGGGATGCCAGGGATCGAACCTGGGTCAGACATGTGCAAGGCCAGTACCCTTCCTGCTATCAAGGCATCCCCCACTAGCGACTGTTGCTTGTCCGAAGAAAGGGGACAGTAGGGAAGGCATTTGAGCCTTGCACAGGGCTGACTTGGTTTGACCCTGCGCCCTGCATATGGTCCCCCAAGCCCAGCCAAAACCGAACCCAAAACACAGAACCAGGAGTAAGCAAAAACCAAAGACACAAACCACTCATCCATTGACCCTTCTGCGAAGGCCCAGCTGGGGAGGAGAGTTGGGAAGGGCACCAGCGCCCCCCTGGGCCTACCTTCCGGCTCCCACGCCCAGTACAAGCTCCCCAGCCCAGCCTGTCAACAGTGCAGCCAAGAGGCATTATGGGTGCAAGGCGCCCTCTGCCGGCCACTGTCATCGTGAGTGAGTCTGGCACTGCAGGACTCGCCTCTACAAAGGAGGTGGTGGTGGTGGTGGGGTTGTGGCAAAGAGAGTGGGGTCCAGAACAGGAGGCAATCCTGGGGAGAAGGTGGGCAGTCAGCTCCCTATCAAGAGAAGGAAACTGTGGTCCACGGGTTTGGGATCACCAGTACCCCATGATTTGCATAGTACCAACATTAATGATTCTGACTACCACATCCATTTGCTGAATGTTATTGGTATTTGGATTCTATTTGTTGGTTATTATTGATATTAAGAGCATGAAAAGTTCATGACTAGAACTATTGCTCCTACTCACTCATTGCACACTACTTATTGAGAATTGGATTTTACTTTTGGAACATCAGATATTATAATGTAAGATTAACAGGAAGGTCATGATATTCGGTATCTTTGTTTATTTTTTTAATGGGGAGGGGCATACCTGGCAATGCTCAGGGCTTAATTCTGGCTCTGCATTCAGAAATTACTCCTAACAGTGGGGCTGGAGAGATAGTACAGCGGTAGGGCATTTGCCTCGCAAGCGGCCAACCTAGGACTAACGGTGGTTCGAATCCCAGCATCCCATATGATCCACCGTGCCTGCCAGGGGTGACTTCTGAGTGCATAGCCAGAAGTAACCCCTGAATGTCACCGGATGTGGCCCAAAAACCAAAATAAAAAAAAGAAATTACTCCTAATAGTGCTTGGGGGACCATAGGAGATATTGGAGATTAAACCCAAGTAGGCTGTACATAAGTCAAGTGCTTTCTCTATTGTACTATCTATCCAGCTCTTAGATTCAATAGCACATGCTTATCCTTAGTACTTTAGTACTTTTTTTGTTTGTTTTTGGGCCACATTTGGTGGTGCTCAGGGGTTACTCCTGACTCTTCACTCAGAAATTGCTCCTGGCAGGCTCAATGGGATGCTGGGAATTGAACCTGGGCCCATCCCAGGTCAACAGCTTGCAAGGTAAATGCCTTACCACTGTGCCATCACTCTGGCCCCTCAGAACTTTTTTAATTTGTTTTGGAACTACACCTGTCCATGCTCAGAGATTACTCCAGGCTCTATTCTCAGAGATTACTCCTGGCAGTGCTCAGAGGACCAGATGGGATGCTGGGGATCAAACTTGAGTTTGCTGCATGCAAGGCAAGTACCTTAGTTCTCTTAATAACTCCTTGTACTTTCTTTTTGGTTCCAATATCCTTAGTATTATTTTCAGGGGCCAGAGTGATTGCACAGCAAGGGAAGATGTTTGTCTTGCACATGGCTGACCTGGGGTTGATTCTTGGCACCCCATATGAGCACTGCCAGTAATTTCTCAATGCAGAGCCAGGAGTAACCCCTGAGCAGTGCTGAGAGTGTCCCAAAACAAAACAAAAAAGTTATTTTCAACTGGAACTTCTCTGGCTGTGTTTGAAATCATTTGCATGGCCCAATGACTTCCAGGCTTCATGACCAGAATATCAAGTTCTAGGGCTGAAGAGAGAACACAGAGGGTTGGGCACTTGCTTTGCACATGAAATATCCAGTTGTTCAGTCCATATAGGTCCCTGAGCACTTGCCAGGAGTGATTCCTGAGTGCAGAGCCAGGAGCTAGCCTTGGGCATCATCGGGTATGGCACCCAAAACAAAAAGAATATCAAATACCTTCTTCAGATGCGATAACCTGGTCCCCAGGGATGGATGTTCTGGCTTGACAAACTGGCTGGCCCTCATCAACTCTGGGCTGGACTCGAGACTGTCCAGCACACAGACTCCCCAGAAAGATGTGGTACCCCCCCTGAATACCCTCTGCAAGTAGGGGGGAGCAGCTTACTGTGGGGTACCAATGTGGTAACTCCTTGTCTGAGAAGCAACAGGGTGACACAAAAGTCAGGCCCAAATCCTTGCAGAGCCCTCAGCACTGGGAGGAAAAGCAGTTTTGGAGACTCCAGAACTGTGGTAACAGAGTAACTGAGGTGTAATGACTGTGGGTGCAGCCGTCTGACTCAGAAAATTGAATAAATGCAAATCCTTTCAATTTGGGGGCCAAGTCCAGAGATGCACAGAATCTTAGTTTTTGCTCGGCTCAGAGAAATCACTCCTGGGAGGTGTTCGGGAGCTGAATGTGGAGCCAGAGGTGTGTGTGTGCAGGGTATCACCAGCAGGCCGCAGGCAAGGCCTGAACCCCAGCATTCTCTTCTGCCTCATCCTTTCCAGACACATCACTTTGGGGGCTTTGGGAGTAGAGGAATCCTGAGAAGCCTTAAGACCTGCCAGACTCGCTCTGCTGGGTTGAGTCTGAGGTGGAGGCCCCCAAAGCTGCCTCTCCTTTGTCAGGGGTTTGACTTCTGTCTCCCCACTCCCCACTAGGACTGGAGCCTGAAACAGAGAAATGCTAAATAATTTGCTTGTCCAGAGGCTCTGAGCTGGGGTGTGACTCACCCAGGATCTGAGAGCCAAGCTCAGAATGTTCCAACTTCAAAACAGTACTTAATGGGCAAGAGTGATAGAACAGCAGGGAGGTAGTTTGTCTTGCACACAGCTGACCCAGGTTCTATCCCTGGTATCCCATATGGTCTCCTGAGTCTGCCAGGAGTGATCCTTGAGTGTAGAGTCAGGAGTCAGCCCTAAGCTGACTCCAAAACAAAAACCAGACAAACAAAAAAGGCCACTTGTCCCAACCAACCCTATCCAATCCAATCAGCATTTGTTTGTTTGTTTTGGCGCCATACCCAGCAGTGCTCTGGCAGGCTGGGATGGGTAGCTGGAGATTAAACCTGGGTTGGCCACATGCAAGGCAAATGCCCTCCCTGCTGTGCTATCACTCTGGCCAGCCCTAGCATTTATCTTTGGGATCTGACCCACTTTGACCTCCAGATCTTTTTTCTCTAAGTTCTCCAAGGTTGCAGTTTGGGGCAATTAAATGCACAGACTCTGGAATCCTTCTGATGACTGATTTGGGCCTAGGTTTCTGCACCAGTAAAATGGGGATAATACACTGGGCCTTACCTCTGCAGGGCCCTGTGAGAAGTAAACAAACAACAAATTCTTCAAGCTGGGCCTCAGACAGGGCCTTTCCTCTGGGGTAAGGTGGCTCTGGGCTCAGAGCTTTTGGAGTCTGCATGCCCCTTCCCACAGGAGCTGCAGTAATTGGTCTCAGGTGCAGGTAGGTTCATGTTTGTTGGAGGCCCCAGGTGAGCTGCACTGGGCCAGATTCCTGTGCAGGGCTGGGGCCCAGGGTCCCTACAAGGTGGGCAACAGCAGCAGGTCTCAGGATGTGGCCTGGAACCTCCAGTCCTGGTCCCTAGAGCAGCAGGGGCTGAGATAAAGAGAAGCTTTTTCGATCCCTTCTGCCTCCCTCTGTCCCTCTGCCCAGCATTAGGTCATGGCCATACCATGCATGGGGCTGGGGAGGAGCAAGCAGTTCCAGGTCCTGGGAAACTGCAACAGTGACTCTGGGGACTCAGGAGAGTTTCTTTTCTGTTCCATGTGCCTTGGCCACCTGCAGAGGCTGCAAGGCTGTTTAAGGTCTGAGTTGGCCCCATCCTGGCCTCTTTCCTCAGCCACCACAGGAGTTGGGTATTGAGGGTGCAGTCCCCAGAGTAGAGTCCCTCCTCCCATTTCCTGGCCTATATTTTCCATCCAGAAATGGCTCCTGGATGTATCTAACCAGTGTCCTTCATTGTGTCCCTCATTCTCGCCAACACCCAGGCTTCTCTAGGGCACAGAACTAAAGCTATGGAGATGCCTGCATCCATACTCCTTCCAGCTGTGCATCAGCAAGAGTGGAGCTCTTGGGGACTGTGTACCCCCCAAACTGCCATGTGTGAGGGCACAATGGGAGGGCTTCTAAGATCCAGTTACTAGGGCCCCCTGATCACCCCTATGTACTTATGTAAATACATCTTTTTTTGTTTGTTTGTTTTTGGGCCACACCCGGTGACACTCAGGGGTTCCTCCTGGCTATGCGCTCAGAAGCCGCTCCTGGCTAGCTCTGGCAAGGCAGGCACCTAACCTCTAGCGCCACCTCACTGGCCCCATGTAAATACATCTTTATTCATTCTTTTTTGTGAGGGTTGGATTTGAAGGGCTATACTTGGCAATACTCAAGGCTGCTCTTGGTTCTGTGCTCAGGGATCACTATATCAGCGGTGCTCGGGGGACCATATGTGGTACCTTAAGCCTGCACTGTTTTGCTGGCCCTTTTCTCCGTGTGTGTGTGTGTGTGTGTGTGTGTCTGTGTTTTCTTTTTTTTGTTTTGTTTTTTCTTTGTGTCTGTGTTTTCTCTCTTTTTTTTTTTTTTTTGGTTTTTGGGTCACACCCGGCGGTGCTCAGGGGTGACTCCTGGCTGTCTGCTCAGAAATAGCTCCTGGCAGGCATGGGGGGACCATATGGGACACCGGGATTCGAACCAACCACCTTTGGTCCTGGATCGGCTGCTTGCAAGGCAAACGCTGCTGTGCTATCTCTCCGGGCCCGTGTCTGTGTTTTCTTATGCAGCCCATGATGCGATGATGTCCCAGCATCACTGACCTCAAGATAATGGATTGTTTTCGAAAGAACTAATTGTAGGGGCCAGAGAAATAGTATAGCAAATACAATGTGTGCCTAGCATGCAGCCAACCTGGATTCAATCCCTGGCATTCCAAATAGTCCCCAAGCCTGCCATGTTTGGAGAGAGAATCCAATTTTAGCCCAGAGTGTCAGTCACCCTTACTGCTAGAGCAGAGTTCCAGCACCCCTGAACTTTGTAGGGGACAGCCTTAGGAATTTTTACTGGGGAGGGGGGCACACCTGTTGATGCTCAGGAGTTACTCCTGGCTAAGTGCTCAGAAATTGCTTCTGGCTCGGGGGACCATATTGGACGCTGGAGATAGAACCCAGGTTCGTCCTGGGTCAGCCACATGCAAAGCAAACACCCTTCTGCTGTGCTATAGCTCCAGCCCAACAGGGGAATTTTCATCTGCATAATGGATCATCCCTTAGTATTCAAGGCCTTCACATGAAGCCTTGACCCTATTCTCATGCCCATTGCAGTTCCCTTGTCCGAGGAACTGAAATTTGATGTTAGGTTGAGGCACAGTCTTTATGGGGCCGAGGACCCCAAAGACAAGGACATCAGAGCACAGCAGTCTGAGCCCAGGATTGATGTTCTGGGGCAGAGAAAAGGACAATCTTCCCTTCACAGGCCACAGCAGATTGTACAGGATCAGGAAGCACCAGAGAAATGAGGACCCATTAGAATGTTTTTCCCCAGCCAAAATGTTTTATTGTCAAACAGCTGACAGATGCTTCATTTTGATCCACCTTCCTAAAAAAATGCTTAAAGTTTGAAATGAACTTTCTAGTACAGAAAACAGGTTACTGCACCACACACACATTTCAGATCCGAATACAACAGTGTCAGTTATTTTTACAGTTACAAACAAAATCCAGTTGGGACAAATGACATAGAAAAGAGAAAACGAATTCTTCCACAGGCTGCCCAGGACCTGATCTCTTGCCATGGTGAGTGGCGAGTGTAGACACGGCATGGTGGTGAGTGTAGAGATGACATGTGATACCAGAAAGGGCGCTGGGCCCCAGGGAGCCCCAAGGTCACCTGGGAGAAAGGCTGCTATAAGCTAGTGAGTTTGATGTTGCTGCTACTGCTAAGTGTCCTGCCCTGGGGATGCAAGTCTTTGCATCTTAAACTGTGCCTTTTATTCAAACTTCTGTGAGGCATAACTGGGCTCCACCCAGGAAAGGTCTGTGTGTGTTTCTGGCTTTGGGGTTACAACTACAGGTGCTCAGGGGCCAGTTACTGGTGATGCTTGAGGTTAAATCTATGCCTCCTGCAGACCTGAGTGGGCACTTAGCTCACTGAGCCCTCTCATTGTCCCCTAGTGGTATTTAATGTTTTTGCAGGGGTTAGGCCACACCCAGCAGTGCTCAGGGGCTACTCCTGGCTCTGCTCAGGAGTGGTCCCTGGCAGCGCTCCAAGGAGTAGATGTGGTGCAGGGTTTCCTTGCAGGATACAAGGTCACTGCCTTCACTCCTGTGCTGTCTCCTCCTCAGAGGGCTCAGGCCTGTCTCCAGCTCCCTCACTCCCTTCACCAGCTTCTGTTTAGACAAGTCGCCAATAAAAATGTTAACGAGGCCAAATGGATGAGTCTGGGCTCCACTCTCCACCCCACTTTGTGCCTTTGCAGCTCCCATCTCCTCCTCTAGGTCCACACAGACCAAGTGCCTCCCATATTTCCTAGGGTGCAAGAACCATGTCCCAGGCCTGGCCTGGCCCCACAGTGGCTTTTCCATATCTTTCAGTCAGATGCCCCTGCTTTACATGACAGCATGAGTTCCTCACATCACATGTGTGCACACACGTGCATGCATGTACACACACACACACACACACACACACACACACGAGAAACACAGGCTTTACTTTTATCTTTCCCTCCCTCCAGTATCACATAATGTCCCAGTTCAAAAGACAGAGCTGGGATTGAGAAACAGTTTTGGGGACCAAGAGAGACACGCTTTGAGGATGTCAGGGGATGTCATAGAAGTGGCCCAGGAAAGGTCTGAGCTTCATACAGGTTCCTCATGGGAGGCTGCTTAAAACTATTTGGGACACTTGGTAGCTCCTGTCCTGCTGCCCTAGCTATGGGGACTCGCGTTAGTCCCAGGGTGGGGAACCTGAAGACTTTGGGCAGAGACACACACATGTGAGAGGGGGGACCAAGTGGGGCATTTATTCCCAGGAGAGGATGCGATTGGCAGAAGCTGAGGGCAGCCAGGCGATCACCAGCTCAGCCTTCATACTTTTTTTTTTTTTTTTTTTGGTTTTTGGGCCACACCCGGCGATGCTCAGGGGTTACTTCTGGCTGTCTGCTCAGAAATAGCTCCTGGCAGGCATGGGGGACCATATGGGACACCGGGATTCGGACCAACCACCTTTGGTCCCAGATCGGCTGCTTGCAAGGCAAACGCCACAGTGCTATCTCTCCAGGCCCAGCCTTAGTACTTCTAACTTAAACCTTTTACGGCTCCTCCCTGGAATTCCTCGACAATCCTCAGCACCCACCCAATATGTACTCAGGTGATTCAGACCCACAGCAGGTGCTGCCCAAAAGCACCCTAGGGACATTTGGAGGCTTTATGGGGGTGCAGCCCACTGTTCCCCAAAGCACTCCAGGATGGCAAACCCCATAGTTGAGGCCGTGACACCTCAACTAAGCAGCTGCAAGCACCCAAGTGTTGGAGGAACAATGCAGGGCGCCTTGATGGGCAGTTCCCCAGCTCGCCCTACAGTCCATTAGCTGGGGAAAACAGAACCTTCCAGAAACTCCCAGAACACTTTAGCTGGGGTTCAAGTAACCACTTTATAGCAGCTCGTAGGAGAATCATTGTTCCCCCTGGCTCAAAGTACCTATTTAAAACACACACCCAGAGTGAGGATGGGAAATGGAAACTGGGCCACAGAGGACCAGGTTCCTCAAGGCCCTCACTCGCTCGCTCGCTTGCTGCTTCAGGGCTTCTGTTACAGGCCCGAATGTGCTGGATTCTTCTAAACTGGCAGGGGACCAGGCACAACACTACATAATGAGGTAGCTGAGAATGGTTTTTCCTATAAACACAGAGAACAAGGGAATTAAGTGCGCGTAATTCTCATCCAATTAAACAGGAAACACTGTGAAGCAAGAGACCAAGAGGCATATATACATATATATATATACATATATACACATATGTACATTTCTATGTATACCATATGCACACACACACACACACACACAAACACACACACAAAAGCCCAGCTCTCTAGTCTAACCTGAAAAAAATTAACCCTAGGTTCTTACATTCCCTGTGATAAAGAGAAGAGTCATTACAAAGTCCGGTAACCATTAACTGGATTCCTCAATCACAGAAATGGACAGGCCCTGCAGAAGACAACAGGCCCAAGGAGAGAGACAGTTTGTCTCTCGCTGCAGCCTGGGGCTGAGCATCAGAACTCTGCGTGCACCTACATGCGACCAGCCCGGGTTTGAACCTCAACACCCCATATGGTTCCCCTGAGCACCTGAGTGCAGAACCAGGAGTAACCCTGAGCACTGTCGGGCGAGGGCCCCCAAAAGCAAACAAACAAAATAATGAGCCCCATTTCAGCTGCGGAGCAATGGTTGAAGGATTTCAGGGTTGTTGTTTTTTTCTCATCACAAAATAAACCAGAGAAGGATACTGTCATTTCTGTGGGCAAATAAAGCAACGCTCTTTATTGATCGGATGTTCCATTAGATGCAGGAGAGAGGAAAAGTGCTTTGGAGGGGGGCAGGGAAGCTACTTCCCTCTAGTGCTGTGTGTGAGTGTGGGGGGGCCTTTCCTGTGCTTGAAAGTGGGTTAAACCTCCCATCAGGTAGAGAGCACCGGAGAGGACATGCAGACGTTGGGAGCCCTCCCAGGCTGTCTGCACAAACAGTGGAAGATGCCCCACCCACTACTGGGCAGCTGAGGAACAAAGGAAGGCATAAGTAAAAATCTTTTCTTCTTTTTATGGGCCACACCCAGTGGTGTTCAGGGACCACATGGGATGCCGAAGAGCAAACCTAAGTGAGCCACGAGCAAGGCAAGTGCCCTAACAACTGTACTCTCTGACCCTCCAAAAGCAGATCTCATAAAAAAAAAGACAGAGCTGATAGATGCCTGAAGAATGACAGAATTCCCCAGGGGAAATATCCCAAAGACAGCTTCCACAAGTGGCACAAAGCTGTCCAAGGCATGAGTGCATCAGCCAGGACTTCAAGGTGAAGGGAGGACCCAAGAGACCCCTCTCAGACCTCTCCCCATCCGTCCCATCAGCAGAATTTGAAAAGGGTCTACAGCCTATGTAGAAACCAGGGTAGTGTGGGCTCAGACACTGCACACAGGTCACCTAGCATCAGGGCAACACCCATGGGCAAAGCTCTCCCTGGAGGCCATGCAGAATTCTCCAGCAAGCCAGTGCCTTTCCAGTGAGACAATGTTTTCTGTGGCTACCCACTGACTGTTCTCTAGCCCCCAAGGCTGCTAAGCTGCAGTTCTGGGGTACCCTCACAGCTCTGAGGAAGAAGCTGCTTTGCTCTCTCTTCAGATGATGCCAGGACCTGCACGGTGCTTGGGAGAACCCACAAGGGTGCTCTGCATGCTTCGCAAACTTCTTGGGAACTTAGGGGTCCCTACTTTGACTCGCTGAAGCGGAATCACACATAATCATAGAGGACCCCCCCCTTATGGTCCAGAACCACAAATTCACAAAGGTCTTTGAAGAACCGTATATAAATAATTTGGGTTGCAGTAAAGAGAGCTCCTTGGTTTACTGTGACAACACAAAGAATGTACTTCCTCAGCCCAAACCCATGCCACCTTCAAACCAGCATGATGAAAACACATCATCAAAGTGGCAGTGTAAAAAGGACCTTCTCTGAATCCACAGAAGACCATTTATTTTCTAAAAAAAAAAAAGTTTCCGATTGTTGCCAAGTTTGATGGGGAAACTACTAGCAATTCCTCAGAGCAACTGGGAATTAATAAAATAAAAGATTAATTCTTTTTTTGTTTTGTTTTGTTTTTTTTGGGTCACACTTGGCAATGCTCAGGGATTACTCCTGGCTCTATGCTCAGAAATCGCTCCTGGCAGGCTCAGGAGACCATATGGAATGCCGGGATTTGAACCTCCATCCTTCTGCATGCAAGGCAAACACCTTACCTCCATGCTATGTCTCCGGCTCCAAATAATGCATTCTTTAGAAAGTTATTGCACACCCACAACTAGTGAAGTAAACCCTTATGTATTAATCCACTCTGTTGATATATATAATGTTAACCTTTTTTCTTTTTCGGATCATACCCAGCAGTGCTCAGGGGATATTCCTAGCTCTGCGCTCAGAAATTGCTCCTAGTAAGCACTGGGGACCATATGGGATGCTGGGATTCAAACCACCACCTGTTCTGAATCAGCTGCATGCAAGGCAAATGCTCTACTGCTGTGCTCTTTCTCCGACCCCTAAAGTTAACCTCTTGTAATGATAATTAGACCTGGACATGCCCTCGGAATTGGACGAGGATATGCCCCCCTGTAATGGACAACAGTCCAGCAGGTGCCAGGCCTGGTCAGAGATAAAGTATTTGTGAGATGCTGCCTGCTCTGCCTCTATTGTTTTCTATTCTCTCTCTCTTTCAAAGGTTGAACCTACAAGCCTTCCCAGTTCTCTGCAGTGGTAAATTAGCTCTTTTATTTCAGAACCACCCCCCTTTCCCAGGCTGCTTGGGCAAATGGTCCTGGGTCCCTACACAATGAAGCAGAGAAATGCAAACACTGAATCAAATTTAGGGCAAATGGTAACTAGTTCAGCATTTGTCCTCGATTAGAGCTTTATTCGGTAATATAAACAGGATTTGTGGAGAGCACCAGGAGATGGCCAATGGCACAGGTTAGAATGACAATTCAACATGGGTCAGTACCACCCAGTCACCATCTCTCTCTCTCTCTCTCTCTCTCTCTCTCTCTCTCTCTCTCTCTCTCTCTCTCTCTCTCTGTCTCTCTCTCTCTCTCTCTCTCTCACACACACACACACACCTCACACTTTGCCCTCTCACAAGGTAGAAGTACTCACACAAACAAAAACTAACATCACTGTAAATGAAACACTTAAATCTTTGAAAAAAATATCTATATTTGGATGTGTTAAATGAAGAAACAGACAAGCCGACTTCAGATGAGAGCTTAGGAGAGATTTTTTTTTTTTAAATATTCACCTTCTCTAACCTGAGACCATTTCCTTCTGTTGGTGGGATAATGAAAACAAATTGCACTTCTCCCAAAGATAGGTGGACTTAAATAAATTGAAGATAGAGCCTCAGCCACTGATTCTAGCTACACCTGATAGAAAGTGCCAAAAAGGAGAAAGAAGGACTGAAGAAACTGGGCATTAAAAGATGTTCCAAGGCATACATGGAATGTTAAAATACAGACCTGCTATGAAAGGACTTGAGTAGTCTCACAACACTGAAATAACTGTCAGTGAACCAAGAGTCACGGTTTATTTCAGACATTAAAATTGAATCATTCCCTCTATGGCGACTCAATAACTTTGTATTTCAAATTGAGTAAAATAACAGTTTGGCACTTAAGCAGATTTTGTTGCTTATTGCATCCCATTTGATCTGGCGAATTTATCTGAATAATAATAAAAAAAGATCTAATTTCTGCAAGTACAGTGTCAATGAATTGAATTTAAAAAAAAGAGACAATCTTATTTTTACAAAATGATCCACCAGGTCACGCAGGCACTGAGAACATTGCAAGAGGGACCTGTTTGCTCCTGAACAAAGAAGGGGCTCTTTGGAGAGGCCCAGCAGAGGTGAGAGGCAAGCCTGCAACTCTGGGAAGGAAGGAAGATGGATTTGCCATCAGTGGGAGGCCTGGAGTGGGTACCCACCAAAGAAGACCTGTGCTCCCTGCAGGCTACTGCCTCGGAGACTAATAAAGCGCTTTCTCCGATGTAGCCCCACAGTCCCATTCCGGGTGACAGGACTGCAGGGATGCACAGCTGGCCAGGAGCCTCTGGGCCTCCTGACCTGCCTATCCAGCACCTCATCCTCCAGCACCCCCTAGGGTGCCACCCTCCCACCCACGATAATAGCACACGGTCATTCCGAACAGGACAGGAAAGGATAGGAAGCTTTTAGGAGCGATTCCCGCCCTTGGATTCAGGACCCAAGGACACATGACACATTGACTCATCATCAAGATAAAAATGCTGCTTCTTAGAGTCATTTCCTCAAGTGGGAAAAAAAATCTCTAGAAAATAATTTACAAAACAAAGAACTTTCAAATTGATTAGAAATCTGATATTGCATAAACTTCAAATGAGGAAGTAATCAAGTATTTTGATTTCCCATTAGCAACTTGCCTGGAAATCGAAGTACTTTCTCTGATAAGTGCTACCAGTGACTGTCCTTCACCCCCATGGGAAGTGGGGGGTGGGAGGGCTAGGAGGGGCAACAGGGGAACCAGAGGAAAGGAAGGGAAGGAGAAAGGGTGGAGAGGGAAGGAAAAGGGTCCGTTCGCTCTACTAGGAACAGAAGGAAATTAAGTTGAGGTAGTTGATTCTACCAGCCAAACTTGACACAGAACGTAATTTGTCTAAAACTCTTAATATTCAAACAACACTGAGAAAAAAATTCTACAAAAGACTAGATAGATTCTTAACGTAGGCTTGCCTCGAAGACCAGGTTTCAGAGCCTTAGCGGTAGTAAACAAGACTGGGTGTGCTTTCGGACAGAGGACAGGCCACCCTGGCCCAAGAGGGGGTACAGACCCCCCCAGCGCCGTTGTACCCAGCGGGCAGAATGAGCACGGGGCACAGGGAAACCAAAAGGTCCTTTTTTTGATCCCTCTACAATTTGTCTGGACAGTTGTTTTGGTTTGGTTGGTTGGTTGATTGTTTCTCAGTCTCAGCAGATCTTAATGATTCTCTTCCTCACCAACGACCTCCTCTTTAGAAAAACGGGTTTGGGCAATTGGAAAGGAAGAATGGTACTTGCATGGGCCTTCCCAGAGCCAGAAAGTGCCACCCCGGGAGTATGGCCCATAGCAGTCTACACTCAGGAAGGGCCTTCCAGCACTGCTGATCATGTTAACAGAGAAACGGGATCTTAGTTCCGACTCTCCGTGAGGGTTTCCAAAAAGCCGGAGGCCAGAGCACTGGTAGGAGATGGGAATTAGCTGCCAGGGAGCCCAAACTAACCCCTCAGGCTCAGACCTTCACTGGCAGGGCAGGGCAGGTAGGCCGAGCGAGTTCTTCCGTGAGCAGGAGAAAAGCGATCCTGGCAGGTTGGTATAGGCTGCCTTGCATGTGCGGATCTCTGGGGCTCTGCGGACCGGGCACGTGCCTCTCCAACGCCCACCTTTTCGTGTGGCCTGAACCCCCGCTTCCCTTCACTGCTGGACATTTATTTCCCAGCCCACGTGGTGGGGTCTGCAGAACCGGCCAACACAGGGACTCGGCCCTGGTGGTCTCCCGGCCATCCGTGCTCTCTCTCCCCGACAGGCGCGGGAGGGAGCCCAAGCTTGCAAGCCAGCGTGGAGAACCCCTGGAGGTACCGTGCAGAGGCGGGCTGTCGGGTGCGGGGCTCGGTCAAGGCGCGGCCTCAGCCCGGATCCCGGTCACGGCGAGTGCACCCGGATGCGGAAGAGGCCCTGCTGCAGCTGCAGGCGGAAAAGCTTGCAGTTGGCAATGCGCAGGGCCGCGCAGCCCGTGCGGCGAAGGTCGGATGGTAGGAGCGGCTTGGTGTGGTGCCAGGTGCCCGTGCTGCGCTTGAACTCCCGCACATAGTCATAACTGGTACCTGAACACGAGGAGGAACCCAGGTGAGACAGCAGCAGGGCTGCAAGAGGCTCCCCCGAACACCAAGACCATGTGCTTACCGGTATCGAGGTCTCCGATGACATAGATGCTGGCTCCGATGGCCACAGCTCCATAGACAAAGGAGGAACTGGCGGGGATGCAGAGATTCTGGTCATTCAGATAGATCCACCTGGAAGCAGACGGATAGACAGAACACTAGGACACTGCTCCTCTGAGGATCTGGCCTGGAGTCACCACTGTTTTGTTTTGTTTTTCCTCTCGTCACTTCTAGTCCAGCAGTCAGTCACTGCCTGCTCTAGATGGTGCTTGGAGTGCGGAGAGCAAGGGTTTGCCCAAGGGAAAGAAGCATTCATGGAGGAGATGAGGCCTCTCATGGTCACACAGTGCGTGAAAACACCCTGCCTGAGAGGTGTCTGTGAGTAAGGATGACACAGGGTGAAAAAACACGAAAGGAGGGACCTGAACTATAACTCAGCGAGGAGGGTATTTGCCTTGCACATGACTGACTTGAGTTAGACCCCCAGTATCCCATAGGTTTCCCGAGCCTGCCAGGAATATTTTTTTTAATGATATCTTTATTTAAGCACCACGATTACTAACATGTTTGTAGTTGGGTTTCAGTTATAAAAGAAAAACAAAAAACACAAAAAAACAAACCCTTTTACCAGTGCAACCTTCCCATGACCAATGTCTCCCATCTCCCTCCTCTCTCATCCCCAGGAGTAATTTCTCAGCAAAGAGCCAGGAGGAATCACTGTGTGGCCCAAACACCAAAGCCAAAACAAATGGAGCCCAGATATGAATCCACCTCCACAGCATGGAGGCCTTCAGGGCTCAGAATCCACTGCTCCATTTGACTACCTACAGGAGACGCCACTAGATGCATTTCCTGTATTTGCCAATACCATTAGACTTGCTCTTTTTTTTGTTTGTTTGTTTGCTTTGTATTGTCAGACCTGTAAATGCTCAGAAATTACTCTTGGTGGACTCGGGGGACCAAACCCAGGTTGGCCATATTTCAGGCAAACGACTTCCCCACTGTACTATCGCTCCTAATTTTTGCCTTGGTTACTGTCACTTTATTACTGTGCAGTGACCCATCTGACTACTTGATCACTGGTCTGCACAGACCCCACCCTGAGCACAGCCCAGGAGCAGGGCATCCACTGGGGATCTTGGCACAGAGCCCCCAGAGGATTCTTTGTGGGCATCTGGTGCTATCCAGCTTCCAAGCTCAGCTTGACTGAGACACATGTCTGTCTGCAGTCTTTGTCCAGCAGGGACTGAGTTGATTTCTCTCCAATCTAAGGATCAGGGCAGCTCCTTGCTTGTGTTTGTTTCCTGTTTTTATCTGCTGATAACAGGCATTTAAAAATGATCCACCTTGGCAGCTAACCCCCTAGGGTTTTTTTCTGGGTCCTGAAACCAGTGTAGAATATTGTGGGATGGGGCCGGCAAGGTGGTGCTAGAGGTAAGGTGTCTGCCTTGCAAGCGCTAGCCAAGGAAGGACCACGGTTCAATCCCCCGGCATCCCATATGGTCCCCAGTGCCTGCCAGGAGCTATTTATGAGCAGACAGCCAGGAGTGACCCCTGAGCACTACCGGGTGTGGCCCAAAAAATAAAACCAAAAAAACAAACAAACAAAAAAAAGAATATTGTGGGACAACCAGAAATGTCTGTGGGTCTCAAAAAGGTGAGTGGTTGGTGGACCGGAGAGCCAACACAGTGGGGAGGGCACTTGCCTTGCATATGGCTGACCCACGTCTGACCCCCAGTTTTCTATTTGGCCTTCCAAGTATGCCAAGAGTGAATCTCTGAACACAGAGACAGGGGTCAGCCCTGAGCACTGCCAGGTGTGGGCACCCCACAGAAAGACAAGAGGTAGGGAAGAACTCTAAGGTTCAACTCACTCATCTCAAATCTGCAGACCAAGAACCAGAGTGCTCCTGTTAAGACTCCTGACCTTAGACCAACAAGGGTCTAAGTGGCCCCCAGCTGGGGGCAGCCAGCCTCTCATTCAGAGCAGTGCCACGAAGTCCACAGACTTCCACAAAGCACCAGCCCAGCCCAGTGTTCGGGATGCCCCAGAATGACTCCACTAAAGCAGGGCTGGGGAGTGAACATGCTCCCTTAAGGGAATAAATGATCAACAGACGCCAACTCGGGATGACTCAGAGGCTTGGTCATCCATCAGGCAGGGACTTGAATGCAGTTACCATAACTAAGGTAGGAAGGAAGAAAAGGAAAAGGAATAAAGGCTTATTATGGGGGAGGAAAAAAAAAACCAGAATTCAACATAGAACTAGAAAGATTTAACAGTCTACCTGAAGAAGCCAGAAAAGGAAGAGCAAAATAAACCCAAAGTAAGGACAAGGATGAAAATGACAGATCATAGCAGACATGCATGAGATGCGGAGGATCCAGCAAAGGTCTGGCTGGGTTTGGTTTCTTTGACGAGATGATCAGTCTCAGGCTTTGTCAACAGGGGGCGCCAGAGAGTGATCTTCCAGAGCCACATTTAGCCAGAGCTGCTAGGCCAAGGGAGCCAGAGGTAACCCACCCTGCAGCGAGCCAGAGGTAATCCACCCTGCCATGTGGCAGGCAGATTCTGGTACCTCTTTGGCCCTGGCACTCAGAATGGGCCATGCACACCTGCCAAGGAGGTGATTTCCGGCCTTATGACTGTCCTACCCTTCTTTGAGGTGAAATAACTAAGTAGGAGAGCAACTTGTCCATCTTTCCCCTCTGTTTCCCCGCAATATTCCATGTTGAACAACTTAAAATGGATACAAGATACAGGAGGAAGTTCCAGGTACAGGTGGGAAAGTGCCAGCTTTACTTGTAGCTGACCCAGGTTTGCACTCCTGCACCACATATGGGCCCCCAAGTCCCACCAGGAGTGATCCCTGATGAGAGCTAGAAGTGAGCTCTGAGAATTATAGTGTGTGGCCCCAAAATACCTCCCACCTCCAAATAGGAAGTTCCAACCCTTTACGTAATGCCAAAGGCAGACGTAGAAACTTTAAAGCCAGACTTGGGTCCTTAATGATGAAAACAGGGACAGAAAATGGCAAAGGCATATGCTGATTCCTCCAGGGGCTAGTTATGACTCTCTGAAGTTCGCCCTTTACAGAAGAATTGAGTTGTGAAGAAGAAGACTTCTCCCAGTCCTTTACAAGAAAACAAAGTCTCCCCTGCTTGTTGGGCAGATTGTCAGGAAATTATATTCGACCTTGACCTTGTACATTTAGTTGTCATGGTGACATAGTAAGAGAAATATAGAAAAGCCTTTGATTCGCCCCTTCTTCCCATCACAGCAAATACTCTCTAAATTAGCACTCATACTAATAACTAATAACTATCCTAATATCCTAATAACTTTAGTGAATAGAATTAAAAGCCAAAATATCCTCGATTGGCAGCATGTTAAATAAAAGCTGGTTGCACTTGGACATTTCCAAAAGCTTTGTCACCGCTTATTGCTGGCTCTAATTAAATAAATAAATAAATAAATAAATAAAAAAAAATCTATGAATTAAAACATTATAGTATGGCTCCCCCTTCTGGTAATGTGACTGCAACACTGCCACTAAACTCAATTTGGCATTACAGTTTCTTGTAAGACTGCAATAAAAACACTGTTTGTAGTTCATAAGTTAAACTTATGAAAAGAGGGGCCAGAGCGATAGCACAGTGAGGAGAGAACTTCATGCAGTGGATGCGGGTTCAGCATCTGTCAGAAGTGATCCCTCAAACATTGTCAGAAGTGATCCCTGGGGCCGGAGAGATAGCATGGAGGTAAGGTGTTTGCCTTTCATGAAGAAGGTCAGAGGTTTAAATCCTGGCATCCCATATGGTCCCCCGAGCCTGCCAGGAGCAATTTCTAAGCATAGAGCCAGGAGTAACCCCTGAAAGCTGCCAAGTGTGATCCCCCCCCCAAAAAAAAGAAGAAGAAGAAGTGATCCCTGAGAGCAGAGCCAGGAGTCGGCCTTGCTCACTACCAGAACCAAAAAAAAAAAAAAAATCACACCACACCAAACCAAAACTAAACACCTTGTGAGAGGAGGGAAGAGAGGGTGGCTTCTGGCTTCCTACTATGCAGCCAGGTGGGCGTTTCCTGAATCCTGAACAAAGCATCCTATCCATTTAATTAGCATTTACTGAAAGTCTAATGTGAGCCTGCTCTCTGAATAGAAGGCTGAGAGCCAAAGGGGATGGGGGGGGGGGGGAAAGAGAGAGGGAGGAGGAAAAGGAGAGACACACACACACACACACACACAGAGACACACACAGAGAGAGAGAGACAGAGACAGAGAGGGAGAGAGAGAGAGAGTAAGAGAGAGAGAGAGAGAAAGAGAGAGAGAGAGTTAAGGTGGTGACAGTGAGAAAGGGTTTTCAAAGAAGTCAAATTAACAGGATCAACTCTGGAACAGAGACTTCAGTCAAAAAAACACCACCAAGTCAGGACAGCTGTGATGCTTTCTGGGCTTAGGGGCCCCATTCTTAGTCTTGCTCAGGGTTTCCTCTTGGCTCTGTGCCCAGAGAGCACTTCCGGAAGGGTTCAGGGGACTCTATGCTGGGCTGGGGAATGGAAGACAAGTACCTCCCTCACTGCACAGTCTCTCCATTCCGACAGATGAAACTGTGTGTGGGAGGGATGCCATGAGTGCATCTCAAGAGAAGCACCTGGGTGGAACAGGAGCAGCCAGTGTAGACTTGTGTCCCAAAGTTTTGATACCACACTTGAGCTCACTGGCATGACGTGGGGGTGGGTGGGAGGAGCAGCTAGTGATTGTGGCCTTAGGCTTTATTAGGGACACTGTTTATTCCCATAAAGGAGATAGATTAGTGCAGAGGGGGTTGTCTGAATGAAGGACAGCAGGCCACATCCATCTCTGGTAAAGCAGGGATGTGACTGTCCCTGAAGTTCTCAGGGGACCATGAGTAACCCGAAGCAACCCAAATGTCAGGGTTGGGCTCCATTTCCCAAACAACCTGAGAGCATTCCCTTTTGCCCCCAAGTCCCCACAAAAACAGCCGGGGGAAGGGGTAGGGGAGGGGTAAACAGAGCCCCTCAGCCCAATTATAGAGACTGGAACCACACAGAGAGTGATAGCACCAGGGCCCACCCACCTTACCTCTTAAACTCATCGTGGTAGAATTCGGACTTGCATGTCACCATCTCACCGCCCTGGATGTCCTCACGGCTCCGCACGCCACCGAACACATACAGCTCCATGGCCACCCCACAGGCCACGGCTCCAAATCTGGGGGACAGAGGGTGGGTCAGCGTGGCACTGCCGGGTGAGCCAGTGCCTTCTCTGCCTTCCCCCCCCAACCCCCTCCCATCCCCCATCCTTCCATGCC
The DNA here is from genome assembly GCF_024139225.1 of Suncus etruscus. Classification (NCBI taxonomy): domain Eukaryota; kingdom Metazoa; phylum Chordata; class Mammalia; order Eulipotyphla; family Soricidae; genus Suncus; species Suncus etruscus. The sequence continues at coordinate 73,087,765 of NC_064861.1, read as the reverse complement.
CCCACTCCCCCACCCCCCACCTCCAACCCCCCACCTCTGGCAAAAGCCAACAGATCCCAAGTGTCCTGGGGACGGGATCGGACAGGCTAACTACATTCACAGGAGCTGACGTGGCACGAAATGTGGGGCACGAGGCCTACCACCTCACCTCCTCTCCTTCAGTGGGCAGATGGCTGTCCACTGCTGGGTGCGTGGGTCATAGCACTCCACAGACTCGAAGAGTTTCCCGAAGGACCCACCGCCCATGGCGTAGATTTTCTTCTTCATGGCCGCGTAACAACCAATCTGGAGGAGAGAGCAGTGGGGTTGTTGGGGAAGCTCATCAGGGAAATGGGGTCTGGGCACCTCTAGGTAATGAGACATGACTGCAAGTAGAAACATTGAGATGCCCCCTGATGCTGCAACCTGGCTTTGGAAAAAATGAGCGAAGCCTGATAATCCACACATGGACGCAGTTTCACAAGAGAGTAGGTGTAGCTAGGCCGGAGGGAGTACAGTGGGGAGGGTGTTTGCCTTGCACAAAGCCAGCCAGGATTCCACCCCCAGCATCCTGTATGGTCCCACAAGCCTGACAGGAGTGATTTCTGAGCACAGAGCTAGGGTAAGCCCTGAGCACCACCGGGTGTGGCCCAAAACCCAACAATAAAAGAACTAGTAGCCTCTAAGACTATACCACCACTTCTGGTAGATAATCCTCATTGTAAAGGAAGAGAAGTTTTCCTGGACTGTGCTCAGGGGTGCTCAGGTGGCAGAGCTGCAGGAGGCACTCTACTGGGGAATGTGGGCCTGGCAGTGTCTGAGGCCAGGGGATACAGCCTGTGGGATTTAGGGCATCCATGAGGTGCCAGGACTCGATCTCAGGACCTCACACTCACCCAGGCTGCATCCCTGGCCTAATACAGCCCTTAGCCTCTGCTTTCTCAATACGTCAGGAGTCTGATACTAAAAGCCTGCCCAAAATGGCTACACTGGCTGGTGGAGGTAGGGATTGAGGTGCTAGAGGGGCCTGAACTTGGCGCTGGTTTAGTTCCAGAGACAACCTCACAGCTCTAGCTGCTGTTTTCAATATTTTTTTTTTTTTTGCTGTTGTAGTTTTGTTAGTTTTGGGGCCATACCTGGCAGTACTCAGGGCATTACTTCCAGCTCTGCCCACAGGAGTCCCCTAGCGTGCTCAGGGGACTCTATGGGATACCGGGGATCGAACCTGGGTTGCAATAACAACGCCCTCCTTACTGTGCTATCACAGTGGCCTCAGCTGCTGTCATTCTTCGGGCCATTCCTACCATGTCCAGAGGTTGCTCCTGGCTTAGTGCTGGGGAGCCAGGGGTGCTGAGACATGCGCCACACAGCTTGTGAGCCATCTCCACAGCCCCTTAAGTTAACTCTATTTATTGACTTTTTTTTTTAGTGCAGGAGGTCATACATGCAAAGGCAGGTGTTTCCCCATGGAGCAGCTCCCGGCCCCAGACAAGCCTCTGCAAACACAGGGGCTCTTTTCCACACACTGTGGGTTCCCTATACAAGGTCTACACTGCCATGTTGTTTCTTTCCTCCATTAGGGTGTTCAATGCTCTGTGAACCACGATCTGGGCAAATGCAGGTTCCTCACTTCCTCTCAAGTATAGTGGATTAGGGGTGCTGCAGAGAAGACCGGGGACCCACAGAGGGAAGATGTTCATGTGAGTTCTCAGAAAACCCTCATTTCTCCTCACAGGCATGTGTTAGGAAAGAAACAAAACATAAAAAAATCCCGATGGGTCGTCGACGAGGTTCTGACCTTCCTGACCATGGTCAGGTCAGGCTGCTTGGCCCAGGTCTTGGAGTAGATGTCATAGCGCTCCATGGAGATGAGCTCCTTGTCGCCATCCTCACCGCCCAGGATGTACAGCATCCCGTCTATCTCCACTATTCCGAAGTTGTGCCTCGCCTGCAAAGACAGACACCCACGGCTGGGTTCACAGGAGGCCCCAGCTTTACTGAGAGCACCGACACACAGCTATGTCCCTCTATTTTGATTTGCTAAGTGCCACATTCCCACCAGCGTGAGTGAACATCAGGCCTAATGTTCAAGATCCATCACGACCAAAAACCATTTGGGCCCCACGATATTCTCTGTGGCAGCCATGGACAGGAATTGTCCCCAGGCCTAAGCACAATTGAAGTCTGGCTGGTGGCCGGGGGAGGCAGTTCTCTGCAGATGCAGCTGGGCTGGATGGGTTCAAGGAACATCATATCATTTATCAGCAAATGCTGCCCGGGGGGCCCCAAGGTGCCCAGTGAGTGCCCTGCCTATGAACCGCTGGTCTGAAGGACTTCAGAATACTGGGGCCAGAGAGATAGCATAGAGGTAAGACTTTTGTCTTGCATGCAGGTCAGTGGTTCGAATCCTGGCATCCTGTGTGGTCCCCTGCACCTGCCAGGAGTGATTTCTGAGTGTAGAGTCAGGAGCACTGCCGGGTATGACCCCTCCAAAAAATAAAAAATAAATATAAAAAGGACTTCAGAATACTGAGTGTGCATGTACAAAGGAGGCATGGGGTCTCCCAAGGAAGCAAACTGGGACTCGGCGTGATTACAGAGAAGGTGCCATGGAGACTGAGAGGTGCCCCGGAGTGGCAGTAGAGTGGCTAGTCTTGGGGGGTGGAAATGGGGACAGGATTTCTTTCCTTTTAGTCCAAGTAAGACAAAGGGAAATGTAGAAGGAAAGAAAGAAACAGCAATGGGGCAACAAGCAGCAGCAACTGACCTCGTTCATTGGGGGCAGTGGTGTCCAGGTGTTCGCATCTGGGTCATACTTTTCTCCCGAGCTCAGTGTCTGCTTGTTTTCATCTTGGCCTCCAAATACAAATAAGAATCCTTCTGCAAATATCAAAGGAGATACACACACAGCTAAGACTTCAGTCTTCAACAGCAACTCCTGTTGGTTCGAGGAGATGTCTCTATGGGGCCAATGAGGTGGCATTAGAGGTAAGGTGTCTGTCTTGCAAGCACTAGCCAAGGAAGGAGCACGGTTCGATCCCTCGGCGTCCCATATGGTCCCCCCAAGCCAGGGGCAATTTCTGAGCACTTAGCCAGGAGTAACTCCTGAGCATTAAATGGGTGTGGCCCAAAAAACAAACAAACAAACAAGAAAAAAGATGTCTCCAGGAGTCAAGGGTCCAAGATGACGGCACGTGCCAGTCACTTCCAGGACAGGGACAGCTCTGGGAGTCCTGAGGCCTAATCATTGCCCTCTCCAACAGCTTCCAACAGAGTACTCGGCCAACAGTCCACCCCTGCCTGCCTCTGCTCATCTGTCCTCCCCAGCCACAGACACACTAGCAAGTTCTCAACCATGACCTGCATCCCATCATTCTGGCCCTCTGGGATCTTCATCTTCAAACCTGGGTACTCAGTGGACCTTATTGTTCCAGGCTATTCCTGCTACCTCTGGGCAGAACATGGTCAGATGGCTGAGTCAAACACTTAAAAGATCATAGAAATAGTTTTCTTCTTCTTCTTCTTCTTCCTTTTTTTTGGGGGGGGGGGTCACATCTGGCAGCACTCAGGGGTTACTCCTGGCTCTACACTCAGAAATCACTACTGGCAGTCTCTGAGGACCATACAGGATACTGGGATTCGAACCACCATCCTTTTGCATGCAAGGAGAACCCCTAACTTCATGCTATATCTCTAGCCCCCAGAAATAGTTTTCTAAAGTAATCCTCTGAAAAGATCAAAGAGTGGATATGCCACTAAGATAACTTGGGGGGATTTAAAATTTTCCTTTAGTGGCTTTGGAGGGGCAATAAATGGAAACCCCCAACATTCCTGGGAAAGTTTACCCTGATGGAGGCCCAGCACTCTGATGGCACTGAGGCAGGGAACATGCCTCAGCATACATCTGACACAAGTCTCCACCCTCTGCCTCACGGATGGTCCATCACTTCTCTCCCCATCCAGAGGGTCACAGGCCCAGATGTCTGTGGGTTCAGTACAGGGCAGACACATCTGGGCATGACTACCTTCTGCCCCTTCCTGGCTCCCTGCAACTCTGTTTTGGATTGTTCTTTCTTCTGAACTGTGAAGAGATTCTGTTTTAGATCCAGTCCCAGCAAACTGTGGCACAGCCTCTGAGTTTTGCTGTGCTCTCTCTCAGATCTTTTTGTTTGTTTTGTTTTTGGGTCACACAGGGCAATGCTCAGGTGTTACTCCAGAGTTCTTCCTGAAGGTGCTAGGGGGACCATATGAGATGCCAGGGATTAGACTTAAGATTGGCAGTGTGAAAGGCAAATACCATACCCACTGTGCTATGGCTCCAGCCTCTTCTCTCAAATAATGAAAGAATGATGTAGGAAAGACCTGGGAGGCCAGAGGACCCCCAGGAGCCACTGTGCTGACAGCTAGAGCCACAGAACAAAAGCAGACCAGTAACATACCTGCTGAGAGGACTCCGTGGTTCATTCTGGGAATGGTGAGTGGAGCCAGTTCGATCCACAACTGCCTGTTGGGGTCGTAGAGGGGGCACATACACCGCATGGCTGCCGTTGGCTTCCGTGAACTGAGGAAATCAAGAATGGAGTCCAGTCAATGCGCTTGACAGAACTTTGCTAATCGCACAGACCTAAGAATGGTTTGAGTACACTTGTTTGTGTTTGGTGCTCAGGGACTACTCTGGGTAGGGAATGAACTGCCATTGGCCTCATGCAAATGCCATGTTGTATTTTCTTTCTTTAGGGCACAATGGCTTATAATACTGTCCATGACAAGCTTTCAGAGTGCTACAGCCCAGCACTAACCCCTGCACTCAAGTACTTAAAACCAAACCAGCCTAGACCCCAAAAGGCTCCTCACTGTCTTGTTTTCTGGTGGTTGGTACCCCTTCCTGCTTCCGCCTGCCCTCACTCATGCTCATTCTTTCCTGTCCAACCATGGTCATTTCCATCATGGTTGGTCACTCCCTCTGTCCTCTCCACCCACAGTCACTCCAATTGTCTTTTCTGCCCATAGTCACTCCCAGCCTCTCCTCACAGTGGGTCACTAACACTCTTTCTTCTCTGCCCACGGTCAGTCACTCACACTCTTTCCTCTCCGCCCACAGTCACGATGCATTCTGAGTAGCCACGGGGCTTGAAGTTGGCCAGCATGGCCTCGCCCTGCTGTGGCTGGCTCAGGGGGATGTTGCTGCATTCCTTGACGATTTCGCGCACCAGGGGCTCGTTCAGCATTTGTTCCCGTAAGTAGCTGGAATCCAGCCCTGAAACCCACAGCGCCGACATGACATCCTTCATGTGTACCTACAGGAAAGCAGAGGGATCAAAGCACATGCCACCATGCAGGGAGCCTATGGCAGGGCCAGCACTATTGGATACTGCCTTAATGGCCTCTTTTTGCCGTTGTCCCCGGGGCTGATAAATTCTTGGTTCAGATTTCAGATGTGTATCTGATGAACAGATGGACTGTAGAGCCACAAGTAGCACAGCATTCTTGAAATCTCAGGAATGCCCAGAAGATCTGTTATCATATGTTTTATTATTTTTGTTTTTATTTTATTTTTTATTTATATTTTGGTTTTTGGGTCACACCCGGCTTCGCTCAGGGATTACTCCTGGCTCCACGCTCAGAAATCACTCCTGGCAGGCTCAGGGAACCATATGGGATGCGGGATTCGAACCACCGTCCTTCTGCATACAGGGCAAATGCCCTACCTCTATGCTATCTCTCCAGCCCTTTAAATTATGTTTGTTTTTGTTTTGAGGCCATACCTGTGCAGTGCTCAGAGGTTACTCCTGACTCAGCTCAGAAATCACTCCTGGCAGGCTCGGGGGACCACATGGGGATGCCGGTAATCAAACCTGGGTTGTCCACATGCAAGGCAAAACACCCTACCTGCAGTGTTATTGCTCTGGTCCCTATGTCTTTTATTTTTATTGTACATACGTGATACGTTGTGCAGTAAAGCACATTTACATAGTAGGAGCTTGGTAAGCTAGATAATAAAAATGGTTTGACATTAATATTATTTGACAAGTATATAAAAAAACAAAGTTCAAAGCAATCCTGAGACTAATAATTTCTTTAGTAAATGCCATTAAAAACTGAGTATAATAAGAATTGTGCTTTGAGGTGGCTGGAGAGATAGCATGGAGGTAAGGTGTTTGCCTTTCATGCAGAAGGTCATTGGTTTGAATCCCGACATCCCATATGGTCCCCTGAGCCTGCCAGAAGCGATTTCTGAGCATGGAGCCAGGAGTTACCCCTGAGCGCTGCTGGGTGTCACCCCCCCCCCAAAAAAAAAGAATTGTGCTTTGCTTATTACTAATTAAATTTAAATAAAATATGTCATTTTACCTATTCCATAAGGTGAAAATGCTTTGTTGCAATAAAAATTTTTGGAGGGGTTTGGGTCACACCCAGGGTTACATAGCAGGAGATTATGCCTGGCTCTGCACTCAGAAATCGCTCCTGGCAGGCTCTGGGGACCATATGGGATGCCAGGATTCAATCCACCATCTGTCCTGGATCGGCTGCGTGCAAGGCAAACAACCCAATGCTATGCTATCTCTCCAGCCCCTATAAATTTTTTTGTTTTGTTTTGTTTCTGGGCCACACCCGGTGGTGCTCAGGGGTTACTTTTGGCTGTCTGCTCAGAAATAGCTCCTGGCAGGCACAGGGGACCATATGGGACACCGGGATTTGAACCAACCACCTTAGGTCCTGGATCAGCTGCTTGCAAGGCAAATACCGCTGTGCTATCTTTCCGGGCCCTGCTATAAATTTTTGTTTTGGGGTCATACCCAGAAGTGCTCAGAGTTTGCTCCTGGCTCTGTGCTCAGGAATTATTCCTGGTAATGCTTGAGGTTACATGGGATGTTGGGAATTGAACCCAAGACAAGCACGCTTTCTGCTATACCACTGCTCCAGCCCCAGAACACCTTATATATATTTAAAATAAATAGGTTTCTCTTTTTGCTAGACCATCATGCCTGTGCCTGGCCCCTGGCCCACTCTGCACTGCCAGCCTGCACATCTCAAAGATGCTCCCTTCCCAGGCTGTCACCTCCAAATCTGTCCTTGGGGGACTGCACTGTCACACACTCAAGGCCTGCCCCAGCTCCTTCACCCCAGCCCTGGTGAATGAGCCAAGATGGCTTGCGGCTTTTCTAGTCTCCCTCAGAAATACAAAAGGTAACTTTCCTACTCCAAAAAAAAAAAAAATAGTGCTCATGGGCTGGAGTGGTAGTGCATCGGTAGTGTGTTTGCCTTGCACGCGGCTGACCCAGGACAGACCTCGGTTCGATCCTCGGTGTCCCATATGGTCACCCAAGCCAGGAGCAATTTCTGAGCGTAAAGCCAGGAGTATCCTCTGAGCATCACCAGGCGTGCCCCCCCTCAAAAAAAAAAGTGCTTAAAGAACTCTGCTTCTGAGCAGAATTCTTTGCACTGAGACTTTCCGAATCACTCTGGCTCCTATAGACCGGCCTACAGGAGAAATCAATCATGTGAATGAGCCCAGGGAACAGATGCTCTGTGGGAAGCCTTTCTGGGCCTTCTGAGTACTTGGAGGGACAGGAGAAAGACAGGGGGAAGCCAGAACTGGTCACCCTATACACTGGCCAATACCTTCCTAATCTCCATGTCATGTGCTATCCATCGGATCACTGCCTCGAACACGTATTTCTCATTGCCCACATTTAGTTTCTCAAGGGAAATAACTTCCTTGAGCTTCTGGGGATTCAGCTCGAGGAACTCCTCGGTGCTGCTGACGTCCCGGAAGTGGGTCTCTAGGTACTCAGTGGCCAGGTAGTGGATATGGTGCAGGCAATAGTGTAGGGCAAAGTCTCTGATCCCAATGCAGTTCTCGGCGGCAATGCAGCCTTCCAGGAACTCGCAGCACAGGGCTTTGAGGTCGGTGAGCAGAAGCAGGTCGGCAGCCTGGACCACGTCTTGGATCGTGTCTTCGTTCAGCCGAATCTGTGGGCAAGCAGGACACAAAAACTCATGATCCAGCTATCTCAAACCCCCAGACTGACACAGTAGTACTCCGAGCCATATCAATGCTCTCCACATTTGGCAGGAAGAATGAAAGTACATATATGCTTTGGGGCCACACCCAGCAGTGTTTAGGGGTTCCTCCTGGCTCTGTGCCCAGAAATCACTCCTGGTGATGCTTGGGGAGACCAGCTAGGATGCCGAAGATCAAACCTAAGTCGACTGCATGTGAAGAAAACTCCTTCCCTGTTATCGTTCTGGCCCACTATTATTATTATTATTATTATTATTATTATTATTTTGGTTTTTGGACCACACCCAGTGATGCTCAGGGGCTACTCCTGGCTATGAGCTCAGAAATCGCTTCTGGCTTGGGGGAGCATATGGGATACGGGGTGGGGGGGGTGTTTGCGCAGGCAAGGCAGATGTCTTATCCCTTACGCCACCGCTCCAGTACCCTCCTCTTTTTTGAGACAAGTCTGAGGGCACCAAGAAACCCTGGAGGGCATCAGCAGTGCCTGGCTGAGGTCCTTCCCCATCTCTCCCCTCACTCTCCATTTCTTAATGCCATCATCCACCCTTATGGGCTGACTCCCTCTGTGCCTCACATCAGCTCATCTAGAGACTTTGGAGCCAGGAGGTCTCACACTCAGGGTAGACAAATGGGGGTGTCACCTGGACTGTAAAAATGCGCCTCTCCCACCACACTGGGCCATTCTCAGGTCAAATGACCAAAGCTCTGCACAGAGACGAAATCAAGTTACATTGCTGCAGGAGCTAATATCACAGGTATTGCCCTGGCAGTAGACACCTAGTAGCTCAGAATGGCTTTAGGGAATAAACTCCAGCTATTTGGAAGCTGATGGAGCCTAGAAGTGATTATAGCTGGGCCAGATGGTGCAAATTCCTGGCAGTGCTGGGCCCCAGCAGAAACACTCTGTCAGTGCTCAGCGCTAAGGTAAGACCCTTTAAAGGTCACGATAAACATCAACTTTTCCTTGATTTTCTTTGGAATTCTATTTTTGCTTTTTGGGCCACACCCAGCGTTCCTCAGGGGTTATTTCTGGCTATGTGCTCAGAAATCCCTTCTGGCTCGGAGGGACCATATGGGATGCTGGGGGATATCAAACTGAGGTCCATCCTAGGTTTGCACAGGCAAGACAAACACCCTACAGCTGTGCCACCACTCCAGCCCCAATTTTCTTTGGATTTCTGGTGAGAACTTGTTCCTCTACCCATTTCATGGTATTCCCAGGAGTTGTGGTGGCAATGGAAATAGGCCTCCGTGACCTGTCAGGGAAGGTCATGGGAAGGGGCCCATCCAGAGAATGCATGTTCTGCCCCCAGCACAGTGAAGAGGAGATTTCCAACAGGACACAGGAAGGCATTTTCACCACCTCTTACCCCACACACACGAGAAACATAGGTGATTGCCCTAGGAATGGAACGAGACAGAGAGAAGAAGAGCAAGGGAGGAAATAATTCTCACAGACATCAAACCTCAGATTCAGCAGGTAGCTAAAGGAGAATCAAATGCAGTTATCTGGTGGGAAGAGATCCCCACAAAATCCCATCTCAATCAAACAAGGCTGCCAGTTTTAGGAGTCGGTTGCATGCATGGGCTTTTTCTTTCTTTTCTCTTTTTGGTTTTTGGGCCACACCCGGGGGCACTCAGAGGTTACTCCTGGCTCTGTGCTCAAAAATCGCTCCTGGCAGGCTCGGGGGACCATATGGGATGCCAGGAATCGAACCTGGGTCCATCCCGGTTGGCCATATACAAGGCAAATGCCCTACCTCTGTGCTATTACTCCAGCCTTACACGCATGAGCTTTTAATTAATTATGGCCAAAAGCCACCACCACAAGTCGAGTGTAAGTGTGAGTGAAGCTTCAGGCTCCAGATACCAGCCTGCATGTGATCCTGCAGTTACAGGGTCGGGGGTGATGCCCAAGTGACAGCTAGAGGGGCAGCTGCTCCCCAACCTGGCCATGAGATGTAAGAATGTCTCCAGTATTTGAGAGCTATTCCTACAGGAACTCCATTCAATGTGCCAATCACTCTCTCACTCTCTCTCTCTTACACACACACACACACACACACACACACACACACACACACACACACACACACACACAACACACACACAGTTAAGAAACAGAGGGGGTTTGAATGATACACCAACACCCCGAAAGGCTGATTATCACCACGCCTAGCTTTGGACAGGATGAAGCAGCCAGGAAAGCCAGTTTCATGTACTTGACCCCCCACCAAGCAAGGACAATGAGGAAACGAGAGAAGAGATAACAGAGATGCATCAAGAGCATAGGTACATAGTTTCTCACAGTCACAACTCGGGCAGAACCAGGTGGGGTTGCTATACCCCATGTCCCACTGCCCTGAAGTTTTGTCTGAATATCCAGACACTTGAAATGGCATGACCCAGGTAGGTGTGGAAGGAGGGAAGGACAGATGTATGGCTATTCATAAAATGCTGCTGTCCCTGATTTGTTTGTTTGTTTGTTTGTTTGTTTATTTCTGAGCCACACTTGGTGGTGCTCAGGGGTAAATTCCTGGCTCTGCATTCAGGGGTCATTCCTGGAGGTGCTATGGGGACTGTATGGGATGCCAAGGATGCCAACTTGGGTTGGCCCTGTGCAAGGTAAGTGCCCTCACTGTTGTGCAAGGTAAGTGCCCTCACTGTTGTGCTATCACTCTGGCCTGTTTTTTATGTTCCTTGTTTTGTCTTGGGGCCACACCAGTGATGCTCAGGGGTGCGTCACTCCTGACTCTGTACTTAGAATTTACTCCTGGTGGGTGGCTGGGGAAGCCTATGAAATACTGAGGATTGAATCTGGGTTGGCCTTGTACCCTCTGTGCTATAGCTCCAGACTCCTGGTTGCCCCGTTTTTCAAGACCCACACCCACTACGAGGGGGGATCAAGTTTTGAAAGCAGAAACCAAGCAAGCAGTGAGCTGGGTCCCCCCCATCTCCAGTGAATGGCAGAAGCCAGGCAGTTTCTCTTGAGAGCCTAGCCTGGAAGCAAAGCTGGGACCCCGTTTTAGGCTGAGATGCTATTTGTGGGGTGGTAGTGGTGGTGGTGGTGCAGAGAGGGTGGTCAAAGGGGCAGCATCCTGGGACTTGCACTCCATGGCCCCAACTGCTGCTGCTCCCTTGGCCTTGGCTGTGCTCGTACCTGCCCACTGAAGATGTAATCCAGGATCTCTCTCATAACCATTACCGATATCCCTTCAAGTTCGATCTTATAGGTGGAGCCATCATCTTTTGGAGGGTTATAGTTTAACTTTGTCCTAAGAAAGGGGAAAAAAATGCAGAATTTCTATGAAAGATCAGAAGTAGCTCCAAATAGATCTATCAATATTTTTCTAAAGAACATGACACTCAGGGGGCTGCAGAGATAGTACAGTGGTAGGGCGTTTGCCTTGCACAAGGCCAACCCAGGACAACTGGTGGTTTGATTCCCAGCATCCTATACAAGGCCAACCCAGGACAACTGGTGGTTTGATTCCCAGCATCCTATATGGTCCCGAGAGCCTGCCAGGGGCAATTTCTGAGTACAGAGCCAGGAGTAACCCCAGAGAGCCACCAGGTGTGACCCCAAAACAAAACAAAACAGTCGGAGAGATAGTGCAGCGGTAGGGCATTTGCCTTGCAAGTGGCCAACCCAGGACCAACAGTGGTTCAAATCCCGGCATCCCATATGGTCCTCAGTGCCTGCCAGGAGCAATTTCTGAACACAGAGCCAGGAGTAACCCCTGACACCACCAAGTGTGACCCAAAAAAACCAAACCAAATCAAACCAAACAAACAAAAAAACCATGACACTCAGGAGCCCAGGGAAAACTGGAAAACTGGATTTCTTGACTCTAGATCAGCATATAATTTTTTGTTTGTTTTTGAGCTACACCTGGCAGTGCTAAGAGATTGTTCCTGGCTCTTGCACTTATAAATTACTCCTGGCAGGCTCATGGGACCCTATGGGATGCCAGGGATCGAACCTGAGTTGGTTGCGTGCAAGGCAAACAAACACCCTTCCTGCTGTTCTATCTATCAATCACTATGCCCCCTCCCCCAGGTTAACATACATTCTTATAGCTTTCTGTGACCAAAACTTTGTCCCAGACTGCAGAAGCTGGTTTCTTTTAAAAACAAACAAATGACAAAGGGCAGAAATCCCCAAGAATGGGACCCTTGGAGCAAGAATTGTGGGAATCCCAGTGGGAATCCCAGTCTCATTAGGCTGATTATTTTTTAAGTATTCAGTGAGGGTCTTTCTGTTTTTGTTTTGCTACAGCAGCTGTACTCAGGGATCACCCCTGGTGGGCTCAGAGAACCATGTGTGATGCTGGGATCTAACTCGGGTTAGCTGCATGCAAGGCAAGCACCCTGTGATCTCTGCTATCGTGTTGGCTCCAAAGATTTTATTATTTTCAAAGATATAACAATGTCTGTACACACTTCCTAAATTTTGATTTTTGTGATTCCCTTTTAAGTCAGGGAGCTGGTTCAAAGGCCCAGAATACATGCCCGGTGCAGAGGACCCCAGTTCTAATTCCAGGCCCTGCATGCCCCTCAAATACCACCAGGTTTAGCCCTGTTAGCTCCTAAATGCTACAGGGGCTGGAGTGGCACCGCATCTCTGGGTCAAGCATTCCATGGGAGTGGCCCTGGGGTTCCACAGAGCACTGCTTGGGAGTACCCTATACTAATGTTCATATAAGAGCTGGCTCTCCTGTTCTGTTGGCTCTGAAGGAGGCCTGGAGAGGCTGGAAGATGGGGGAAAGTTTCTGGTTTCTCTTTAGTTCTGAACTGTGAAATGGAGCCAGCTGGTGTGTGTGTGGTGGTGGTAGGGTCAGGAGATGATCCAGAACCTCTGATTAGAGGCCTGTGCCAGGTCTCACAGCCTCTGCTGCTGGCTGTTATGTTGGTTTTTTTTTTTTTTTTATAATGACATTGTCAGAAACTTCTGCAATAAAAAAGGATCTCCTGGGGGCTGGAGTGAGAGTACAGAGGGGGAGGGTTTTAGCCTTGCACATGGCTGATCCGGGTTTGATCCCCGGCATACCATAAAGTACCCCAGGAATGACCCGAGTGCAGATCCAAAAGTAACCCCTGAACCCTACTAGATGTGTGGCCTAGAAATCAAAATAAAATAAAATAAAACCAACCAGAAAGAGATTCCCTTTTAGTGGGCATAGCTTTCTCTGCAAGTGACAATGTGCAGATAATGGCCAAATAGGCAGAGAACAAAGACCATGAAAATGTGGGGACACAGGCTACTTTTTTTTAAAATTTTTTTTGGGGTCACACCCAGCAGTGCTCAGGGGTTACTTCTGGTTCTATGCTCAGAAATAGCTTCTGGCAGGCTCAGGGGACCATATGGGATGCTGGGATTCGAACCACTGTCCTTCTGCATGCAAGACAAACACACTACCTCTATGCTATCTTTCCAGCCCCGACACAGGGTACTTTTATGCTCTTCAATGTCTAGGAAATAACCACCATCCACCCATTCAATTATATTATTAAATTCAGATACTTGGGTATTTATGTCAATGTACAAATGCTTCTCGAGATAGTACAGAGGAGGGCATTTGCCTCGTACACCCCCCACTTGAAGATGATCCTTGTCACTGCATATAGTTCCCCATTTCAAAAATCACTAGGAATGAGATGAGGCACCTCTGAGTATGACCCCCACACTAACACAAAACAAAAACAAGTTCTCCTAGAAAATTTAAGTTTTTTTTTTTTTTTTTTTTTGGTTTTTTTTTTTTTTTGGTTTTTGGGCCACACCCGTTTGACGCTCAGGGGTTACTCCTGGCTATGTGCTCAGAAATCGCCCCTGGCTTGGGGGGACCATATGGGACGCCGGGGGATCGAACCTCGGTCCTTCCTTGGCTAGCGCTTGCAAGGCAGACACCTTACCTCCAGCGCCACCTACCCGGCCCCGAAAATTTAAGTTTTGAGAGTTCATTTTTGTTTGTTTGTTTGTTGTTGTTTTTGGACCACATTTGGGGACACTTCAGTGTTACTTTTGGCTCTGCTCTCAGAAATCGCTTCTGGCAGGGGACCATCTGGGATACTGGGAATCGAACCTGAATTCGTCTGGAGTCGTCCTCGTGCAAGGCAAAACCCTTATAGCTGTGCTATGTCTCCAGCCCCCAGGGAGTTCATTTTTAAACTAATAGTTCAGGTCAACAATCAACAAACTACATTCACAGTCTGGGTTTGGGGTTTTATTTTTGGGGGGAGTATATGCAGTGTTCAGTGCTTACACCTTGATCTTGAGCTTCATGATCCCTTTTGGAGGTGCTTAAGGGATCCTATATGGTCCTTTTGAGGTCCAGGCTCATGCAAGGCCGACTCCACTGTGCCACCTCCAGCCCCTCAAAGGCTGTTGTGTTTTTTTTTTAACATGGCCTTTGAGCAAAAATAAGACTTAAGAATTTACAAAAGAGCAAATCAAAAGTATAAACAAAGAATATGTGACAGAGACATGTGACCTGAACCTTCCTGACCCTTCACAGAAAATGGCAGTCAAAGCTTTCAATAACCCACAAGCCAGGCTAGGTTGGGCACGTAGCTCCATGGCACGGAACAGCTTTGTGTGTCTGAGGCCCCTGGCTTGATCCCTGGCCAGTTAATAATGATGATTAACAATAATATCTACTTTGACAAATGCAAATTAGTAACAACTTTGAGAAACCGCTTGTAAAAGTGCCGGTGGATCCTGGCTGGTTCTGGGAATCCAGGCTTCAGACAGTGCCAGGTTTAGAGTGAGAATGGAACTTTGTGCCAGGAGAAGCCAATACTCCTGGGCTATTAACCAACAAGAGGGTTAGCTACACTCACAGAAGTCTATAGAAGGAAGAAGAACCTAGAACCACCTCCTAACCTGTGGAAAGTGTCACTGTGCCCAAGAAGAAGGGGAAGTGAAGGGTCCCGTGAGGGACCCAGGTTCTAGTCCACAGCTACAGAAGCAAGAAGTAGAAAAAGAGGGGCCAGAGCAGTGGCACAGTGGTAGGTCATTTGCCTTGCAAGCAGCTGGCCTAGGATGGACCATGGTTTGATCCCCCAGCATCCCATATAGTCCCCCAAGCCAGGAGTGAATTATGAGCGCATAGCCAGGAGTAGCCCCTGAGCATCACTGGGTGTGGCCCAAAACACCCCCCCCAAAGGAAGAAAGATAGAAGAAAAAACTTTAACCTGCAAAACAAAAATATATAAAATAATTTGAGCTGATTTTTTAATCAGAGGTGGTCTGGATTAATGGCTATAAAGAGCACGTTTTGCAATGCATAGCTTTTTGAAGCAGGGTTTGAAGCAAGACAGCATCTCTCAGCTCCAGAGACATACAGAGACATAAACACGGGGCTTAGCTAGTTGTGACAGTGTTTGCCGAGGTCACTATTTGAGAAGCTCTGGGCTAGAACAATAGCACAGCGGGGAGGACGTTTGTCTTGGACATGGCTGACTTGGGTTTGATCCCCAAGTGGTCAGGAGTGATTCCTGAGTGCAGAGCCAGGAGTAACCCCTGAGGGTTTCCCCTGAGGCAGGAAATGATGATTCTGGTGAAGAGAGGAGCCTTACAGGAAGTGCAGAGGCTACCACACAGGTGCGAATTAAGGTAGCACGGGGCTTAGGCCAGACCTTAGTTTGGTTGTCCCACAGAAGGAGCATCTCCCAACTCCTCCACACTGCTCCGTGGAAAGCCCAGCTCTTTAAGCCTCCCTCTCGTCCTTTTGAAAGCAGCATGACTGGGGAACCTCGCCCCTTGAAAGACAGGCTTGAAAACCTGTGTTAACATTTTAAGACGGGTTCAAAGTCATGATGCAGCAGCTTGGGAAGCCGAAAATTCTTCTAGAATGAAACAAGCCGGGTTCCTTGTTCTGGTCACACCCTGGGCCTTCTGGACAGACACATAAAAGAGCCAGAGCGAGTGAGGTTCATGTCACAGCCTGTCTGACAGCCCCAGAGCTCCTCCTTAGGTGCTACGTTGGAGACAGAGGCTTCTTCTAGCACTTTAAGACCATGTGGCTGTGAGCACTCAAGGGCGAGCCCTTTGATTTCTGGGAAGACTTCTTTGGGGTGAGTGATCTTCACTGACTGAGGGTTTTTCTGGGGCATCATCACACAGGGAATACTGCCCGTGCCCAGCACACCTGCGTCAGGGAAGGCGCCATGCTCTGCTCTAAGATCAGAGGGATGCTGCTGACAGGTGCCTTTCCAAGGGCAGTGGAAATGGGTCTCAGCAGCCCATGTGGAGGAACTGAGGGGTCCACACAGTATCTCTGTGGCTGTTCTCCTGCCAAAGCAGTTCCCACTGGAGCCAAGTGATGGCTAAGAAACTTCTTTTGAGGGTGGGGGTTGGGCCATACCCAGCGGCACTCAGGGGTTATAACTGACTTGCTCAGGGGACCCTATGGGATGCCAGGGATGAATGTGGGTAGACTGCATGCAAGGCAAAAGCCTTCCTTGCTGTACTATTGCTCCTGCCCCAAGAATAAGAAACTTTTTAAGGGACTGGAGCGATGGCATAGCGGTAGGGTGTTTGCCTTGCACACAGACCACCTGGATGAACCTCGGCTCAATTCTTAGCAACCCATATGGTCCTCGAGCCTGCCAGAAGTGATTTCAGAGTGCAGAGCCAGGAGTGACCCAAAAACAAAACAAAATAAAACACAGACTTGGCAGGTCTGGAAGAGATAATAGAACAGTTACAGTCTCTTGGGGCTGAAGAGATAGCATGGAGGTAAGGCGTTTGCCTCTCATGCAGAAGGACGGAGGTTCAAATCCCGGCATCCCATATGGTCCCCCGTGACTGCCAGGGGCAATTTTTGAGCATAGAGCCAGGAGTAACCCCTGAGCGCTGCCGGGTGTGACCCAAAAACAAAAAAGCAAAAAACAAACAAAAGAACAGTTACAGTCTCAAATAAGATCCCCTGCCACCCCCAGTTCCCTTCAGTAACCCAAAGAAGAGGTAAGCTTCAATATAAGCTGCAGTTTGCTTCTTTAAAATCAAACTTTTGGCTTCTGGCCCCTTAATTTTGAGTCTGCCATGATGAACTGACACCAGACAACTGGGAGCTGTAGGCACCTCCAAAATGTTGGGGGAACAAATGCTTCCCTGTGGTCTCTTTAATCCTTTCTCCCAGAGCAAATTTGGAACAAAGGGCTTGTTCGGCCCTTCTCCCAGCCTTCTTGGCAGTGGATGCGGACTAGGTCGAGTCATGTGTTCTGTCCAGAGCAGGGCAAGACCAAAGATTCCCCTTTAGGACAAAGGCTGTCAGATGGTGACTGTCCCAATGCACTACAGGTGAGACAAGAAGCCTCATCTTGGGAAGCTGTGCAACCAGCTTCTGGGCACCCAGAATTCCACTGCAACTTCTCTCTCCAAGCTTGGGCTACACTCAGCTCTCCTCTGCGAGGGGGGGGGGGGGCGCTCACCCAGATGGCACCATGGGGTCCAGTGTACAAGGATAAGGCCTTAGAACACTCCCAGCCAACTCCCATACCCACCCCTACCCCTGCATAGGATGTGCACACAGTGAAGTGGTCAGCACAGGATGATTATTGGGGAAAATGGGAGAATGGGGAAAACACTCCATAAAGAGGGGACTGGAACCAGCTCTATGAGAAATAAGGATTTACCTGCCACAAAGTGGAAATGTCCAGAAAGGCAGAGACAGAGACTATGCCCAAAGGACCGGAGCATGTGCTTTGAGTGGGGGGGGGGCAACACCCAGTGCTACTGAGGGGTCATTTCTGGCTGTGTGCTCAGGGGTCGCTCCTAGCTCTATGCTGAGATCGCTCTTGATTGTATACTCAGGGCTCACTCCTAGTTGGTGCTTGGGACAGAGCTG
Source organism: Suncus etruscus (assembly GCF_024139225.1). Lineage (NCBI taxonomy): Eukaryota > Metazoa > Chordata > Mammalia > Eulipotyphla > Soricidae > Suncus > Suncus etruscus. The sequence continues at coordinate 73,069,909 of NC_064861.1, read as the reverse complement.
GGTTGACTGTGTGTAAGACCAGTGCCTTACCTGCTGTATCGTCTCCAGCCCTGAGGTTTGGTATACCTTGAGCACCACCAAGCATCCCCACACTCCACATGCCCACCATAGGAAGTTTAAGTCCCACCTGCTTCTTAAAATCCATCAGTGCCGAGCCCTAACTCTGCAAACAAAACCAATCTCTCTCAGACCCAGCAGGAAGATTTGGAGGGGCTGATTCCCATACCCCAGCACCTCACAGCCATCTCCCAGCACAGCCCCAGCAATTCAGAGGAAGGTCAGAAGCAATGTGAGTTTTACTCGGGAACAAGGTAAGACTGCTGGCACCCCAGATCCCACACCCTTTCTTCCACTGTCCTGAGCCTCACACTGCAAGTTCACACCCAGTGCCACCGGGCTCTTGGTTCTGGCCACAGGAACCCTGTTGCCTACAGATCCCCAAACTCTGCCCAGATCAGACTCTCGTCCTGCTCCCAAGCTTGGCAGGAGGCACCCCTGAGCCCAGTGTCCATCAGTCTGCCTGCATCCACTACAACAGTACTTCTAGACTGTGCCCATCTACATATGGCTACAGGTGGGACGTGGCCCGGGCTGGGACTGGCACCAAGAACATGCTTCCTATAGGCACACAGTTCTCTGAGTCAGTGTGATTCTCCGGGGTGACTAATGGGTCGAAGAAAGACCACACAAGTCCATGAAACTACTTCAGAACAGACCTTCAGAAGGGTCAGCTCCAATCAGAAGATAAGCCTGTTCATTTCCTGTTCTTCCCATTTTTAATTTTGGGGGGGGGGGGGTCACACCTGGCGGCGCTCAGGAGTTACTCCTGGCTCTATGCTCAGAAATTGTTCCTGGGCAGAAGGACAGTGGTTCGAATCCCAGCATCCCATATGGTTCTCCTGTGCCTGCCAGGGGCGATTTCTGAGCATAGAGCCAGGAGTAACCCCTGAGCGCTGCTGGGTGTGACCCAAGTACCAAAAAAAAAAAAAAAATCTACAGGGTGACAGCAGTTGTTCAGTGCCCTCTCCATAGAAATTGCTCCTGGCAGGCTCAAGGGACCATATGGGATGCCAGGATTTGAACCACTTCCTTCTGCATGCAAGGCAATGCTTTACCTCCATGCTATCTCTCTGGCCCCCTGTTTTTCCCATTTTTACATGACCATAAACCCCTAGAATGCAGGGTTGTAAAATTAAGTGAAGTTCAAATGTAACCTCTAAATTGGGAGCTGAACAGATAGTTCAGTGGTTAGGGCACTTGCCCTGCACCTGGCCAATGTGGGTTATATCCCCAGTACCCCATAAACTCCCTTCAGCCCTGCAGGGCAAATGTTTTACCTACTGTACTATTGTTCTGACTCCACCCATCCAAATTTATTCCTTTTTTTTTTTTTTTGGTTTTTCGGGCCACACCCATTTGATGCCCAGGAGTTACTCCTGGCTAAGTGCTCAAAAATTGCCCCTGGCTTGGGGGGACCATATGGGACACCAGGGGATCGAACCTCGGTCCTTCCTTGAGTAGCGCTTGCAAGGCAGACACCTTACCTCTAGCGCCACCTCGCCGGCCCCCCAAATTTATTCTTAAAGAGTTGAGACCATGTTGGAGAGTTAGAACAACAGGTTTGATACAGTTCCCCAGAGGACCCCCTCACAAGTCCTACTAGGAATGATTCTGAGCATCATTGGGTGTGGCCCCCATAAACAAATAAACAACAACCAAACGTAGAGGCATACTAGTATGGAAGACTCATAAAATATCTATGAGCAAAAGAAAGAGACATTTAAGATTCTAGACCCATTAATTAGCACAGTCACTCCAAAATGGAAAAGGAAAGACATTTTATTGGTCTGTATTTCATTATTCAACAATTCATGTTTGTAACCATTTTTCTCATCCTCCATTTAAGTGCATATCATCCCTCAAACTTCCAGTGAAGGCAAACTGAGTTTTATCTAACAAAATGTTTCACCTGAATTTCCCCTAAGTATCCTTTTCCTGCTGTTTCTCAACTGAGGAAATATTGAAACAAACAGGCACATCCAGAGATCTGTGGCTAAGTGCCTCTAATTTTTTCTCCCCCTGCTTCTCTCTCTGTGTGTGTATGTATCTATATACCCAGATCTTCAGAATAATGCTGTTGCAGCTCCTCAGAGACGGCCCCCCAGAGTATCCCAAAGCCAAACAGCTTCTGCTTTGCCTGTTATGTTTTCTTTATAGATTAACTTTCTTTACAGATAACTCCCTTCTCTGATTTAGGACCCATTCACCTTCTGGGGCTGCTGAGTGCACACTGCCTATGGGATCTGGGCTCCATCCTTAGTAGCACGAGGAGTGACACCCCCCCCCCCCCAACACAGAGGCAACAAGGAGTGTTGCCGTTTGCACCACCAAACAAAAACGAACAAAAAAACAATTACTTCAAGAGGCTGGAACATTAACAGCTGGGAGGGTGCTTGCTTGGCATGTGGCTGACCTACACACCACATATGGTCCCGTGAGCCTATCAGGAGTGAATCCCTAAAGCACAACCGGTGCAGACGTGTAACAAAAACTACCTTAGGTACACTGAAGAAAACTTACTGAGGAAAATACAAAGTATCAAAGGAGGCAGAAGAAAAGGAAAATTCAAAGTACCAAAAGAGGCAGAAGAAATGGAGAAAAATACAAAATATCAAGAGGCACCAAATAAAGGGGAAATACAAAGTATCTAAAGAGATAACAGTCAAAGAATGAGTCTAGGGATTTCCCCATTCTGTTCAACACCTTCCACAGGCCGTTACCCTCCTCCACTCCCCACACTCCCCAGAAAGAAGGAGCCTGAGGCTGACTAATGAGCTGGATCCATCAGGGCTCGGGCTTGTTTTTAAAAACACTATTATGCAAAGAAACACTAAACATCAGACTAAACATTGGATACTTAAGTAAACCCACCAGGAGTCAGACTAGTAAACTTGCTCTTGCTAGCCTAGTAGACATGTTCAGTTCCCTGATCTAACAGGGACTTTGTTGGTTTCTTTCACTGCCTGAAACCTCTGAAGAATGTCGGGAGCACTGCTTCTTCTGGGGGCAGCCATGAAGGAGAGAAGTGGGTACCATATGTAAGCTTGAACCAGCCATGCCAATCAGGGCCCCAGACCAAGAGGGCTACCCCCTTGACCCTCTGGCCCTGGGGTGTTATATGTATACAACCTCACTTCTCACTTTTGGGAACGTCCAAATCACTTTTGAAAACCCTCAGAACAGATATTTGTGAAACACAGATGCAGCTGCTAAAGAGGAAAAAGTCGATTGAAAAGCACTCAGCTGAGTACTCCCTTGTAAAAGTGTCTGAGACTGCCTTACAACTTGACGCAAAGCGTCTGGAACTCAGAAAGGGGATCCAGGGCAGACCCCTCCCATCCTCACAGGGGTGTGACAGGAGGCAGGCAGAAAAGCTGGGAGCTTTCGAGAAAGACCAGGACTGGATGGACCCGGCCTCTCAGAACCTAGAGCTTACGGCTGAGTCTCTGAGCACTTCAGGACTTAGCTTCAAAATCCCTAGAACAATCCTTCTGCAGCAGCACCAATGTGGACCATCCCCCAGAACACCCGAGAAGCGTCTCAGGCCTGTGTGCAGTCAGTACAGTGCAGGCAGCCTGCTCTCTCCCTGGACTTCTGGCCCACCGACAAAGACCACATTAGCCTCCCTAAGTGCCTCCACAACATCCTCTCCGAGCCAAACTTTAGACTTAACTGGCACCACAGGCTCATCAATAAGAGGCCTCGGAACACTTCCAACTCAACAGCATGAAATAAATGCTCATGACAGAGCAATGCTGAGGTGATATCCAAGCTTCCCAGCAGAATGGACACCCCCCCCCCCCCAACTATCCATGAGAGGGCAAAGGAGATGCATCAGCGTCAAGCACAAGTCAATTTCCAAGGTGACAAACTGCAGGCACAGAAACAGGCTTGTCCTCACGACATGCACACATGAAGCCATGTACCAGGCTGACTGGCAGAAGTGCTCTCCAGGTACAAGGAGGTTCTGAAGGCAGAGTGTGCAGCCCGGTTAACCACCCTCCAAAGGAGAGGAAACTGAGCCCCAGAAAAGTAAGCTGATACACAGGATGGAGTCTAGGCTCAATCTCTACTCTCCTCACAGGACCACCTTTCTTTCCCTTAAAAAGAAAAAAAAGGGGGGCCAGCGTGGTGGTGCTAGAGGTAAGGTATCTGCCTTGCCAGCGCTAGCCTAGGACGGACCGCTGTTTGATCCCCCGGCGTCCCATATGGTCCCCCAAGCCAGAAGCGACTTCTGAGCGCATAGCCAGGAGTAACCCCTGAGCGTCACCGGGTGTGGCCCAAAAAGGAAAAAAAAAAAAGAGTGGAGGCTGAGTGATAGTACAGCAGGGAGGGCATTTGCCTTTCATGTAGCCAACCCAAGTTTGATCCCTGGCATACCAAATGGTCCCCCAAGCATATCAAAGTGATCCCTGAGCCCAGAGCCAGGAGTAGCCTCTGAGCACGGGGGGATATGGCTCCAAAACAGAAACCAACAAAAAGAAAAGAAAAAGTAACTATTTTATTTTTATTATTGGCCTCCTCTTGGGAGGACCCCAAAAAATTTTAGGTTTCCACTTCTACCCAGGTCCAAATAATGCATGACCCAACTGATCCCCCATAAAACTCCAAATTCTCAAGAGTAAATCTAGGGCTAGAACACTATCCTGAAGCCTATAAGGTCTCTGTGGCCACATGGCAGTGGTTCACTTCTAACTCCTTTACAGACAAGCCGGACTCCCCAAGAATCAAGCTCATGAGTATGAATCCTGATTGTGGGGTGTGGGGACGTGAGGGGCAGCACCTGCAGCCAAGCAAACCCTGGGAATTCAGAAAGGGAAACATCCCGTTTACCTGAGAGAGCCTTTCCCCAGAGAAAGAAGCTGTTTTGTGGGTTGTTAGGATTGATGAATCCTATTTGCCACTTTTCCAGCCCAGAAGCCGAGCTTAGATTTCATTTCCCAGGCAAGCCTAGAAACAAAATGGAGGAGAAGAAGGACCTACAACAGAGGCCTTTGCTGGGCACAGCAACTGTCCTAATGCCTTCCTGGCATACCTGCACCCAAGGGGGTACAACACTGGGGGACTCTATTCCCTTTCTTCTGCCTGCCTCTTGTCAGGGTTTGCTACTCTGGATGAGTTTCCCACCTTTCCATTTGAGAAAGAAAGTCGAACATAGCAAGACTGTCAAGACCATCAAGAGGGCTCAAAGGGGACTGGAACCATAGCACAGTGGGGAAGACATTTACCTTGTAAGCGGCTGACTCAGGTCTGATCCCTAACACCATATATGGTCCCCCCAAGTACCACCAGGTTTTGATCCTTGAATGTAGAGCCAGGAGTAACCCTTGAGTCCTGCTGGAATAGGGTCCTACCAAACAAAAACATAATGACCATTGAGAGGGGAAAACACAAATACCAAACCAAAGGAAACCCATGGGAAAGAATTCAACCAGTTGAGCTTTCATACTTCGCTGTGCTAAGCAGTAGGCACAGTCAGTGAGTAGCTTTCATTGCTGGGGTGGTGAGTCTGAAGGAGTCTCCTATGCTGAGCATGTAGAACAATATCTAACACTTCTTCTAAGTCACAAAACTTGGGGCTGGAGTGATAGCACAGGGTAGGCTATTTGCTTTGCACATGACCGACCTGGGACGGAGCCAGGTTCAATCCCCAACATCCCATGTGGTCCCCTGAATCTTCCAGGAGTGATTTCTGAGTGCAGAGCCAGGAGTAAACCCTGAGCGCTGGCGGGTGTGGCCCCAAAACCAAAACCAACCAAACAAACAAAACCCCACACAACTTGAGGGTCTGGAGCAATAGCACAGCAGGGAGGGCACTTGCTTTGCATGTAGCCAATCTGGGTTCTACTCCTGGCATCCGAAAGGGTTCTCTGAGCACCACCAGGAGTGCAGAGCCAGGAATCGGCCCTGAGCATCATTGGGTGTGGCCAAAAAACAAACAAAAAGTAAAAATTACATACTTGCCACTGCTCACATAGTTAACATGCCGACATTACCTAAAGGTACTTAGGAATCTCCAAAGTTTGAACATCAAATCCATGTATGAGCGACATCATAGGTCTAAATATGGTTCAAAATGGAAAGATGAACAACCGTCAAACAGTAGAACAGAAGTTCCCCTACTGCCTTGGCCTGCCACATACTTTGGGGGTGTGAGTATGTGAGGGGGAAATTACACACCCCCAACTAGAAATCTACTTCTTTAACTGAACAGACAAAAAAGCGCCCTCTAGAGGGTGGTGTCTCCTACTCTGGGAGTAGCAAGTTCCTTTTGTTACCAAGTAATTCTCCAAATTCAAGCTGACAAAAAGAAACACTGTACAAACCAGTTACACTAGGTCTCAAAGCTGAAACAGTTTGTTTCCAAGGATAACAAATTAGTCCAGTTACTCTTAAGTGGTTTTGGAGATCAATAGTTATAAAAGCAACAGAAGGCTATTCTACCACTTCAATCATAAAATTAACTCGAAGCAATTAAAGGACTGAAGCCCAGAGCGACGGGACTTGTGTTTTGTGCAACGTGTAAAAAACAACGTGCACCCGCCACTGCATGAGATACTGCCAAAAAGGATATCGAAATGAGATTATGCAAATGGTCCTGCCTAGCTAAGCGTGATGGGGGATTTTAGTGGGTGCAGAGGGATAGGCACTCAAGCAGGACCCATAGCTGGAATACTGGGGTTTGATCTTTCCCAGAGCACATGAAAAATCCATGGTGGCTGCTGTTGGGAAGTTGGCAAGGGCAGTAAGCAGGGATGCACAGATCACAAAAAGGCAGCAAATAACACTCCGAGACTCTCCCACTTGCATCCAGGAGTAAAGAAACCATACGAGCCACTCAACATGGTCCAGGCTTGGTGCCATAGACAGCACAGTCGGTATGATGCTTGCCTTGCACATGGCCAACCCAGGTTGGGTCTTCTGAGCCCATCAGAAGAGATCCCTGAGCACCACTCACAGGACACCGGTGGTTGTGGCCTCCAAACGAAAATTTTAAAACAATTTATTTTTAGGTGATTCTGTCTAACCATAGGCTGAATATGCCAAGCTGCAACTCAAATACCATTAGGGTATGTGATCATTAGGATGTGCTGATCAGAAGTGAATCCACTGAATATTAAGATATGTTAAGTTTCAACTGCAGCAGTCTCTAAGTGGCTCCATGGCAAAGCACCTGCCTTGCTCTGCTTTCCATGGGTGGAGCCCTGATTCTATCCTCAAAACACCCTCCCCTAGAGATTAGGAGTTCATTAACTTGTCCAAGTTCAATCACAATTGCTTAGCTAATACAGACCCACTGCTCTACACTGCTATTTCCTTTTTTTTTTTTTTTTAATTCAAAAGTCTCAGGATTGGACTAGCAATGGTCCTCAAACTATGGCCTGTGGACCACATATTGTATTTGTATCTGTTTTGTTTCTTCATTGCAAAATAAGATATATGCAGTGTGCATAAGAATTCGTTCATAAGTTTTGTTTTTACTATAGTCAGACCCTCTAATGGTCTGAGGGACAGTGAACTGGCCCCCTGTTTAAAAAGTTTGAGGACCCCTGGACTAGAGGATAAAAAACAGCTCCCTGGGTTCTGCTACTCCAAGTCCATTTCACAATGACATGAGTGCTGTTATAAATAAGTGACATCACATATTAGCATGAACAATAACTACCCCACCTTTCCTGACTAAGCAGCTGTGAGCACTGTTAACTTGGAGCCCTGTGCAGATATAGGAAGCTTTCAGAGTCTCTGTCTCAGTCTCTTCCCCCTACAGTAGCTTTCATTTATCAGATGGGTGGGCAGGAGCTGGGTTTAAATGATCAACACCCAGCTAAGATGAGCAGAAGCCGGATGAATAACTAAGTGGCTGACATGAAACAGCCAGAGCCCAAGCTCTGTGATCCATCCCATCTGCTGTGGTAGAAAAGAAGCAGCCACCTAGGCAACACATGCATTAAATCACTCGCAATAGGGAAAACTCCATGGCTTCACTAAGGTATTGGGGTATGTCATAGGGAGGGCAGATTCCCAAAGATTCCCAACGTGTCAGATTCACAGATGCACAGGGCGTGTGTGAGGGTACAGCGCTAAGTGACCAGGAGAAGGAGGAAGCAAGGTAGGGGTGGGTTGGGGATCTGAAGTCACCTTCAGTTTCTGAAAGCTACTTGGAAGAAGCCCACAAGGCTGCCTCCAGACCATTTTCCCAAGCCAGTTCCTCAAACAGGGATCCAGGGAAAAGGCTGGTCTGCAAGTTCTGATTTGCTATTTATTGATTCCCTCAGCCAGACACTGTCAAACACAGATTCAGAACCCCACGGACACTCCCAGCACCCTACCTCTAACCCTGGAGGGGAGAAAAGGGGTCAAGTCAGAAGTTAGCTCTTGAGCCGCTTACCAGGGCACCAACATCCCGAGTGCCCAGTCAGTGTGCTGGGTCCTGCTAGACAGCACTGAGCACTGGGCTCTCCCTGGCACTGTGGCTCCCAATGCCACCCTCCGCTATTAGTCTATATTTAACTTGCTTACTGAGCGATTGCTTCAGCTTTCAGTGTAGATGATTGTTTCATAAAAAGGGCAAATCACGTTATGCCGAGAGAGAGAGAGAGAGAGAGAGAGAGAGAGAGAGAGAGAGAGAGAGAGAGAGAGAGAGAGAGAGAGCAGTAAGCCTGCAAGAAGAGCGGATCCACTCGCCTAAGTAAGCCCTTTGTCGTCTCAAACTCAGATTAGTCTGATGAGGGGAGAGCTGGAACGTCAGGTTAAGCTTCCAAATTGGAAAACGCCTTTTTAAAAGGCTCTGGCTTGGAAAGAATCTCCTCCCGGGAAGGGCCGGGCTCTAGAAGAACCCGCTTGGGGCTTTTTTTTTCTTCTTCACTTTATCCTATGTTAGGTCTAACCAGACACTGAGTGGGCCGTCGTCCATCCGACTTGGGAAAAGTAGGGGCTGCGGGGCCTGGCTCAGTGTCTGACGGCTGGAGGGGTCGGCCCAGCTCCTCTGCAAGTTCATCTTGGGAGGCCAAACTTGGGCCGGGCTCGGCGAGCCGGGCCCGAGCATGTCCAGGGCGGCGTTCCGGGGTGGGGTGGGGGAAGACTTCGAGGTTCAGCCCCGCGGGATCGGATCAGGCTCAGGGTTGGGGGGGCGCGGGCTGGGTCACGCGGGGACTCAGCACATCAGTCGGGGTCTGGGGGTGTTGGGGAAGCTGCGACTGGGCAGACCACGCCCGGCTGTCAGTCAGCAGCTGTCAACGGCGGTGCCCTAGGGACCCGCCCGGCTCTTGCTCACCTGATGTAAGGGCTGGCGGCCGCGAGGATGTTCTTCTGGACCGGGATCTCCTCGCCGTCCAGCACCAGGTGCGCGTCGCAGAAGCGGGACTCCTCGCGGAACGAGCTGAGCGCCCGCAGCAGCCGCGCGGCGTGCTGAGGGTCCGACACGGCGCTGCCCTCGGCCATCGCGGCGCACGCACCCCCAGACGGGTGGCCCGAGACCCTTGTGCCGCGGCCCGCGCCTGGCCCGGGACTAGACAGACACGGCACCAGCGAGCTCTGGAACGCGCCTGCGCCCTGTGCGGCTCCCCCCGGACAGCGCCTTTAAGGCGCTTCGTCATGACGTCATTTCCCCGCGACAGCCTTGATCCCACCCCCTGCCACCCGAGGCGACCAATCAGAAGCCTCATCCTGCCGCCGCTGCCGCCGCCGTAGCCAGAGGGTCTTCCCCGCCCGAGCGGTCCCTGTACCGTCCCCGGCGTGGGGAAGTTAACTTGCAGCGGGGCCCAGGGCTGGGCAGGGGCAAGCTCGGACTCGCGGGGTACGCCCTCGGCTGTTGGAACCCCGAGTCTCGGGCTTGCCACACGTTTAGCTGGGCGGCTCTGGATCTGGGCTTACCTTCTCCCTCTGGTGCATGGAGACAGGCGGTGGCTGCGTAGTGTTGGGGACTCTGGTGTGTAAGCCCGGGTGCGGCAGGGGTGGCTTGGATGGAAGGTGAGGGGAAAGGAGCTTCTTCCCTACCCTCCCCCATTCCAAAAGATTGCAACGATCCAGGCATGCATGTGGGCCTGGGAAAGAAAGTTTGAGGGTGCGGGGCCAAGGAGCAGTTGAAGTCGGGCGAATAAGCTGAGCATCTGGGGTTTATTTGGCCAGGTGCCCTGAGCCCATGGAAAGGAGATCGGGGTGTTTGTTGAGCCTGTGTTGAGTTAGTTAGTTACGTACCACTACGGAGGTTTGTTTATGCAGGAGTTTTTCTGGGGGGACGGCACACCTGGAGGCACTCAGGGGTTACTCCTGGCTCTACGTTCAGAAATCTCTCCTGGCAGGCTCAGGGGACCATATGGGATGCTGGGATTCGAACCACCGTTCTTCTGCATGTGAGGCAAACGCCCTACCCCGATGCTATCTCTCCAGCCCAATATATGCAGGAGTTTTTGTTTTTGTTTTTGTTTTTATAGTGAGCGACCACCGAACAGTCGCGTAGAGAATGGGGGAGGAAGAGTGTGCTGCAGTGTCCTAGACTAGAGAAGGGTGCGATTGGGAGGGCTGCTTGGCTGGAGGAAGGGAGGTCGTAGAGGTGGGTAGTGATAGATGGCTTTTAAAAATATATTCTGGAGGCCTGAACATTATTACAGAGAGGGCGTACCCAGATTGGATCCCCAGCATCCTGTATGCACGTCCCCCCACCCCCAGCACCACTAGGAGTGATTCCTGCGTGCAGAACCAGGAGTAACTCCTGAGCCCCGAGAGGTGTGTTTCCCCTAAAAAAGAGAAATTATAAAGTAATGAGGTAGGCTGGAGTGCATGCTTTGCATGTGTGTGGCTTGGGTTTCATCTCCAGTGACATGACACCCCTCCCCCCCCAAATCCCTGAGCACCGCCAGGTTTGGCCCCAAATGACTTAAGTAAATTAAAGAGTTGACAGAGTTGTGAGACAGAGAAGCCCCAGGAGAACTTTCTGGACTGAGCAACTGAATATTGGTTTCTCTCAAAAAGAAACCTTTGTAGGGGTGGAGGGTGGAGAGGCCAGGTGCTGTGCTGCAGCGAGGCTCCCAGTGCAGGGAGGATCCATTTGACAGGGTGCCAGCATAGGTCAGCTCCACTCAGCTTTCAGAACAAGCCCCCTAGGGCTTTGGGCACCCTGGCAGGTTGCTGAGGGCACAGGAAGAAAAATGCAGAACCTAGCGACTATTTTACACAGATGGGCACCTAGTAAGCTTCCAAATGAGTGCTTTTATGAGGGCCAAGAACTAGAAGAATATGGTCAGAGTTCCAGATAAATGGAATACGAGTTTGTCTGGGGCAGCGTAGACATCTTCAGCCAACTCAAAGATTTTAGTAAGTAAAGTCTTGGGTCTTGACCCTGAGTCAGCCAGACTTTGAAGCCACTGGCAGTGATCAGAGGACAATCATTCGGGCAAAGTCACTGGAAGAAGAATCGGTGGGGACAAAGTTGTGGCTAGGAGAAGGTTGGCCAGTTCTATTTCCTTCTGTAAATGTTGCTGATAAATGCAGCTATTTACAGGTGAAATGCCAGAATTGGCTTCAAAGCAAAACAAAGGAATGCGGGGAGTGGTGTGAGAGGTATAGTGAATAGAAGTGGCCATGAGGTTCTAACTGTCAAAGCAGGTTTTAGGGGTGTGGAGGTTGTTGTACTGATTTCCGTGTTTTCATGTGTGTTGTAAAATGTCATGATATAATGTGAAAAACAAGCAGCATGAGCTTATCTTGTCCCTGATTTGTTCCCAAGGGAGCCACACCCACCCCTTTCTCCTAGTTGTGGCTGAACTTGGAACATTAGTCCTGTAGATAACTGGTTGCAATGGCTTTATTTCTCCACGCTTGTATGTTATATCATGTCTTAAGTTTTAGGGCCTGGAGAAGTGGTTCAAGTGGCAGAGCTCATGCCTCTTATGCCCACTGCTCTAGGTTGGCTCCCCCAGAACCTCTTGGCTCTCCAATACAATAGTCAAATTTCCTTTTGGGGACCAGATGCCTTGCAAGTACTGTGCCTCACCCATGGAATGATCTGTTTACTGGACGGAGGGCAGGTTTACACCCTGTGAGTACCAGGCACTTAATAAATATTTGAACAGTATTTTTTATGTGTCTTGTCTTCTTAACTGGGTTGTTGTTGGGGTCAAGAAAAGGCATCGTTGACAGGTCTAGTGCTCTTCACAAGCAAGATGTTTAATAGACACTGATTAATTGCTCGGAATGCTGATCTAGCTTGCCAACATCAGAAGTTCCAAAACAAAATCAGTGCTCAGGTACCCTGGAATGGGGATGTTGCTGGATTCAAGTAACCGGTGAGGCCAGTAAGCAGGCAGGCAACTTCCTGGTTGAAGTGAACCTTCTCCTTTGTTTTGACACAAAGAAGGGACCAAGGACAGGGCCATTGGGTTCTAAATGGGTTGGCAGCCAGCAGGCCAAAAGGTGTTTGCTGTCCATCAGGGAGGTTTGCAAAGGCAAGCTCACCTGCAGGTGTGATAGAAGCTTCCAGACCACCCTCATTGTCTGCAATATTCCCTGCTAGCCTATCTGCCTGAAAAGACCCATGGGCCTCCAGAGATACTACCGTGGGCGGGCGAATGTGGGGGTGCAAAGCTTCCCTCCCATCGTTGGCGGACCTGCCCCAGACAGCCTCGTTTCTGTGGCCTGCCTCGATATTGCTCAAACCAGGCCACCCTGCACTTGTTCATGGCCATTACAAGACAGGTTGTTGTTATTGTTTCCCTGCATTCCAGAGCTATCGAACATGGCAGTTAGGAAACAAGACTCAGATCCCACCTCACTCCAGAAGTTTCTGTCTCTGGATGTAACTGGTCACTCTGGTTTAGAAGCTCAGCCACCCCCCTGAGAGGATCTTGAGAGTGGGGAGACCAGATACTAAATGGGTTCTTTCTTAAGACTTCTTTTTTTTTTTTTTTTTTTTTTTTGGTTTTTGGGCCACACCCCTGTGACGCTCAGGGGTTACTCCTGGCTATGCACTCAGAAGTTGCTCCTGGCTTCTTGGGGGACCATATGGGACGCCGGGGGATCGAACCGCGGTCCGTCCTAGGCTAGCGCAGGCAAGGCAGGCACCTTACCTCCAGCACCACCGCCCGGCCCCTTTCTTAAGACTTCTAATAGCCATTGCTTCAAGCTTCTGTGTTGGGTACCTGCTCTCTGGATCTGCTTCCAGATGTGACATTGGGGAGATCAGACACAGTGGCCATGGTCTCAGTTACATGGTCTCAGTTTCCTTCCTATTTTCTGGTCCTCTCTGGTTGGCTAGGATTTTTACAATACAAGTAAAAGCAAGAAGGCCCTTTCTTTGACTGTACAAAATGAACCCTTGGTGCAGAATCCATGTGTGTGTGTGTGTGTGTGTAGTAAGTTTTATTTATGTTTTTATTGTAAGAATTTATTCAAGAGACAAAATTGATTAACATAATGAGGTAAACTAACATAACAAAGTTTTATGTAGAAAAATATACGGAAAAGGAGAAGATGGAAGTACTCATTGCAGATTATTGCAGATTAATATGGACAACTATGTGCCTAGGTTTGGATTATTTTGACATTTTGGGCCACCCTTGGCAATATTCAGAATTTACTCCTGGTTATGTACTCAAGAATTACTCCTGATGGTGCTCAGGGAACCATATGGGATGTCAGAAGTTGAATCTAGGTTGACTGCATGGCCCTGTATTATTGCTCCATCCCCTTGTGTTTTATTTTTATGAAGTTCTAGAAAGAAGAATGGAGAAATAGTACAGTGGATAGAACACTTGCCTTGAATGCAGCCAACCTGGGATTCAATTTCCAGTGTCCCATATAATCTTCTGATTACTGCCGTGAGTAACCCCTGTGTGCAGAACCAGAAGCAATCCCTGAGCATCACCAGTTATGAACAACAACAACAACAACAACAACAAAAATGCTACAAAAGGAGCTAAAGTCTGGTCAAAGAGGGGCCGGGAAGGTGGCGCTAGAGGTAAGGTGTCTGCCTTGCAAGTGCTAGCGTAGGACGGATCGATGGTTCGATCCCCCGGCGTCCCATATGGTCCCCCCCAAGCCAGGAGCGATTTCTGAGCTCATAGCCAGGAGTAACCCCTGAGCGTCACAGGGTTGTGGCCCAAAAACAAAAACAAAACAAAACAAAAAGTCTGGTCAAAGAAATAATCCAGGTGAAAAAATAATTGGGTCATTTGGAAGCTCCTGAGAAGACATGCCAGCCTACAGATGCATATACTTGAGAAAATTAGCTGAATGAAGGTTATGGTCAAAGTCACACATGTGACCTTCTCAGGGCAGAGCAGACAGGCCTAAGCTTCTGCCTTCCAGCTCTGTGAGCTTTTTCCATTATACCAAGTTGATTCTGGTTGAGACAGTCGGCTGTGATTCACTGGAAGGCGGTCTTCAAATACTTTATTGGGTAAATCTGTCATTTGTCCAAACCTATATATAACTCCTTTCTTTTCGAAAATCTAAGCTCTTCCAAATTGCTGAGTCAGTTAACATCCATATTTATGACTCCCAAGAGTTGATTCTGTATATTTACACAATATTCAGAGAAATATCTCTAGACTTGGGCCCGGAGAGATAGCACAGTGGTGTTTGCCTTGCAAGCAGCCGATCCAGGACCAAAGGTGGTTGGTTCGAATCCCGGTGTCCCATATGGTCTCCAGTGCCTGCCAGGAGCTATTTCTGAGCAGACAGCCAGGAGTAACCCCTGAGCATCGCCGGGTGTGGCCCAAAAACCAAAAAGAGAAAAAAAAAAAAAAAAAGAAATATCTCTAGACCCATATATTTTTTTTTCTGTCCATAAGGGATCACTTCAGGGGTATCTTTCCCTAACTATTTATGAACTTCGAACTGGTACCTCCAACCACCTTTCCAGAATTTACCAGGCAACCCAGTCTTCCCTCCAGCAAGTGGGGGAATTTACCCATTTACTCATTTACCCAAGGGCAGAAATTTGAGATCACTCTAGATCATTCTTGTGCCCTGCACCCAAGGAAACTCTGCAGATAGTCCCGCCAATTCAGCTCCACTTCTCAGTCATCACCAGGACTCACTTGGACCAGCAGGCAACTCTCCAGGGCCTGATACTCTGATGTCCCCATTCCTCTTCCTGCCTTTCCTCTTGTCCCTTTCAGAGGACTTTTCTCCTCTGAGTTAATCAAACCAAGTCCTTCCCCATGCAAAACCCTCCTGTGCTTCTCATCAAACTTGGGGGGTTGTGGGGAGAACCTACATTTTTTTTTGGATTTTTGGGCCACACCCGGTGACGCTCAGGGGTTACTCCTGGCTATGCACTCAGAAATTGCTTTTGGCTTGGGGGAGCATAAGGGATGCTGGGGGATCAAACTGAGGTCTGTCCTAGGTCAGACACATGCAAGGCAAATGCCTTATCACTGAGCCATTGCTCTGGCCCCCAAGAACCTACATTTTTTAACCACTGTTCTCCATGTGATCTGGGTTGTATTTTCTCCGTGACCCCATTTTCTACCACTCCCCCCTCCCTCCTCATGCCATAACCAGATGACTTCCCTGCTCTTCCTCAAACTGGCCTTTCAAGTACACCCACTCAGGGCCTTTTCCCAGGCTGACACCCCTGTCCCCAAATCTGGAAGTCTCCTTCCTTCTCTTCAGACTCAGCTCCCCAAGAAAACCTCCATTCCTCCCCCCACCCCCAGTAGAACAGTCCCCTTTTATCTGCTTCCTTTTTCCCTGAGTTGAATCACCAGCTACCGCTACCTCTGTTAGTGTATGTTTTCTCTGACTAGGTTTTCAGGAATCTAGCAGCTACCTTCCCCAATTTTATTTATCACTGCATTCCCAGCCTCTAAAGCAACACATGAAAAACTACGTGATTAATAAATACAGATTTACTGGGCTGGACAGATAGTCCAGTGGATAAGGAGCTCGCTTTGCATGCAGCTGACCCAGTTTCTATCCCTGGCATTTCATATGGTCTCCCAAACCCATCAGGAGTGACTTCTGAGAGCAGAGGCAGGAGCAAGCTTTGAGCACAGCCAGGTGTGCCCTTCAAACACACACATAAAAAGAGTAAATAAATATTTACTAAAAGTACTTTGAAGGGTGGGGGAGAAGGGGAAGGAGAGAGAGAGAGAAAGAGAGAGAGAGAGAGAGAGAGAGAGAGAGTCAACTTTCTCTGGATCTTTTTATTCATTGCTTGAAAGAAGAAAAGTTATCCAGAGTGAGTTGTAGGACAGGAAATGAACTTGCAAAGAGAAGCCCTGAGCAGGATAGGAAGAATGATGGATGATTAAGAGACCAGCCAGGCTGGGATGGCATCTTCTGTAACTACCATATTTTCTGGCGTATAAGACGACCCCCTAATTTTGCAGTTAAAACATAGGTTTAGGCCTATATTCGCTGTATCAGACAGAACGTTCCTGTGTTGCAACTGTATGTACCACAGTGAGCCAATCACAACAAGCAAAGGTTCAAAGGTTATATACTGTAATAGACTTCCTCTCTGACTCTGGCCAATCTGAGCAGGCTTTTTACAGTGTAGATTCGGTCCAGAACATTGTCTAATTTGCATGCATAAAAAACTTGCTTGGATTGGCTGAGTTAGAGAGGCGGTCCGAGCAGTCTTGCAGTGATTGGTGCAGGATCGAGTTGGAAAATTTGTTTTGTGGCAATATTCAGACAATTTTCGTTTAGCGGCATATTGAAACATTTTTCGGGATATACTCGGCGTATAAGACGACCCCCGATTTTCGGTTGACTTTTTTTGTTTCAAAAGACGTCTTATACGCCGGAAAATACGGTATTCCTTTCATTAAGCCCCCCAGAACCCCTGAAGAGACCAAAGCAGTGAACACTAAGCACAGTGTGGATACCACTGTGGACCTGGTCACCATTGTCCGCACCCAACTTGTCATCCAACTTCACTAAAGACTCTGCAGCCGGGGCCGGCGAAGTGGCGCTAGAGGTAAGGTGTCTGCCTTGCAAGCGCGAGCCAAGGAAGGACCGCGGTTCGATCCCCAGGCATCCCATATGGTCCCCCCAAGCCAGGGGCAATTTCTGAGCACTTAGCCAGGAGTACCCCCTGAGCATCAAATGGGTGTGGCCCGAAAAACCAAAAAAAAAAAAATCTGCAGCCATCAAAGGGACCAGCAGCGTAGGGTTGGGGTGCCTACTCAGAACACTTGCAGGGCTCTGTGTAGGGGTGGAACACCAAAGAGATAAGAACTACCAAGATAAGGTTCCAGAAACTAGCAGAAAACTGCAGTGTGCTGACCACTCCTCTACATCCAGACCTCTACGTGAGGAGTGCAAGGTGTGGGGGGGGGGGCAATGTCTGAAAGCAGAGATTGTTGCCTGCCTCAATTTTGGGGGTCTATACTTGGCTGTGTTCAGGGATCACCCCTGTAAAGGGCTCAGAGAACCCTGTGAGGTTACAGGATGGAATCTAAGTTTACCATGTCCAAGGCAAATACCCTAACAATCACTGTACTATCTCTGGCCCCATTCTATTCTTTTCTTTTTCTTTTTCTTTCTTTTTTTTGGGGGGGGGGTCACACCCAGCAGTGCTCAGGGGTTTCTCTTGGCTCTACGCTCAGAAATCGACCCTGGCAGGCACAGGGGACCATATGGGATGCCGGGATTCGAACCACCGTCCTTCTGCATGCAAGGCAAACAACCTACCTTCATGCTATATCTCCAGCTATTCTTTTCTTTTCTTTTTTTTTTTTGTGTTTGTTTTTGTTTTTGTGTCACACCTGGCAGTGCTCAGGGGTTACTCCTGGCTCTGCACTCAGGAATCATTTCTGGCAGGCACAGGGAAACATATGGGATACTGGGATTCAAACCACTCTGTGCAAGGCAAACACCCTACTGCTGTGCTATCTCTCTGGCCCCTGGCCCCATTATTTTCTTACTTTCTTTAATTTTCTGCTGTGCCACTTCTGTTCCTTACTCAGGGCACAATGCTTTCTGCTTTCTGTCCCAGACCCTAGTGAATCTTCACATCAGCCACCTAGATCTCCCCATTAGGGATTAGGGGACCCACGATTATGAGCAGTGGGACCTTGTCACACACCGTCAGTTAATGCAGGGAAGAGACACACACAGGAGTTTCATAACAAAACTAGCATGTTCTGAGCCTTACACAGCCTACTCGGTAAATATAAGATAAATGGGCTCAACCCAAGTTTATTGGAAAGGAACCCAGTTTGTATGGGACCCTCAAGAGTCAAACTATCGGTGGTCAGTCTGCACGAAGAGCTGGTGCTCACTTTCCATTTCTGCCTCTTGGGAAATGCAAGGTTTCAACATCAATAATTTGTAGTTTGTGACTTTAAGGTGTGCTCTGTAATCAGCATATGCTGCCTTTCCAGAGAAACAGGTTGCCATTTTTCCACAAAATATGGAAACCCTATTTATCAAAACCTCAGATTTGGTAGTTACCAAATCTACCACATTAACCACCACATCTGCTATTGCTCTCTGAACTCCTGAGTTCTTAATGCTTAACCTGAGGTGCCAAGAGTCGAGGGCAAAACTCATTTTTAGGCAGGCTCTGGAAGTTGGCTTTCTGCAGCTCAACCGCTAGCGACCACAGCCCACATTGTCTGATCTGAATCTTCCATGGATGGCAAGGCACTGGGTAAGGTTGGAGTCAGTATGTGCTTATCAAGTTCATTATCTGTGTGCTTGCTTCATGCTGGGCACTGGGTGAGGCCCAGGGAGGGAGGAATCTGATTCCAATCATAGTTCTTCCCATGCCCCCACAGGAAACAAGACACACACCACACACAAGACCCTGAAAAGTGGGGGTGGAGTGGAGGAGTGTAGCAGAGAGCTTTTGGGGTAATCCCCTTCCCAAAGCCATTACACAAGAAGATTGGTGAAAAATTGAGATGAAGGCAAACTTAGGCTTTGGCTGAAGGGCAGAGTGCCATGTGCCATGTCTGATGGTGGAACAGAATCCAGGCCCTCTCCTTCATCTTCCCTTATCCCTAGGCACCCTGGTTCT
Source organism: Suncus etruscus (assembly GCF_024139225.1). Taxonomy (NCBI): domain Eukaryota; kingdom Metazoa; phylum Chordata; class Mammalia; order Eulipotyphla; family Soricidae; genus Suncus; species Suncus etruscus. The sequence goes on along the minus strand of NC_064861.1, from coordinate 73,050,876 downwards.
CCTCTCTGTTGCCTCTGGGAATTCTTTGGCTGCTGGTGATGGTCAACATCGTAGTGGGCACCTGACTGAGAGGCTTCTATTTCCAAATATATCTGCTTTGTCAATTTGCTGTGATTCTGGTCAATACTCTGGACTTATTGTGTCTGTTTATTTACATTTTTGGAGTGGGGGACATGTAGAAATACCAGGGATTGAGTTACATCCAGTGGTTCTTAGGGACCATATGTGATGTTGGGGCTTAAAATAGGATTGGCTGCATGTCACACAAATCCTTTATCTCTTGTACTCTTCTTGGTCCCAGTTCATGCTTTTATCTTTTAAAAAAATGCATTTTATGTCAAGCTTTTTGCCATATATATGGTCATTTGTTTATATTTTCCCCTTATACCCAGCTACTCTGTGTATTTTTTATTTTGATTTTTTTTTTGGCCACACCCGGTGACGCTCAGGGGTTACTCCTTGCTATGTGCTCAGAAATTGCTCCTGGTATGGGAGATCATATGGGATACTGGGGGATCAAACCGTGGTCTGTTCTAGGCTAGCACCAGAAAGGCAGATATCTTGCCACTCTGAACCACTGCTCCAGCCCCTGAGAGCCCATTTCTGGTTCTGTGCTCAGGGGTCACTCCTGGCAGTGCTCTGGCAACCATGGGTTGTGCCAGGGACTGAACTAAAGATAGACTTATGCAAGATGATCAGTAAGACAAGTGCTTTGCCTAGCATATTATTTTTTCTGGTCAACATGGTAGCTTTTATACAAGTTGTGAGAAAATGGATGTTTAAGAGATAAACAGCTGGAGGATAGATGGGTTGGTGGATAAGTGGATAAATGGGTAGGTGTGTGAGTGGTGGTGAATGGGTGGGTAGATGGATCGACAGACTGATAGATGGGAAGACAGATGGGCAGAAGGAGAGATGGATGGATGGATGGATGGGCATTCATCATCTATAGATGATGAATGGAAGGACAGATGGGTGGATGGGGAGGTAGAAGAAGAGATGAATGGATGGACAGAGACAGAAGGAAACTGATGAATGAGTGAATGGATAGATGGATAAAAAGACAGATAGATGGACAAATGGATAGATGAATGAATGGATGGACAGAAGGATAGATGGATTGATAGTTAAAGCTGGGAACAAGCTAGTCTGCTGCCCTATGATAAGAAGTTCCTTTTGTCACAGATATTTTGCCAGTCTACAATATTTTGCACCCTTGAGTCACTTTTATGTCCATACAAAAACCAAAGTAAGGAGACACACTGCAATTAAACCTATGAAAAGGGCCCGGAGAGATAGCATGGAGGTAAGGTGTTTGCCTTTCATGCAGGAGGTCATCAGTTCGAATCCCGGTGTCCCATATGGTCCCCCGTGCCTGCCAGGAGCAATTTCTGAGCATGGAGCCAGGAATAACCCCTGAGCGCTGCCGGGTGTGACCCAAAAACCACAAAAAAAAAAAAAAAAAAAAAAAAAAAAAACTATGAAAAAAAGTAGCATTCCCTAGAAATGCTTGGGGTCTTTTGGAAATGGAGGATGGCCAACTGAGTTAGCCAGTGCCAGATTAACATCTCTGATCTGAGTTTGTTATTGCTGTTTTGTGGAGGGCATCAGGAATGGGGAACATGAATTTGCCTTCCAAATTACCTCTTCCCCCTTCTGCTAGCCTGCTGGTAAGAGGTCTGGGGCATGCTGCTCAATTCAGAGTCTGCAGGTATCTCTGAGCTTCTGTGCCAAGAAACTGATCTGAGCAAAGGCTCTGTGGACCTGAGGATTGACTTAGATTTAGAGTCACTGTGGTTCCAGGAAGCCTCTGATGTGGTCCCTCCAAGGGCTGAATCCACAGATGCATTTTGCCCACAGGAGCCCTTGGGACCCCTCCAGCAACATCACCCATACCCAATTTCCATTCCCAACTCGGCCATCTCCAGAATCCAGAAACTTTTACCCCCTGCTCACCCTTCAAGGTGGAAACACTTCCTTCCCACCTGGGCTTTCGTAAGTATGGGTGCAGATGAGAATCGAGACTCTCCCCGATGTAGAGATCGAAACCACCTGGGTGTTCATGGGGCAGGGCAGGGATGTGAACAGGAAAATCCTCACATTACTGAGACTCAGCCCACAGGGGCCCTAAGAGGCAATGAGCCAAACCCTCAACAGACAGGAACTTGGTGAGTCCCTTCAAGTGCTCGGTTCATTCGGCACCTGAATATCCAGACACTGTTCTAGACTCCAGGGGATGTTGAATATGAATAATTATGAGAGAGCCTTCCTTTTTGAGGGGAAGGGACCTCCCAACAGTGAACAGTTCAGGGATTCTCAGCCTCCTGGGCCCTGGGTTCTATGCGAGACTCATAGAATGTATTGCTGCTCAGATTCTGGGGCAAATCAACAGTGCTTGAGGCCTCCAGGGATTGATCAGGTGGGCCACATGATACTGGAAATAAAGCCCAGGTCAAGTGCATGCTGGGCATGCACCCTAAGGACTGTATTGGTGCAGGATCCCCAGGGGAAAATTCCTATCCTGAATGTCACTTACAGACTCCCACTCTGGCATGGAAGGACACATGACAGTACTTGGAATCAATAACTTGATTTACACAAGGTCAGGGGAGCAAAGAAAGGTGTGGGCAGTGGTTAGGAAGACCAGAAGTGTGTGAGATGGAGGAGAGATTAGGGTCTGTTCAGAGAAGGGAAGGCTGGGGTGAGCCCAGAGGTGAGGAGAACCCCATATTGCTAATACCCCCCATGATGGTTTGACTATAGATGGGATGACAGTGATGTGAGCCTAGAAATGGTGAGGCTATGCTGGGGTTAGGGTGGAATATTGTGAAGACAGTTTAAGCAGGAGATGCTACCAGCAAACCCAGGATGGTCCTCATTCTTGAGGTGCTCAAGGGAAAGATGAATTGCCTAGGTGCCCAGAAGTATCCAATCCCCCTGCAGGAACTTCAGCCCCTGAGATGCCCTAACAGACTGGTAGCACAGCCCAAATCCCCACCATAAGGTGGCTCTTGTGTGAATGAGAGCAGAGATGCACAAAGATCAGAGTCCTGGGGAAGAGTGATAGAATAGAGTTTGCCTTGCACAGAGTTGACCCAGGTTTGATCCCCAGCATCCCATATGGTCCCCTGAGCCGACCAAGAGTGATTCCTGGGGCCGGAGTGATAGCACAGCTGTAAGGAGTTTGCCTTGCAAACAGCTGAACCAGAATGGATGGTGGTTCGAATGTCAGCATCCATATGGTTCCCTGAGCCTGCTAGGAGTGGTTTCTGAGCATAGAGCCAGAAGTAATCCCAGAGTGCTGCCTGGTGTGACCCTCCAAAAAAAGTGATTTCTGAGTGCAGAGCCAGAAGTGACCCCTGAGCATCACTAGGTGTGCCCCCCCCCCAAATGATCTGGATCTCTGCATGGCACAGTGACAACCTCCAGGATGAATGTGAGGGACTGGCACCAAGCCATCAGGATGGAACTACACAGCAGAGATTGCTAGTTATGTTATCTGAGCTTCCTAAGGTTGCTGTCACCCCAAGTCTGGAGGCACAGAATCACCAGTCTTGGTCTCTGCTTGTCCTACAGCACAGAGTCCACAGAGTTCTTGGGGGAGTTGAATCAAGTTCATAGGATGTCTCTGCCTTCCTCCCTCCAGAGCCCCAGCCCTCTCACCCTGTGCCCAGCACATCTCCATCATTCCCATGCTCATATCACTGGGGCTATCTCAGTCACACCTTAGGGAGAGGCTCCCATCTCACAGAAATAAAAACAGATCCAACCACTTGTCAGGGGGTGCAGGACCAGGGAGGGGCTGGGAGCCAAGATATTGCTTCTTTGCTCTTTGAAGGATCGTGAGCAAAGTAGTTAAAAATTGATTAAACAGCTGGGGCCAGAGCAATATCATAGTGAGGAGGGCATTTGCCTTGCATGCAGCTGACCCAGGCTTGATCAACCTCAGCATTTCATAGAGTCCTTCAAGCCTGTCAGGAATAATTTCTGAGCACAGATCCAGGAGAAAATCAATTGCCACAAGGTATGGCCCTTAAACAAAAAACAAAAAGTGATCAAATATCTGGAATTGGAGTGGTAGAACAGTGAGTAGGTTGCTTGCCTTGCACATGGCCAACAAAGGTTAAACCCCCAGCACCCTGCATGGTGCCTGACTTCCAAAAGGAGTGATCCCTGAGCCAGGAGTCAGCCCTGAGCATTTAATAGGTAATGAAAGTATTGATGTTAGACCAGCAACTTTCCTAGTAGGTCAGCTTGGTGTTGGCTTTGTCTGTGAAGTAGTATTAAGTCCATGTATGGAGGACCAGTGCCCACTAATAACAAGAGGCAGCTCTGAGTTCTTGTAAGTCAATTTGTCCGGAATCAGGCCCCAGTCAGAGAGACCTGGCATGGGCCACCCTAGTGGATCCACTGACAGGTGCCACCTATGAACTTTTGGAGCAAGGTGTTTTGTAATTGACTGTGGCTTTTGTTCAGACACCAAGAAGCCCACAATGATTTTTCCTGCTTGAAAATCCTGCCCCATGGGAAACATGGGGTGGGGTGAAGGAGCAGGACCCTGGGCTTCTTTCTGAGAGCCTGGGTGTTGATGGGGCTGATCACGGGCCCATGTATGTATCTAACTAGGCCCTTGGGTGTCTCTGAGATTGCAACCATGAGAGCCAATGTGTGAGGCAGCCATTGATCTGGTATCTCTCCTGTCATCTCCAACAAGGTAAACAAGCCTCAGCCATGTTCATGCCACCCACAGGCCTGCGCTCTACCCTGTGACCAGGTCGAGGGCCTTGTTTGCCAGCTGGGCTGAGCCCAGTGGAGGTGGGGGAGCGTTTTGGGTTCCGCCCTCTTCTCAAATACCTCAATTGGCCCGATGAGTAGGTGAGGGCCTCCTGCTCACTTCCGGTCTCAATCCCTGCTTGGTACCTCCTCAACTCACCTGGACAAAAGTCATAGGAGCCTAGTGAGCACCCAGGAGTCCAGAAGGGAAGGCAGGCAGGCTGGGGGCCCGGGTGAATGGAGCTGTGGGTCCAGGAGAAATGACTGTGGGAGCAGTGAAGGTGGCAAGCAGAGGGTGGGGGCATGGATGGATGTGGGACAGTTTCTGGTCTGGTGCTGGGCCCCAGGGGAACTGTCAGATGGTCATAAAAGAAATAATTCTTTTTTTGGGGGTGGGGGTGGGGGCCACACCTGGAAGTGCTCAAGGGTTACTACTGGCGTTGCACTCAGGAATTAATCCTGGCAGGCTCAGAGAACTATATGGGATGCTGGGGATCAAACCTGTTTGGCTGTATGCAAGGCAGATTCCCTTCCCACTGTGCTATCACTCTGGTCCCATCATATTTTTGTTTTGGTTGGTTTTTTTTTTTTTTTTTTTGTCACACCCAGCAGCGCTCATGGGGTTATTCCTGGCTCTATGCTCAGAAATTGCTCCTGGCAGGCTCACGGAACCATATGGGATGCCGGGATTCGAACCATCATTCTTCTCCATGCAAGGCAAATGCTTTACCTCCATGCCATCTCTCCGGCCCCTCTGGTCCCATCTTTTCTTTTTTCTTGTCTTCCCAGAATCCAACCCGAGGCTCCACACATGCCAGGCAGGAGCCCTAGCACTGAGCCTCATCCTGGCCCCTGTGTAGGGAATGTGATCTCTCTTTAGGATAAGCCACACAGGTGCTCATTCATTTATTATTCATTCATTCAACCCCTGTTCATGGTGAGTAGACACAGAACTGTATATTAATCTAGTTAGCACCAGCCAGTGTGGACAAATCTCTCAGAAAGCTACAGTGAGGTCACAGTGCATCCCCCAGGATCAGGACTGCTTATAACAAGCTTTCTCTTCTTTTTTCTCCTTCCTTCCTTCCTTCCTTCCTTCCTTCCTTCCTTCCTTCCTTCCTTCCTTCCTTCCTTCCTTCCTTCCTTCCTTCCTTCCTTCCTTCCTTTTTCTTTCTTTCTTTTTTCTTCCTTCCCTCCCTTCTTCCTTCCTTCCTTTTTCCTTCCTTCCCTTTCTTCCTTCCTTCCCTCCCTCCTTCCTTCCTTCCTTCTTTCTTTTCTTCCTTCCCTCCTTCCCTCCCTCCCTCCCTCCCTCCCTCCCTCCTTCTCCCTCCCTCCCTCCTTCCTTCCTTCCTTCCTTCCTTCCTTCCTTCCTTCCTTCCTTCCTTCCTTACTTCCTTCCTTCATTCCTTCTTTCTTTCTTTCCTTCTTTCTTTCTCTCTCTTTTTTGTTTTTGGTTTTTGGGCCAGACCCAGCGATGCTCAGGGGTCACTCCTGGCTGTCTGCTCAGAAATAGCTCCTGGCAGGCACGGGGGACCATATGGGACACCGGGATTTGAACCAACTACCTTTGGTCCTGGATCGGCTGCTTGCAAGGCAAACGCCGCTGTGCTATCTCTCCGGGCCCTCTTTCTCTCTCTCTTTCTCTCTTTCTCTCTCTCTCTCTTTTTCTCTCTCCTCTTTCTCTCATCTCTCTTTCTCTCTCTCTTTCTCTCTCTCTTTCTCTTTCTTTCTTCTATCTTTCTTTCTTTCTTATCTTTCTTTCTTTCTTTCTTTCTTTCTTTCTTCTTTCTCTTTCTTTCTTTCTTTCTTTCTTTCTTTCTTTCTTTCTTTTCTTCTTTTCTTTCTTTTTTACTTTCAGAGGCCACACCTGCAAGTGCTCAGCACTCAGCAAGCACTTCTGGTGGGGTTTAGGGGACCCTGTGGATGCCAGGCTCAAATTTGCATCAGCCACATACAAGGCAAGCACTCTCTCGGCTGTGCTAACACTCAGGTCCCAGGGAAGTGCTTTGTGAGATGCCAAAATGTGAGAGGCAGTGGCTGCCAGGAATCAGGGTCGTGGGTGGGGAGTGGGAGGAAGGGATGGGCTGTGCCAGTCCTGGTGACAATTTATTGTGACTGATCTCTTGACTGTGATGGTGGCAACAGGAAGTCCCAGGGTAGTATCATTAGAGAGAAACACAGGTGGGACAGGAGCTCCAAATGGGGCACAGAAACACCCCCATATAAAAGCAGAGGCCTGAGTATGATCTAGTTCACTTCCAGTCCATCTGGGCCACCCCATCATGTCTCATTTTTCAGAGTGTAACCACAGGGGAGATGGGCAGTGCCTTCCTGGGCCACTCTGTGCTCCCTCTTAGCCTGCTCAGGAACCTGTGGTTCTTCCCTGTACTCTTAGTCAAATGCTGGCTCAGGGAGGAAACTGGGTCTGACTTCTGGTTACTGCTGGAAGAGCCAAGCCTGGACTCCCCTGCTTGTCTGGGGTCCCAGGCTCCCTCCGGTCCTCCAGACACATCCTGAACCAGGATTCAGGGTTTACAGGGAGCTGAGTGGAAGCCAGAGCAAGAGCAGAGAGGTTGGACACATGTAGTCCATGCCCTGCCTTTCCTTCTCTTTCCCAGAACCTGGGCACTGGAGGAGACCACTGAGGGGGAAACCAGTGGCTAGGAGGCACTCAAATGGCTTCCTGCCCTCCCAGTCTCACAGTCTACCCAAGCACTCCATTACTCCTGGAATCCCTTCTGCAGATGCATGCTGCCACAGACCATATGGTTCTCGGTATCTTGTTGCAGTCCTGGCTGGAACCTTCATTCCTGTCCCAGCCAGCTAAACCTCTTCCTGAACTCACAATGAGCCCCATATCTTTGGGCATTGGTCCACCAACCTGCCAGCTCACTTCCCCATTCTCCCACTCTCTACCTCAGAGGAACTTCAGCAGGAAGAAGCACTTACAAGGAACTGACTGGGTCTGCAGACTTCTTGAGCATGTTGGCTTTGATTTGTCTGCACCACACCAAAAGGGACTTACTCTGTGCTCAAGGATCTGTGCTCAGGGATCACTCCAGGTGAGGTTCAGGAACCATTAAGGGTTCGAGGGCTTGGTTCTAGATCAGCGGCATGTATGCTGGTGCCTCCCCTGCTGTGCCATCTCCCCAACCCTGACTTCTGAGTTCTCCAAGACATGCCAGTATGTTGTACCTTGATGGGCCAACTGAGAAGCCTCATGCCTTACTGTGAGACATGAGAAAGGAAGACTTCCAGCTCTATGTTGTGCCTATCTTTAGCTGCACATCTCAAGAACAACAAGGGACTTTGGGAACCTCTGATGTTCTTTATCATTGAGAAAAAGTACAGATACTATGCATGACTTATAAAGCAAAGGAGAGTTGCTGCAGAGTGCTGGAACCTCCTCCATGGGCCCCAGAGGACCCATCCTCCTCCTCCTGCTCCTCTTGAGGGGGAGTGACCTGATCCCCAGCAGTGCTGTCTGTGTGTGGGACAAATAGCCCATGGAGGTCCAGGTGCATATCCACATCTACAGAGGCGCGAGCTAGTTCCGTAAAACTCTGAGCGTCCAGGATCAGTAGAAATGGTGACTTTTGGGGGTCAGTGGAGATAACAGTGGAGAGGATGACTCCTGGGGGAAGAGGAAAAAAAGAACTGGGAAGGTTTGAGAGCCCTGGGGAGGTTTGAGGACCTTCCTGCCTTTCCAGCCTAATGTGTTGGCCAATGCTATTAGAAATGCATCATCTGGGTCCAGAAGGGCAAGGATTTGCACTCCTGGGGGCTCAGAGGGAAGACTGGGAAAGTGGGGATCAGGGGGCCTTCCTCAGTACCATAGCGTATAGGGGACAGTGACTCAAGATCCAGGATGACACTTGGCGATTGACACAATCACTGAAAAATGGTTTTCTATTCTGTTTTCGGGGGCCACACCTGGAAGTTCTCGGAGCTTATTCTTGGCTCTGAGCTCAGGAACCATATGTGGCAAACTTGGGGGACCCCATGGAATGCCAGAGATCAACCCAGTGGGCTGGGGAGGATGGGGGGCCCAGGCAATGCCTCGGGGGACTGGTCATGAGTGGGGGCACACTGAAGACTCTTACCGTCATCCTCAGCCTGAGCCCCGGGTGCTGCCACAAACAGTGGCTCTGCTGGCCAGCAGTGCTCCTCGCCCCATTTCAATGCCGTCCTTGTGAGAAGGTCATATTTGACAATCTGTGTCCAGAGAGGAGAGATGTAAGAATAGATGGTCGGGGCTGGAGAGATAGCATGGAGTAAGGCGTTTGCCTTTCATGCAGAACGGTGGTTCAAATCCTGGCACCCTATATGGTCCCCTGTGCCTGCCAGGGACAATTTCTGAGCATTGAGCCAGGAATAACCCCTGAGCACTGCAGGGTGTAACCCAAAAAACAAACAAAAACAAAAAAAAAAAGAATAGATGGTCTCAGCCATGGAGGACAAACAGTCCTGGGCATGCCAGAGAGAGAGAGAGAGAGAGAGAGAGAGAGAGAGAGAGAGAGAGAGAGTAGGGTCTGCGGGAGAGGGCTCCAAGAAACATCACTGTTGTTGGGGTAACAGTAGAAATGAGGAACTCTCCCCATGCCCAAACACAAGCCATTCCTGAGATGGGGAAACTCATGCCTGAGTTGAGTCCCCCTCAAACACCCCCCCCCAAATAGGATCCCAGAACACTGCCCAGAGATGCTAGAGCACCAAGTTATGAGCCTCCTGCCTTTCTCCTCAAAACTGCTGGGTGTGACCTCCAAACTAAAAAAGCATCATGGAGCCAGAGTGATAGTACAGTGGTAGAGCATTTGCTTTGCATGTGGCTGACCCAGGATGGACCTTGATTTGATCCCCGGTGCCCCATATGGTCCCCCAAGCCAGAAGCAATGATTTCTGAGTGCATAGCCAGGAGTAACCCCTGAGTGTCATTGGGTGTGGCCCCAAAACAAAAACAAAAAAAAATACTATAAAAAGCATCAATTCTGGGGCCGGGAAGGTGGCGCTAGAGGTAAGGTGTCTGCCTTGCAAGCGCTAGCATAGGACGGACCGCAGTTCGATCCCCCGGCGTCCCATATGGTCACCCCAAGCCAGGGGCGATTTCTGAGCGCATAGCCAGAAGTAACCCCTGAGCGTCAAACAGGTGTGGCCCAAAAACCAAAAAAAAAAAAAAAAAAAAAAAAGAAAGCATCAATTCTGTGAACCAGAGTGATAGAACAGTGGGGAGAATGTTTGTCTTGCATGCAGCTGACCTGGGTTTGATCTCCAGCATCCCATTGGGTCCCCTGAGCATAGCCAGGCAGAGTGCAGAACCAGTGCAAAGCCAGAGTAACCCCTGAGTGCTGCCGGTTGTAAGCCAAAAAATAACAACAAAAAAGCACGAGTCCCCCTGACAATGCCACACTGAATTCTACAAAAGGAAGCCCTGAGTTGCCTTGGACACACCCCACTTTTCTCAGGGTTACATGAATGTGGACCATGCTCCCTACAGAGCAGAAGTTTGTTGGCAATTCCTTCCCTATCATCAAAGTAAGTCCCTGGACCGCTCCTAAATCTCTCTGCAGACCTGTTTCCCTTCAGGCTGTGGGATTAGCGGGGCGTCACTTAGGGTGTGGGCCTCTGTGGGAACCTTGGCTTTATGACCTTGTACATTTGTGCACTGTTTGCAAGAAAATGGGCTTCTTCTTTTTAGCCTTTCAGAGAAGGGAAGACTCCAAGGAAATGAGGCCATGTGGTGCTCAGCTGGGGAATGGAGCTTTGCACATAGACAGGGGGCTCCCCCACATACCTGATTGGGAATAGGGTTCCACTGAACTTCAGCTGCATATACATATCGATAAGGTTTCCCGTTGTGAGCATAATTGATGCGAGGCAGCTCCAAGCCTAGAGGGAAAGAAGGGCATAGCTGAGGAAATTCCCCACTGCTGAGAGCTGTAGGGGGCATCCATACATTGGTGGCAATGATTTCTCCTCACCCCCAGAGCTAGCATCAGGCCAGGAACCCTAAACTTGGCCTCAGCATTGGACTGTACTCTAAGGGGTCACAAAGCAGGAGGGAAAGTCTTCAGGGAATGGCCCTGACTCAGGAGCCAGGAAGATGGGCCTTGGGTGGTTAGTGTTTAAACATTTTTAATTACCCAAGATAGAAATCAAAGAAAAGTACATGATTAAAATCAGAGGAGAGTGCAGTTTTATTCTTTTTAAGTCCACTTATGTGCATGCATGTTTTAGGTGTGTGGGTGTGAAAAGAAAGTTCTGCAGCAGCGGAAAGGAGTGTCAGTGGAAAATAGAGAGAAAACCTGGAAATAGAGAATTCAAATGATAATGCGACACAAAAATAGCAAGTTTCCTAAAAGGCTCATACTATGGGAGAGCATTCAAATCATAAGATAAATTGTGAGATGTGAGGCCCGGAGAGATAGCACAGCGGCGTTTGCCTTGCAAGCAGCTGATCCAGGACCAAACGTTGTTAGTTCGAATCCTGGTGTCCCATATGGTCCCCCGTGCCTGCCAGCAGCTATTTCTGAGCAGACAGCCAGGAGTAACCCCTGAGCACCGCTGGGTGTGGCCCAAAAACCAAAAAAAAAAAAAAAAAAAAAAAGTGTGAGATGTGGATTCTTGCATGCAGATGACTCAGGATGGACCTGGGTTCGGTCCCCAGCATCCCTTATGGTCTCCTGAGCCTGCCAGGAGCAAATTCTGAGCACAAAGCCAGGAGTAACCCCTGAGCGCCACTGGGTGTGGCTCCCCCCAAAATAAAAACGATTAAAGAAAAGAATGAAGAGTCTAATCCCCCCCCCCTTTTTTTTTTTGGCTTTCTGGGCCATACCCAATGACACTCCTGGCTCTGCTCTCAGAAATTACACTTGGCAGGGGGCCGGAGAGATAGCATGGAAAAGGATGGTGGTTCGAACCCCAGCATCCCATATGGTCCCCCGAGCCTGCCGGGAGTGATTTTTGAGCATAGAGCCAGGAGTAACCTCTGGGGGCTGCTAGGTGTGACCCAAAGGCCCCCCCCCAATAAAAAAAATCACACTTGGCAGTGCTCTGGATGCCTGGAATCATACCTGAGTTAGCCACATACAAGGCAAATGCCCTCCCCACCAGAGGATCATAATCTTTAGAGTTTATATTTTATTGTACATTCTGATTTAATGGGACATTTCCATTCCTCTTGTGTAATCCTAAATGTTTTTTAATTTTGCATATGAATGTACATAAGCCAATTAAAAGTCTAAATTTCACTATGAAATGTGAATGGCCCCTTGTGAAACATTCCAGATAGTTGGATTCGAAGACTGGAGAAAATATCACATCTAGAAGGAAAAGGGGAAGCCGGGATGGGCCCCAGGAAAGGGCTTCAGGCTCAAGTGGGTGTTAGGCTAGTGCCAGGGAAGGGGTGCACCACTGAGAACTTAGAGACGACAAGGGGTCACTGGGAAATTTTCAAGAAATAGTTTGTGGTGAGAGCCTGAGCAATAGCACAGCAAAGAGGGCACTTGTCTTGCATAGGCTGACCCGGGTTTGATCCCCAGCATCCCATTTGGTCTCCCAAGCCCTGCCAGGAATGAGCCCTGAGTGCAGAGTCAGGAGTAACCCCTGACTCCAAAACAAATAAAAAATCCACAATGAACCTGAAAAGGAGGTACCTCTCAGACACTTAGCATCAAAAAAGATCCTCTGGCACCCCTCAAATCTATTCCAGGGTCTCCCTCACACATTTCTACCTATAAATGGTCAACTGTCAGCACTTGGTTCAGCAAAATATGAGCCATGCCCAGGAATTTTGCAGAGTTAATAAGATCCTTCAAGCTCCTGAAGAGAATCTAGGGTGAGAGAAATAGGTAACATTCATCAAGCAGGAGAGGCCATTTCAGAACATTCTAGATAGGGTATGGTCTGTGTGGCAAAATTGCAATGACGGGGGCCTGAGTGATAGCACAGTAGGAAAGGCATTTACCTCCTATGCAGCTAACCCAGGTTCAATTTCTGGCATCTCATTTGGTCCCTCAAGCCTGGCAGGAATGATTCCTGAGCAAAGAGCCTGGAGAAACCCCTGAGCACCGATGGGTGGGACCCAAAATCCAAACCCCCCCAAAAAAAAGATTATGGGTGTTATATATATATATATATATATATATATATATTTTACTTAAGTAACATGATCATAGTTGGGTTACAGTCATAAACAGAACACCCTCCTTCACCAGTGTAACATTCCCCCCCACCCCCCTTCTTATCCCCTGCCTGCATTCTACTACAGTTATTTGTCAGACCCTCTCACTCATGCAAAATGCCATCCAGGCTGTTTAGGCCCATTCAGTGTGGCTCTGCCAGCTCCAAAAACACACCCTGGTAGCTGCTGCCTCTTGGAACATTCTTGAAACACTCTGACCTGCTGGAGTGTCAGGGCAGCTCAAGCCAGAACAGGTCCCAGGACCAAGTCTCAGTGTGGGGACTCACCTAGCTGGATGCTCACAGATCAGGGATGCGGGAGAAGGGCCTGGGGGACTGTAGAAACGAGCCTGGCTGGTACCAAGCTTGCCAAAGCTGAAAAGTTGGATGACAGTTTGCAGAGGATGACAGGGCAGAGTGGGACAGATTGAGGAATCATCCCTTGCTGCACCTTTAGCTTTGTTCCAGAGCGTGGCAGAAAACCTGGGTTCTCTCCCTGGGTAGTCCCAGACCCCTATATCCCACAGCACTAGCAGGTAGTTGCCATGGCAACAGGAAGCCATGTTCAGAGTCGCCAAGAAGCCGAAGTGGACACAGACCCCACTATGGAATTTGTGGAGAGCCATCTATACAACTGCTCTCAGTGGGTACCTCTCCAAGGCCTCAGGTTCCTGAAACTCTGGCCTTAGAAGCCAGAGACTTGGGCCCGGAGAGATAGCACAGCGGCATTTGCCTTGCAAGCTGCTGATCCAGGACCAAAGGTGGTTGGTTCGAATCCCGGTGTCCCATATGGTCCCCCGTGCCTGCCAGGAGCTATTTCTGAGCAGACAGCCAGGAGTAACCCCTGAGCACCGCCGAATGTGACCCAAAAACCAAAAAAAAAAAAAAAAAAAAAAAAGAAGCCAGAGACTTCTAAGTCTGGGACTGGAGTGAAAGCACAGTGGTAAGGCATTTGTGTTGCACATGGCTGACCCAGGACGAACCTGGGTTTGATTCCCAGCATCCCATATGGTCCCCCAAACCTGCCAGGGGTGATTTTTGAGTGCAGAACCAGTAGTAATCCCTGAGCACTGCCAGGTGTGACCCAACCCCCTCCCCCCAAAAATATATTCAGAACCTGGTGGGTTCTGTGGGAAACAAGGCTCAATCAGAGCCTCTTGCTGCCCACAGCCTGTGTCTGTTATGCCACAGCATCAGTGAATATGGGCCTGGGCACTAGGCCCTGGCCATTAGCTCAGACATGTGGTCCAGCTGCCTGGACTACTGTTCTCACGGGGATGGTGGGGCTCTAGGTTGGGGGTGCAGCTGCTGCTCCAGGCATGTAGCTTAGCCTTTCCACGACTCTGTATTTTCTCTGCAAGCTAGGACCTATGTCCTCTGCTCTGTAGAGTTAAGGACACAGGCAAGAATCTGACCTCCTGTGTGCCTGTGATAAGTCATATATGGGCAGGGGAAGTCCAGGCACTGCGTGGGCCTTCCCAGGAAGCATCTGAAGGTACCAGAGACAATGGTCAGGGCCCAGAACAGCTCATAGTCAGAGTGCCAGCCCAGGCCATTAAGAAGCTCCCAGACTGAGCACACAGTTTGCATCCTGACTCCTTCCTACTCACACCACCCCGAGCACTGTCAGGTGTGGCTGTCTTGCAAGCCCAAAGGTGGCAAGGCCCCAGATTTGACCCTTGAATCCTTCCCACATGCCAGAAGATTTGCTGTGAGGATCCTCAGCATCATCAGTAGGAGCTGCCATGGGCAGGATAAGCCAAGTATGAGTGACATAAGCAAATGGATATGACTTCCAGACACAAAGGGAAGGGGACAGAATACAGGACGGTGTGCCCAGAACTCTGGCTAAGAGTTCCTGAGCCTTCCTCTTAATCTCTGTGGGCAGCAAGGCCTGTGATGCCTATGAGGGGTCTGGACAGCACTCTTGGGGGCTTCCTCAGCCAGGACCCAACCCCCAACCCCCAGTCTTTACCTTCACACAGCACCTCTGGCTTGCAGTAGACAAGGTCACCTTTCTCCTTCACTGCTGTGGCTGTGGTTGATGTCAGGGTGATGAGATTGGAGCCCACTGCTGCACTCTGGACCTGTTTCCACAGAGATAAAGAGGATGTGTCCCCAGGGATCACCTCTGTGTAATTGAGCCAAGAGCCCCACTGCTCATCAGCTGGTTCTTGCCTTGCTTGGACCCTAGGAAATAGCTCCTCTTCATTGGCTTTCTTCTTGGTTCAAAGTGTGACATGGTTTACCAAGGTGTCAGAATAAAAATTTAAAATATATACATATAAATATATATTTCAGGGCCCAAGCAATAATACGGTAGTAGGGCATTTGCCTTGCATGTGGCCAACCCGGGACAGACCCAAGTTTGATCCCTGGCATCCCATATGGTGCCCCAAGCCTTCCAGGAGTGATTTCTGAGTGCAGAGCTGGGAGTAACCCCTAAGCACTGCTGGGAGTGGCTCCAGAACAAACATATATATATATATGAAGTGAAGTGAAGCTTGACAATCAGAAGCAATTCCCAGAGATAGCACAACTGGGGAAGGTAAGACAATGACCCCCAGATTCTCATTTTTAGGGTTTTCTTGGAAGGGGTGTTTGAGGGTTACATCTAGTGGGTCTTAAAGTTTACTCCTGGTCCTGTGCTCAAGGAGTACTCCTGGCAGTGCTCAGGGACCATACATGGTGTGAGGTACTGAAGTGGGGTTGACTATTTTGCAGCCCTGTACTGTACTATCTATAATATCCTATAGATCTATACTGTACTCTATCCTATAGCCTTATACTGTACTATCTATACTATAGCCCCATACTGTACTATCACTCTACTGTACAGTAGCCCTATATCATATCTCTGGCACTCCTTTCTTTCCTGTCTCTGAACCACCTTCCCTCTCTGAGGTGAAATGAGCACATAAAGACCTTCTCACTTTCAGGCTCTGCTGACTCACCTGGAAGAGGCTTCATCGCTCATTAAAAGGATGCTCATGAAGAGCTCATAATAACATGGAAATGTTCATGATGGGATGCCCAGGGCAAAGACAGGCCAGCAAATAGCATACGCCACCCTCCGCCCATGATCCCCCAGGTGAAAGACAACTTCCATGAGAACACAGGATAGAAAGGAGACCAGGGCAGGATAGGGGGGATATACATGGACTTTAATTTTCTGACCCATGCTCAGTATATTCTTCTCATAAAAATTCATCATGATTGGAAGGAAATACAATTTAAAAATAAATTGTTCCGGGGGCCGGAGAGATAACATGGAGGGAGAGCATTAGCTTTGCATGCAGGAGGACGGTGGTTTGAATCCCGGCATCCCATATGGTTCCCCGAGCCTGCCAGGAACAATTTTTGAGCATAGAGCCAGGAGTAATCCCTGAGTGCTGCCAGGTGTGACCAAAAACAAAAACAAAACAAAAAAACATTGCTCGGGATGGAGGGACTATCTATGGGGGACAGTCCCTGATTTCTGGTTACAAGGTCACTCTGGTTACTCTGTCACCTGCATGACCCAGAGAGGGGCTTGACACAACTGCTTATACACATAAGAAACAGCTGTTATTTCCCTCCCTCCACAACTCCAAGTTCTGGTGACAAGCTCTGGTGACCTGAGTCTGGCCAGTGCAGAGGCAGGTGTGAAGTCAATGCCTAAGCTTTATTGCCATTGGCCCCACTGCGATGATCATGTTATTGTAACTCCCATAGGGGCTGAAGTGGGTGAGGAACAGCAAGATTCTTAGTCTTAAGTCTCGGGCTTCCCCAAATTCCCAGATACCTCCCTGTAGTCTCCTCAGTGAAAGAGTGAAAGGCTCCTTGGCCTTACCTGAGCCCCCCCCTTTTTTTTGGTTTTTGGGCCACACCCAGCGTTGCTCAGTGTTTACTCCTGGCTGTCTGCTCAGAAATAGCTCCTGGCAGGCATGGGGGACTATATGGGACACCGGGATTTGAACCAACCACCTTTGGTCCTGGATCGGCTGCTTGCAAGGCAAACACCGCTGTGCTATCTCTCTGGGCCCACCTGAGCCCTTTCTAATGAAAACAAACCTTTTAGGATGGGCTTTGGCTCTTGGCTGGAGTGTGTGTGTGTGTGTGTGTGTGTGTGTGTGTGTGTGTGTGTGTGTGTGTGAGAGAGAGAGAGAGAGAAAGAGAGAGAGACAGACAGACAGACAGACAGACAGTGTGTGTGTGGTTTAGCTGCAGGGACCCAAGTCAAGCGCTTTGTTTGACCCATCTCCAAGGACCGAAGAAGGAAAATCTCCAAGATAAGCCATGCAGAGAGAAATATAGCTGGGTCCAGCTGTTGGCACCAGCTGTATGCTCAGAAGCCAGAACACAATGCTGAGGAGGCAGGTGCCAAGGCCCTGAGGCCACTGCCTCCCATCCCTCCCACAGTCCCTCAGGCCCAGTAATGCCAGGCATCTGGCCCCAGCTGAAATAATTTCCTTCCTGAAACTGCCTCCCTCCTTCCTGAAGTTTTAGTTTGGAGACTTTGTCTTGCTTCTCAAGACCAGGCCCAGACCTTTAGGGCCCGAGTCAGCACTCAGAATGGCCTTGCAGGAGGTACAAGCAAATGTGTAGCTCAAAGAACTTTTTCCCTGTCAGTTGGAGGTGGAGGGGGCTGAGGCTAGGCTCTGCAGGGCGGTCGTGCAACCAGAAGTGGACAGAGGGCAGCCTGCAGCTGGCCTGAGGCCATCGAGAATCTGGGGTGCCCACCCTCCCCTGGCTTCTCCTGTAGGCAGGCCTGGGAACATGCACACACAGACTCACAGACATAAAAACACACACACACACACACACACACACACACACACACACATACACACACACAGTGCCTGGCAGCTTCTTCTACATGTCTGGGGCTTGATTCTCAGGGATCTGCAAACCCAGCTTCTCTCCCCAGGTTGAAACTGGTCTGACTGGTTGAAGGATAAGCTGTGAATTTTTCCACATGCAAGCAACAGCAAGGAAACATGACGCAGCCCCTTCCGTGGGCTAACATGTGTGGCTCTTGGAAGACAGGGAAGCTCAGAGTCCAGGGTCTTTCGGTCTTGCCTGCGATTCCATCAACTGGAGAGGGTAGCATGTGGGCATGTGAGAGGGGGTGTCACCCGCCACCTCCCAACATGGGCTTTGGGGTCAGGTGTGGCCGCTGACTTAGCACGTGAATTTGATCCAGCCCCTGATAGCCCCAAGCTTGCTTTTGGATTGTCAAACAGGTTGGGGGGGTTCACTTTTGGATGGGTGGGGAGCAGGAGTGACTTTGCTCTGACCTATGCCTGAGGGTTACTCAGGGACTGGGCAAAACCCTAGCTGTAAGAACATACCTGGTGCAGGGCCAGCCCAAATGTACCACAGGGCAGCCAGGCCTGTATGCTCAGATTATACAGATGATTTGATAGTGTTCATTGGTTTATCTTCTCCCTCATCTACAGTCACTGGGATAAGAAAGAACTTAGAGATGCCAGAGAGATACTATAGCAGGTGAAGTGTTTGCCTCGCACGCATTCACCTGTGTTTGTGTCACCAGCACCCCCATATGACTCCTTGAGCCCTGACAGAAGTGAATCCTTAGCACAGACCCAGGAGTAAGCTCTGAACACTGCTGGGTCTGGTCCAAAAATAGAAATTTCAACAAAAAAAAAGAAAGAGAGAAAGAAAGAAAGAAAGAAAGAAAGAAAGAAAGAAAGAAAGAAAGAAAGGAAGGAAGGAAGGAAGGAAGGAAGGAAGGAAGGAAGGAAGGAAGGAAGGAAGGAAGGAAGGAAGGAAGGAAGGAAGGAAGGAAGGAAAGAAAGAAAGAAGAGAGAGAAAGAGAGAAAGAGAGAAAGAAGGAAAGAAAGAAAGAAGGAAGGAAGAAAAGAAGGAA
Source organism: Suncus etruscus (assembly GCF_024139225.1). Taxonomy (NCBI): domain Eukaryota; kingdom Metazoa; phylum Chordata; class Mammalia; order Eulipotyphla; family Soricidae; genus Suncus; species Suncus etruscus. The sequence continues at coordinate 73,032,053 of NC_064861.1, read as the reverse complement.
AGAAAGAAGAAAAGGGAAAGGAAAGGAGAGAAAAGAAAAAAGAAAGAAAAAGACTCAGAAGAAGGAAAGAAGGAAGAAAGGAAGGAAGGAAGGAAAGAAGGAAAGAAGGAAGGAAGGAAGGAAGGAAGGAAGGAAGGAAGGAAGGAAGGAAGGAAGGAAGGAAGGAAGGAAGGATAAAAGAAGGGTTGGCGTAATAGTACATTGGGTAGGGTGTTTGCTTTGCACATGGCTGACCTTGGTTAGAGCCATTATAATCCCTGAGCCCGCTAGGAGTGATTTCAGAGTGCAGAACCATGTGTAACACCTGAGCATTGCCAGGTATGACCCCCCAAACCAAAAATAAACAAATAAACAATAATTTAAAAAGAACAACGAAAAAAGAAGTATAAAGAAAGAAAAGAAGAAAGAAGGGAAAAACTAAGTGGGAATGAGGGCCAGAGAGACGGCATAGTGGGTAGGACACTTGCCCTGCATGCCATCTCCCTGGGCTTGATCCCTAGCAATCTCACATGGCTGGAGATGTCCTGTCCTTGGTGGCATCTCTAACTCTTGGTGGCTCTTTCTGTCACAAGGCTGAGGGGCTGCAGAACATGACTGTAGCTCCATGATCCCATGCAGGTGTGGAAGGCCCAGAAGGATGGAAGATACAGGAAACCCTGAGACATGGGTCCCTCAGCCCATGTTTGATCCTGGTCTCCCTGTCTCTGTTCTCCTTTCCACCCCAGGCACTGGGGCCATACCAAGCTCAGAGCAGTCTGGGCACTTTGTGGGCCTAAAATGGGCACACCTGGGCCCTACCCACCCCAAGGAGCTAGGAGCAGGTGCTAGCAGCAGGTACAGGCCCGGTGGGAACTCAGGGCACACAAACTTATAGATAAGGTGGGACAGGCGCCCCTTTGGTGTCACCCCCAGCTTGTGAACTCCCTTTTCTGTGGGGAAGGGACGCGGTAAGGCCACCATACAGGCTCTTCAAAGTGCCACAGCCCAGGGCAGGGCCTGACCTGGGTGGCCAAGCAGGAAAAGCTGCTTCACACTGTGGTAGGGAAGACGAGGCACAAACCCACACACGCCAAGAGCCCCTTCTCCACGCCATGGGCCTCCCCACACGCCCCCTTCTACTAGACACAAGTGTTTTCTGACCCATCTGGAGGCGTGTGAGTGGAAGGAAGTGCCCCAACCACTCCTGCCCTGCCTGGCCCCACCTTGCACAAACAGGCTCTGTCTTCTCTTGACCCCAGCTGGCCCTAGTGCCAGCCACTGTAGGGGCACTTGGAGCCCCAGATTGTCACCCCCTTTACTGCTCCCAGGCTCTGTGGAAAGCATGTTCGACCCAGGAACTGCTCTAAATGCTTTAGGAGACAGGACAACGGCAGCAGGCAGGGTCTGGGCCTTGTATGTAACCAACCACTTCAATTCCTGGCACCCCAGAGGATCCCTTAAGTCCCACCAAGAGAGATCACTGGGCACAGTCAGGAGAGACCCTGAGCAGAGCTGGGTGTGATGCCAACACCTCTGTGAAAACCCTGGAAACTTGCCCTTTCCACCCTCTGTCTTGCCCCTCATTTCTCTCTTCATTCATTGAAAACCAAGAGAAAGAGAACCAAATTTAGTGAGAACCAAATTTGGTGGGTCCAGAGGGTCCAGAGAGCAAAGAGCTGAGTGCCATGTCCTGGTTCTGTCCCTGCCACCTGGTGATATCTGTTCACCCTCACAAGTGCCACACCAGGTACAGTGGTGGGAAAGCGAAGCCAGAAGAGGGTCTTGAAGGGACAATAGACTGCAGTTACAAAGCATGGCTGAGCCCCTCCCTCTGACCAAGTTTCTAAGTTGTCCTTGGCTTCCACAGCAGATGCTAAGCTTTTTTTGTTTTTGTTTTTGTTTTGTTTTGTTTTTCGGGTCACACCCATTTGATGCTAAGCGCTCAGAAATTGCCTCTGGCTTGGGGGGGGACCATATGGGATGCCGGGGGATCGATGCCGGGGGATCGAACCGCGGTCCTTTCCTTGGCTAGCACTTGCAAGGCAGACACCTTACCTCTAGCGCCACCTTGCCAGCCCCAGATGCTAAACTTTTACATGTGCCACCTCTGAGCTCAGTTCCAAGGCTCCAAATCACTTCTTGCATATGATCCAAGTCTGCAAAGCCCTTCGGTGTGTGACAGAGGGTTGGGGGTACAGGCTGCATATATGTAGCTAACTGGTGCATGTGTCACCATGACCACTCCTAAGAAAGTGCATCTCCAGCCAAAGCACTGCAGAAAACCTACAGAGGCCAGAGAAGTGGGGATCCTGGGGGGGGGGGGGGAAGACATTCACTGGATTATGTAATTTATGCTCTTAATCTAGATTTTTGGAGAGGGTTTGGGTAACACCCAGCAGTGTTCAGTGACTGCTCCCAGCTTAGGGTGGGGTGCCCAGATACTAAGAGGTGCCAGGGATAGATAGAACCCGCCCCCTGCATGCAAAGCTCCTGCCTCTGAGTCCCAGTTCTCTCTGGGCCACCCTTCTCCCTTCCCATATTTTTCATTGCAGTTGGGAGAGAGTTTGAGATGCTCCCTATGCCTTTGATACCTAATACCTTTAACAACTAGTACCTTTAACACCTTCTTTTCAACAACCACAACAAAAGCATTAACAAGAGATTGGGCCATGGCCAGACATTGCATCTGGCTGGGACTAAGTTTCCACGGTTCTGTGCTGGAGATGCTCTTCTCTGAGCAGACTGCACCTGATTCCTCGGGGGCAAGGACAGGCTCCTTCCTAAGGACATGTAGGGCCAGTGACACAGCTGAATGTGTGAGGCTGGGGCTCCATCCCAGGTACAACAGGGTTCATGGAGCACCACTGAGCACCACCAAGTGTGGTCCCAACACTCCCCATCCCAAATGACAAGCAGGTCAGGGCCGGAGCAATAGCACAGCGATAGGGCATTTGCCTTGCATGTGGCCAACCCCAAACAGTCCCTGGCTCGATTCTGGCATCCCATATGGTCCCCCAAGCCTGCCAGGAGTGATTTCTGAGTGCAGAGTCAGAAGTAACCCTGAGCACCACTGGATGTGACCCATAACCAAAACAAACAAACAAACAAAAAAAGACAAGCAGAGGCCAGAGCACAGTGAAAAGGGCATTTGCCTAGCACTCAGCTGCCCTGGGTTCTATCCTTGGCATCCCATAGGGTCTCCCAAGCACCACCAGGAATGATTCCTGAGCCAGGATAACCCCTGAGCACCACTGCGTATGCACCCCCATTTTTTTAAATGACAGGAGAAAAAGAGATGTAAAGTGAATATAAGCTAGGCAAGACTTGGAGTTCATGGGAGGAGAACTGGATCAAACCACACAGGATACACAGGACAGGGCTGGAAACGAATACTTGGGGCTCAAATTCCCCCCAGTCCTCAGCACTAGGGAGCATCAGGGGGCCAGGGGATGATGTCAGGAAGTCCAGAGTGACCCCTGGAGCTTTCCAGGAAAGACACCTGTGGTGGAGAAGGGGTGAGTTCGATTTTGTTTCTGGAAGGAGGGATGGGCGTCCTTTAGTTCTGCCCCTCAGGTCTGTACCCCTAACCTTGTTGACCCTCACTTTTCTCATCTACCAAACGGGAGGCAGCAGAAGGCTCCATCTCATAGGTGCTCTCTGCCATTAAGTGACAACTTAAGGAAAACCAGCAGCTCATCCAAGGAACTGGAAGCCAGAGAGCATTTAGCAAAGAGGAGCCATCAAAATGTAATTGAGCTCAATTTGGGCTCATTGAAGCTTATTAGGGCATGAAGTCAGGAAGTTCTGGAGTCTGGAGCCTCTGGAGTGGCCGAAACCAAGGCCAGAGCCCAGCAGCAGAACCCTGACAAAGCAGTGAGAGGATGAGGGTCACCTCTCGTGCAAGAATGGGCTGCTGGGGTCAGAGTGATTACAACAGCAGGGAGGGCATTTGCCTTGCACATGGCCAACCCAGGTTCTATGCCCGCACCTCATCTGGTCCCCTGAACACCCCCATGAGTAATTCCTGAGTACAGAGCCCAAATAACCCCTGAGTACCACAGGGTGTGGGCCCCAAACAGAAAGGAAATAGAATAAAAAGAATAGGCCAAGTCACATGACTTTCCTCTCTGGAAGAAAGAGACATTGAATATAAATACACTCAGATATGTAAAGACAACCAATTCCTTAAGTTTTGAAAAGAGATCACAGTGCACATTTTCTTTTTTTTTTTTTTTGGTTTTTGGTTTTTGGGCCACACCCGGCGGTGCTCAGGGGTTACTCCTGGCTGTCTGCTCAGAAATAGCTCCTGGCAGGCACGGGGGACCATATGGGACACCGGGATTCGAACCAACCACCTTTGGTCCTGGATGGGCTGCTTGCAAGGCAAACGCCGCTGTGCTATCTCTCCGGGCCCACAGTGCACATTTTCATCCCTCCACACATGTGGTGCATACATGCAGACACGTCTAGTAACACATGTATAGAGAGAAAGGAAAGAAGAAGCCTGGTGCAGTGGAACAATATCAAGTTGGCTGATGGCACTGTCAGGGAGTTCCTCAAGTCGTTACTCTGCAACTCTGACTCTTTTGGGAAAATGACCAACACACCTTTGTCTTCCTTTAAGAATCCCTCCTTAGGGCTGAAGCAATAGCACAGCAGGGAGGGGATTTGCCTTGCACACAGCTGACCTAGCTTCGATCCCCAGTATCCCAGAGGGTCCTCAAGCACTACCAGGAATGATTCCTGAATGCAGAGCCAGGAGTAAACCCTGAGCACTGCCAGGTGTGGCCCAAAAAACAAACAAACAAACAAAAAATCACTCCTTATGGGGGAGTCAGGATTGGGGGGTTCAAGTGTCTGAGCAAGTGCCTGGCATATGCAAGGCCTGGGATTTGCTCTCCCAGTGCCATGTCAACCCCCAGCACTGCTGAGTAAGGTCCTGGTGGCCCTGAAGCACACTGGGGAGTGACCCTCCCCAAAAATAACTAGCTGATTTTGCAAGCTGGGGGTCCCTTTCCCTGGAAATCCCAGCACTCACCTGCTCAGCACATAAGGGCACAGCAAACCTTTTGAGGGTGGGCATGGCCGTGAGCTTGGCATTCTCTGCAAAGTCCTGGTTGAGGTTGGCCAGGTAGAAGAGGTCAAACAGGCTGCTGTCAGAGTAGGCGATGACATCCACCAGCAGGCAGCCATCCTGCTCATAGGCATTAACATGATGGTACACGACCATGGCATCTGTGTACAGCTGGATGGGCAGCGACCGGCCTGTGTTCCGCTCTATCACATGGATGTGGGTCTAAAACAGAAGCACATTGGTGTGTGGGAGTACAGGGTGAGGGCACATGTGAGAGAGGCACATACCACACGTGTGTGGGAAGATGGACATACATACATACACACAAACATGTGCTTGTTAGTTTTTAGGTCACTCTTGGTCCTGCACTTAGGGATCACTCCTGGCAGGCTCAGGGTACCCTTTAGAATGCTGGGGATCAAACATGGGTTGGCTGCATGCAAGGCAAACACCCTCCCTGCTGTGTTCTTGCTCCAATCTTCTGCATGCATACATGTGTATGTATACAAGCACACATAAACACACACGTACACACATAAACAGATACACATGCACACACGCACATCTGCAACAAATATTCCTGTGCTATCCCATCTGACATTCTGATGAGTCTGCCCCATCAGTAGCAGGCCTGGAGTGCAGTGGGCAATAGGTTCAGACATGTGGGGTGCCCCTGGGTGCTGGTGTGTGGGGATATCTGGGTTACCCTTGACGCTTTGCCTGAGACTACTCCCTCCTGAGCACAGCCTGCCCTATTAGGCCACCCACCCTACAGGGTTGCCCCACCCTCAGAACTCTCTTAGAAGGCTGCAGCACCCTTCATAGTCTGAGCAGATTCATGGGCCATCCTTAGGACATCTCCACAAGCTGTGATCCTGCAGGAGTCCAGGCTAGACTTGGGGGCACAGTACCTTGTCATCCTTGTGGAAGGTGAGGCAGGATGCCCAGTTCTTCCCCCGGAAGTAGGCCGTGGCCAGCCCAATTATGTCCATCTTAAAAGGTTGTTCCAGGAACACGGTGTAGTGAGGGGTGAGCCCAAAGCTGTGGAAGTAGCTGGGAGAGAGGTGGGAGCGAGAGGGGATGGAGCAGAGCACCTCGATGTGCTTCCAGGGGTCCTTCTTCTTCTTGGATTCTGGAGGCAAGCAGGGGGTCAGCAGAGCTGGGCCACACCTCCCACCCACCTGCCCAGATGATGCTTGGGTAAAAGTCTGACCTTGCAGCCACACCAGGGAAGGCAGGGCAGGGCCCAGCTATGTTTCCAGCTTTGGGCATGTCCCCAGCACCCCTCTGCTGCCCACACCCCCACAGCATATCCCAGAAACCAGCTTGACTCTTTTTCAAGCACTGGACAGCAAAGATTATCTAGGGTCCCTGTGCCATGGGAGTGACTCTTCTCAAATGGGGCCGGAGGCTAGCGAGAAAGGGCCGGCGGGGGAGGTTAGAACTGGATGGATGTAAGACGGGGTGGGGGGGGGGACAATGTACCCGCCAGTGTCTCCTGGCTGACCCTGACCCATACTGTGACAAGCCTGTCTTCGTGCCAGTGATCATTCTTGACTCTGGAATGCCTGGGTTGGGATTAGATACTGCCTTTGAGAACTCAGACAGGGGTTCAAGTTGGCTTTGTGCAAAGCTCAATGAATGGGGCAGACATTGAGGCTCTGTGGCCCTGTCTGCTACTACACTCCAAGCCAGCAAAGACATTAGAGTTCAGCCAAGAAGGGACCATCCTGGGAGCTTGGCTGCTTAAGAGCTGAAGGCCTCATCAGTGAAGGGAGAGAAGGAACTGATGGAGGCGTTCAGACCTCGCCCAGACCCAAACACCAAGAGACTCAGCACACAGGGGGTTTTCTCCTTCCTCTGCTGGGTGAGTCACAGGCCACTGACTGCCCGCCCTGCCCTGGGGCTGCTCTGTAATGAGCCCAGTGAGGTGAGCATCGCCTTTCTTGTGGCCAGCTGGGCTGCTGTAAACAGCCGGCTGGTGGGAGGCCTGTGAAGTGTGGAAAGGTGGGTCCTTCTTTTCTTCGTCAAACAAATAGGGCACAAAGTCAACCACACTGAAACACAACCTGGTCTGCCTGGGAATGAGGAGGCTGTAGAGAACATAGGGAGCTGCTGACAGGTACTAAGAAGGGGGTGTCTGTCTCTGTGATCACAGACATGCTACTGATGCCCAGGACTGTAGTACTTATATGTAATGTCCAGTGACAAATTCAAACAACGGCATTTCTTTTTATTTCTTTGTGGGGTCCTCCATAAAGAGTACCCTGGTGGTACTCAGGGACTACTTCTGGCAGGCTAGGGGGACCATATGGGATGCCAGAGATCAAACTTATATCAGCCATGTGTAAGGTAAATGTCCTCCCAGCTGTGTTATCATTCTGGTCCCAATCACCAGCATTTCTTAATCTGGAGCTATATGGACCTCCCCACTCCCCGTAGATCTCCAACCTATTCCAAGAGGGCAACAAGTGAAACCTGTAAATGGGTCTGGTGGAGACACAGGAAGAAAATAAGGTTAGAAGGAGGAGGAGTTCAGTTAGGAAAAATTTGAGGGACTGATGCAATAGCACAGTGGGTAGGGCACCTATCTTGCACGTGTCAGGCACAGGTTTAATCCCCAGAATTCCATAGGGTCCCCCAAACACAACCAGGAGCACTACTGAGAGTGGCTCCCCAAACAAACAAACACTATCGAGAGCCACTGAGTCAGACCACCCTGTTGGATGTTGAGGGATGCCAAGCTAGTTGAAGCCCTTTATTCAGGTCTTCAGTGAGGATTCTATTTAACATGAACATGTGTTGCTCTTTCTGACCTTCAACACTCCAGAAAGTTCTATCTTCTTGGAGGAGGGGCAGATCAGTACCAAAAAAAAAAAAAAAAGAGGGACGAAGAGATAGCATAGCAATAGTAGGGACTTGCATGTGGCCGACCTGGGACAGACACAGGTTTGATCCTCGGCATCCCATATGGTCCCCCAAGCCTGCCAGGAGAAATTTCTGAGCATAGAGCAAGGAGTAACTCATGAGCACCAATGGGTGTGGCCCCAAACTAAAATAAATTAAAAAAAAAAAAAAAAGAAAGAAACCAGGTCTCTGGGATGCAGCTTCTAAAAGGGTCCTGGATGTAAGGGCTGGTAGCCTCGCCCTCTTTCTTCTCAGAAACACATAATTACAGTCAGCCTGGGCTTCCCTCCAGGATCCTGGGCCTAAATGGAAATGTTACAGAAGGCCCAAAGAACAGGGTAGGGAGCTGGAGTGTATCTTAGCAGAGCTAAGCTCCCTGAGCAAACCAGCTTAAGAAGCAGGGATGAAAGGGCCAGTATGACCTGGCATATAAGAATCTCTAAAAAAAAAAAAAAAAAGGGGGCCGGGTAGGTGGCGCTGGAGGTAAGGTGTCTGCCTTGCAAGCGCTAGCCAAGGAAGGACCGCGGTTCAATCCCCCAGCGTCCCATATGGTCCCCCCAAGCCAGGGGCGATTTCTGAGCACATAGCCAGGAGTAACCCCTGAGCGTCAAACGGGTGTGGCCCAAAAACCAAAAAAAAAAAAAAAAAAAAAAAAAGAATCTCTTAGGGCAGGGGAAAAATGGATGGATATGAAGTAGATGAGTAAAATGGGTGGGTGGTGGTAGGTAGATGATGATGGGTAAATGGTGGAAGATGGTAAAGGTGTATGAAAGGTTGGGTAGATGAATGGTGGATGGATGAATGATAGATAGACAGTAGATGGATGGTGGAGTTACATGAATGATGAATGAATGGTCATGTGGATGGATAGATGGTGGGTGAATGGTGCAAGATGGTGAATGGATGGTGGATGAATGGTAGATGGATGGCTAAGTTAAATGAATGGTGAATGGATGGTTGGGTGGATGGAAGGTGGATGGATATTTGTGGCTGGATGATGGATGAATGGTGGATGGATGTAGAATGGGTAAATAGTGGATAGATGAGTAAATGAATGGATATACAGCTGGAAGGATGATGGGTGGATAAAAGGGTGCATTGGTAACAGTAGATTAATGAATAGATGCATGGGTGACATATTGGATGATGGGGTAGGTTGATAAAATATGGGTGATAGAAGGATGGATGATGCGATGAGTGATAGATTAATAATAGATGGATTAGTGGGTCAATGAATCAATGAATGAATAGAAGGTTGAATGATAGATTAGTGAATGAATGGACTGCAGGTCAATGAACAGATGAGTGGATACATGAATGGTTGGCTGGCTGGCTGGTGGATAAATAATGGTGGTTGGATAGTGAGTAGTTGGATGGATGATGGGTGAAAGGTGGATAGTGCAGACTTGTTGGGGGGAAAGATAGATGGAATATGGATAAATTAATGAGTGCTTCAATGAACTAGAACCTAAAGAGAATGTGATTAAAGTGAAAAGGGATTTGTTTATTTCAAAAAGTAGCCTGGTGTGTCCTCTTTCTCCTCAGTGAGAAAAGTGACCTCATGGTCTTCTGAGTCCCCAGTGACGGGGCATATCAGACAGACCCATGTTATCAGCAGAAGTCTAGATTCTGAAGGTGTCCTGTGCTGCCCCAAATCACCTACCTGGCACTGTGGCAGGAATCTTGAACATCACATATTTTGTCTTCCCCTTGTCCATAATCGAGGTGCCCATGTTGAAAACATTTCCAGCCTCATCATAATGTGGATGGGATGTGGCCAGATTCACAGCCACATACTTCCGATAGTCAACCTCCAAAAGACAACCACCACCAGGTTTTGAAAGGGGAAACAGCATATGGGGAAGATCTGAAGTGATAAGACAGCAGGCAGGGTGCTTGCCTTGCACAAGGCCAACCCAGGTTCCCCCTTTGGCACCCCTGAGCCCCCCCAGGAATAATCCCTCGGCACAGAGCCAGGAGTAAGCCCTGAGTGAGTATTGCCAGGTATAGCCCTCCAAAACCTAAATAAATAAATAATAATAACAATAATAATAAAAAGGGAATGGGTAACCTTATAGAAAGCCACTGGTTTGGGGGTCAGAGTGATGCTGTGTTTGTGTCTCTTTTGGATAGCAAAATGGCCAGAACCCCCTTAGAAGACACTTCTTCTCAAGCCTAAAAGGGCCTCAAAGGCCTCCTCCAGTTCCTCTGCATAGGGACAGTGAACGGCCTGCACTTTCCATGGCAGTGGTTCTCATCTTGCCAGGTACCCTTGACCTTTGAGCAATGACTGGATCAGTGCTATCCTCATCCTGACTATGGAATAACTCAAGTTTCCTATTTCCCATTTTTGCCTTTGACAGAGGTGATAACCCTTCAGGACTATCCCAAAAGGCTGTTCTGGGGGTGAAGAAATGGCCAAAGACTCTACTCGCAGTGAGACTTGGCTGACTGGTCCCACAATGCCTCATGGCAAATAAGGGGGTACAGGAAAAGCAGGGGGTCACCTCTGTCCCTACAACTTTCAGCTCTAACTTGGAGCTTTGCTTTCTCCAATATCCCCCCTATTGTAGCCCTGTTTGGAGTACATGTTAGCTTCTTGAAAGAATGTTTAAGGAGCTGGAGTGATAGCACAGAGGGGAGGGCATTTGCCTTGCACACAGCCAATGTGGGTTTCATCCCCGGCATCCTATATGGTTCCCTGAGCCTGAAAGAGTGATTTTTTTCCTTTGGGGGTGGTTTCAGGTCACATCTGCCAGTCCTCAGGGGTTATTCCTGGCTCTGTGCTAAGAAATTGCTCCTGGCAGGCTCGGGGACCATATGGGATGCCGGGGATTAAACCCAGGTCTGTTCCAGGTAGGCCACATGCAAGGCAAATGCCCTACCACTGTGCTATTACTCTGGCCCCCTGCAAGAGTGATTTCTGAGTGCAGATTCAGGAATAATCCCTGATCACTGCTGGGTGAGCTCCCCTCCCCCCCCCAAAAAAAGAACAAAAAAATAATGTTAAAGGGACCAGAGAGCAAGAACAAGAGTTAAGAGGTTTGCCTGCCTTAAACATGGCTCTGTGTTCTAATTCCAGGCACCCCATATGGTTTCCCCCCAACTCCTAGAGCACTTCCAGAAGTGATCCCTAAATGCAGAGCCAGGAGCAAGCCCTGAGCAGGTAAGGCCCATCCCATCCCATTTCCCAAAAATAAAGAATCTTAAAAGCTTGCAGCTGTGTTTCACAGGAGCCAAGTGGCTTCCGCAGTTACTCAGTAAGGGCTGTCTCGAACAGAAGGGCCTGTGCATGGCGAAGACCATGAGTAAGGCTTTCCACAGACAGCTGCAAGGCACCTGTTGGTTCTTGGAAATGCTGCCTTGGATCTGCTTGGCATTCCCTTCTCATGGCCTTGCTCCTGCTAATGCCTCCCTCTTCAGGACAAGACAGGTAGGACTTCGGGGAACCTGGAATATTTTAGCAAAGTCATCACCACAATCCAGGGACCAGGGTTAGAGCCAGGGTGAGGTGCTGTGTCATCTCCTTGTGGCCCCTCCAAAAGACAAAGCCTCATGTCCTGCATAGATATCATAGAGTAAATATGCAGTGAGCAGATCAAGGCCACCGTCATCTATTCTGGAGAGAGGCTGGAGGAATTCACGTCAGGAAAAACCCAACATTGCCACATGATTAGGTTCCAGCAAACCATCTTCCCTAAGAGGCCCCCAGAGACCAGGAAAAAACCAGTCAGTGCTCAGAGCCACAGAGAACAGATCAGTGTGTTAGTTGTGTTGTTCTCTCTCTTCTCTCTCTCTCTCTCTCTCTCTCTCTCTCTCTCTCTCTCTTGAGCCACACCCAGTGGTTCTCAGGGACTCCTCTAAGCTGGTGCTCAGGGGTCACTCTAGATGAAGCTGGGGATAGAATCTGGGCTTCACACCATCAAGACATAAACTCCAGCCCACTGACCTCTCTCTGGGCCTCAAATTTCTGTCCTTCTTCCTTCCTTCCTTCCTTCCTTCCTTCCTTCCTTCCTTCCTTCCTTCCTTCCTTCCTTCCTTCCTTCCTTCCTTCCTTCCTTCCTTCCTTCCTTCCTTCCTTCCTTCCTTCCTTCCTTCCTTTTTTTTGATGGGATGCCGGGACTCAAACCACCTACCTTCTGCATGAAAGGCAAATGCCTTACCTACATGCTATCTTTCTGCCCTTTCTTTCTTTCTTCTCTCTCTCTCTCTCTCTCTTTCTTTCTTTCTTTCTTTCTTTCTTTCTTTCTTTCTTTCTTTCTTTCTTTCTTTCTTTCTTTCTTCCTTCCTTCCTTCCTTCCTTCCTTCCTTCCTTCCTCCCCTCCCTCCCTCCCTCCCTCTTTCTTTCTTTCTTTCTTTCTTTCTTTCTTTCTTTCTTTCTTTCTTTCTTTCTTTCTTTCTTTCTTTCTTTCTTTCTTTCTTTCTTTCTTTCTTTCTTTCTTTCTTTCTTTCTTTCTTTCTTTCTTTCTTTCTCTATAGCTAATCCTGTACTTCTACATTTGTCCTAAGACCTAAACTATTACCCTTATACTAAGAGAAGTACACTTTAAATTAATGAGAATAAAATTTCAAAGTAAGGTAAATAAAAGCTTAACTCTATACAAAATAAATGTATGTTTTAGCTTTAGAATAAAACATAGGAAAATGTATTTGTAACTTTGGAGCTATGAAGCAATACTTTCCTATAACTCACTACCTCTAACTTGGTGACTCTCAGTTCTTTAGGTGGCTCTAGGGACTGAGAGGAGGACTCCCCAAGTTGGACTCCTACACTGTTCTGAGGCCCAAAATTCCCAAGGGAATCCAAGGGCATCAAACATGGGTGATGCAGGGGGGTGGGACAAATGCTGGTGTCACCCTGTACCTTATCCAGTGTGTCGAGTGTCTTCGGGTCGATTTTGCGGATGTAGTTTGTCTCCGTGGTGGCATAAAAGTCATCCCCACATTGCATAATGTTGATGAGGCAGTTATCGGTGAAGTCAGGCAAGATGTGGGACAGGTAGGAGAAGGCTCTAGGGAGGAAGTGGGCTGGTAGTGAGCAAGAAACTTGGCCCCCCTCCACTAATGCTAAGTTACACCAAGGGAGGTTCCCCAAAGAACATAGATGAAGCTGCCTCAAGATATCCCTAGATTATTCCTTCCCCCAATCCCATTCAGAACTTTTTCTATCCTTTTACCTCCTCAATCCTGATTCATTATCTCTCCCTCTTTAACCCTCTTCACCCTCAGTTCTTAACTCCTTAGGAACTGAGACTGTTCACCTGTCCCAGCAAGCTGCCACCTGGCTCCCAAAGCGAAAGGACACCCTCTCAGCCCTTCATCTCCGGCCCCAGCAGGAAGCTGCAACCACCACTCCTGCTGACACATTTCATACGACCCTCTTTTTTCCCACCCCTCCCCAATCTGGATTATTGCTTGCTACTGAACTTAGGTCTAGAGAGATCCCCAGCTCAAGGACACTGCCTGATCCCTTATGGGTGCAACCATTTTTCAGATTTAATAAAAACATAGTGTGGGACAAAACAGTGCCGAGGATCTCATCCCACCAAGACTATCTCAAAAGACTTAGTGGAGATATCTATATATTTTTTCATGTTTATTTTATTTTATTTTGGTTTTTGGGCCACATCCATTGATGCTCAGGGATTACTCCTGGCTATGTGCTCAGAATTCGCTCCTGGGTTGGGGGACCACATGGGATGCCAAAGGATCAAACCATGGTCTATCCTAGGCTAGCGCTTGTAAGCAGAAGCCTTACCTCTAGTGCCACTGCTCCGGCCCCTTCATGTTTAATTCTTAATAGTATACCTCTTAGTGTGTTTGTTTTCAAAAGTAAAGGTAGTCTCCTCCATCCTTTTTATAAATTTTATTTTTTGCTTGTTTTATTTATTTATTTATTTTGGTTTTTGGGCCACACACGGTGATGCTGAGAGGTTACTCCTGGCTATGCACTCAGAAATTGCTCCTGGTTTGAGGGACCATATGGGATGTCGGGGATCAAACTCAGGTCAGACGTATGCAAGACAAAAGCCCTACCACTGTGCTATCACTCCAGCCCCGATTTTTGTTTGTTTGGTTCTGCTTATTACAAAATTCTAGTAGAATAGTCTTGCTTGGGATAAATGCTCAGGTCAAAACCAGGGGAAAGGGATTGTATAGCATGTCATTTTTACCCCAAAGTGCACCAACAATATAATATGGCACCATTCCTTTTTGCATAGGCACACTATGGGGAGACCTTATGTATAGAAACAAGTTCTTTATTTTTATTTCTTTATTTCTTTTTGGTTTTTGGGTGACACCTGCATCACTCAGGGTTATTCCTGGCTCTATGCTCAGAAATCACTCCTGGCAGGCTCAGGGGAATCATATGGGATGCAGAGATTTGAACCATCAACTTAGATTTTATCCGATCGAACTTCAACTGTCCAACCCTGAACCCTGGATCCCAACCTTAGAACTGGCACAGTTCCCTGCAGCAGCACCAGAATTAAACTCCCCCTCAGAGAGTCCCTAATACTGCTTTGGCACCAACTTGCCCAGGGTAGGTTCATATGACATCGTGTCAACGGACAAGGAAACAGCATCAACTTGATTGAAGGGCAGGTTGCCCTATCTCATTATTTAATGGTGAGATGAAATCAGAAGACACTTCGTCCTTTGATCTGTGCCAAAACCAAGATCACTAAATACAGAAGACTGATTACAACAACTATGACTGAGCAGAACATCTGGAACCAGAAAGAAAGACTATCATAGACTTTGTCCTAGGATTTGTGCAAAAACCAAGATCTTCAATTAGAGGACTAAATTTGACAACTACAACTGAGCAGAACATTTCCTGGCACCATAAAGAAGACTTTGGGGTTTGATAATGAACAGGTCCAGAGCCTGTAGTCGGGTTCATAACAGTATGCTTCAAAGATGGGGACATCCTGTATCTCTTAGGTCAAGGGAATTTCTTTTCTAATTTCCCCAACACTTATGTATAAAGTCATGCTCTCTGGGTAATTGATCGAGGACAGAGGAAGTAGTTCCAGTTGTATAGATCCTCAGTAAATAATCAACACAGACAAGGGGGTAAAAAGAGACAAGAAGGTCGGACACAAAACCCTTTACCAACAAGCTAGCTGCTCCAAAATCCAGAGCTCGCTCGCCAGTTGCCAAAAGGTCTCTCCTGCTTGCCTTTCCTATATAATATTACCCAAACAGCGCCCCCTACCTAAGGAGGGAGAGTAGAAAAGCAGGCAGTGGAATAGATAAAAAAAAAAAAAAAAAGAGAGAGAGAGAAATATATAAAAGTCTCTAATTACCTCACACTTATGCAAAAAACAAACAAACAACCTCGTCATACCATTCCCCCCTTTTATTTTTTAAATTCATATTTATAGCTTCTAGACAGGGGCTTCTGCTCGCTTTCCTTTTTTTTTTTTTTAAATCAGAACCATAGAACATGAATCATCTTGTTCTGCCTCATATTTCTGTCTTCCTACAAACTGAGGGGAAAAAGTGGATGGTACCAGGAGCAAAGCAGTCTCATGAGCATTGAGTGGAAATAAAAAATGATCAGACCTAAATACCCAACCCAAAGTTAATGGCAATGGAATCAAGAGACCCAAACTACAACAAGCTATCCACAAAAGGGGCCTATTACACTAGCAGTCCATGGGTCTAAGGGTGGACGTATGGGATGCATGCTGGTGGTGGAGGGAGGTTGACACTGGTGGTGGGAATGGCCCTAATTCAATCTCACTATACCTTAAATATAACCGTGAAAGACTTGTAATTCACATTGGTCTCAATTAAAAAAAAAAAGATATCCATGGGGCCGGAGCAATAGCACAAAGTAGATTGTTTGCCTTACATGTAGCTGACCCAGGACAGACCTGGGTTCAATCTCCAGCATCCCATATGGTCCCCCAAGCACAGAGCCAGGTGTAATGCCTGAGCATCATTGGGTATGGCCCAAAAACAAAACAAAACAAAAAACAAGGGGCCGGAGAGATAGCATGGAAGTAAGGTGTTTGCCTCGCATGCAGAAGGATGGTAATTCGAATCCCAATATCCCATATGGTCCCCCAAGCTTGCCAGGAGAGATTTCTGAGTGTAGAGCCAGGAGTAACCCCTGAGCATTGCTGGGTGTGATTCAACCCCCCCAAAACAACAAACAAACAAACAAAAAAGATATCCTTAGAGGGGCTGGAGCCATAGTACAGGAGGGAGGTGCTGGCCTTGCATGTGGCCAACCCAGGTATCCCATAGGGTCTCCCAAACACCACCATGAGGGAGCCCTGAGTGCAGAGTCAAGAGAAAGTTCCGATCATTGCTAGGTGTGGCCCCAAAACAAAAACAAACAGAGGATACCTTTATGTGAAAAGAGCTAAAAAGTGAGACAACAAAGTTTCAGCCCTCCAGGGCTCCCTAGCATTTGAACAAATTCTACCAGAGCAGCAAGAGCTCATGAGTTGTGCCAAAGTGCTTTAAGAAGTTGTACAATTGGGGCTGGCGAGGTGGGGCTAGAGGTAAGGACCTTGGTTTGATCCCTGGCGTCCCATATGTTCCCCCCAAGCCAGGGGCAATTTTTGAGCGCTTAGCCAGGAGTAACCTCTGAGCATCAAACGAGTGTGGCCCGAAAAACCAAAAATGAAAGAAAGAAAGAAAGAAAGAAAGAAAGAAAGAAAGAAAGAAAGAAAGAAAGAAAGAAAGAAAGAAAGAAAGAAAGAAAGAAAGAAAGAAAGAAAGAAAGAAAGAAAGAAAGAAAGAAAGGGGCCGGGCGGTGGCGCTGGAGGTAAGGTGCCTGCCTTGCCTGCGCTAGCCTAGGACGGACCGCGGTTCGATCCCCCGGCGTCCCATATGGTCCCCCAAGAAGCCAGGAGCAACTTCTGAGTGCATAGCCAGGAGTAACCCCTGAGCGTCACAGGGTGTGGCCCAAAAACCAAAAAAAAAAAAAAAAGAAAGAAAGAAAGAAAGAAAGAGATAGAGAGAGAGAGAAAGAAAGAAAGAAAGAGAAAGAAAAAATAAAAAATAAAAAAAGAAAGAAAGAAAGAGAAGAAAGAAGAAAGAAAGAAAGAAAGAAAGAAAGAGAAAGAAAAAAATAAAAAAGAAAGAAAGAGAAGAAAGAAGAAAGAAAGAAAGAAAGAAAGAGAGAGAGAGGAAGAAAGAAAGAAAGAAAGAAAGAAAGAAAGAAAGAAAGAAAGAAAGAAAGAAAGAAAGAAAGAAAGAAAGAAAGAAGTTGTACAATGGACAGTAGGGAGGTTGTTGGCCTTCCACAAAGCCAACCTGGGTTCGATTCTTGCCATCCCATATGGTCCCCTGAGCCTGCCAGGAGCATCTGAGCACAGAGCCAAGAGTAAGTAAGCTCTGGGCACTGCCAAGTTTGGACCAAAAACCAAAACCAAAACCAAACCAAACCAAAAAAAAAACTAACAAAACCAACCAACCAACAAAGCACCCAACAACATATAGTCTCTGCTGGCAGGACCTGTAGAGTTACCAGATTTTCTGTTGGGTGAATCCTTATATGTTCTAAATAAATTTCAAAAAGCTTTCTTTCTTTTTTTTTTTTTTTTTTGGTTTTTGGGCCACACCCGTTTGATGCTCAGGGGTTACTCCTGGCTATGTGCTCAGAAATCGCCCCTGGCTTGGGGGGACCATATGGGGATCGAACCGCGGTCCTTCCTTGGCTAGCGCTTGCAAGGCAGACACCTTACCTCCAGCGCCACCTACCCGGCCCCTCAAAAAGCTTTCTTAAGGGGTCAGAATGATATCACAATGAGTAGGGCATTTGCCTTGCACATGGCTAACCCGGATTAGATCCCTGGCATCCCATTGGACCCCCCAAACCTGCCAGGAGTAATTTCTCAGCGAAGAGCCAGGAGTAACCCCTGATAACCACCAGGTGTGGCCCCTAAAAAAAAAAAAAAAAAAAAAAAACAAGGAAAAAATAAAAACCTTTGTTATACAAAAAAGAAGACCCTTAAGGGTCCCCAGCGAAGGGCCAAACTTCTCTCCATTTTTGGTAGGAATGAAAGTGTCCGTGGTTCACCCCAAATCTATCTTGTTTTTAAAGGAAACAATCTCATGTTGAGTTGAGATCTGTCCAAGATTTGATTTACAGACAAAGCGAAGGAGGGAGGTCCTGGATCCCCTGTATTGGTCAGCACTCCCCCTCCTGGCCAACTGGTGTAACTACAGGTATGCTCCCAGTTGGTGAGTGCCCATCCTACCCCTTCCCTGTCCTCATACTCTGCAGAGGTGAGAGTAACGCCCTTGGGTGTGGGTGCAACCATCTGAGCACAGGGTCTGGGAATTGGAGGGGTGGGTGTCAGTTCTGGGAAAGCAGAAGTAGCCACTGTCTCCGGGCAAGTCTGGGCCTAGCACCTTGTATGGCCCCTTGATGGGGAAAGGCATCAGGAAGGAAAGGAGGGAACAGCCCAATTTTCCAGTCAATGGTTTAATTGCTGAATATTAAATAAGTTCATTTTTTGTAAAAAAATAAGTTCATTTTTTGCATCATAACTCAGATTTCTCTCTCTCTTTCCCTCCCCTCCCCTCCCCCTCTCCCTCTCTCTCCCCCCCCCCTCTCTCTCTCACACACACACACACACACACACACACACACACACACACACACAGAGCTGAGGCTTAGACCCAGGAGTCCATGATCCATATTTTAAACATCTACAACTGTACAATATTTTTAGGGACACACCTGGTGGTGCTCAGGGGTTACTCCTGGCTCTGTGCTCAGAAATTACATCTGGCAGGCTCAGAGGACCATATAGGATGTCAGGAATGAAACCCAGGTTGGTTCATGCAAGTGTGCTATGTTTTTGTTCTGAAAATTTCTCTTACTTTTTTTTTTTTTTGCTTTTGGGCCACAACAGGTGACGCTCAGGGGTTACTCCTGGCTATGTGCTCAGAAATAGCTCTTGGCTTAGGGGACCATATGGAACGCCAGGGGATTGAACCGAGGTCCATCCTAGGTCAGCCGCGTACAAGGCAAACACCCTACCTGCTGCACCACTACTCCGGCCCCTTTTCTCTCACTTTATTTATTTATTTATTTTTGTTTTTGAGCCACACCCAGCGGCGCTCAGGGGTTACTCCTGGCTATCTGCTCGGGAATAGCTCCTGGCAGGCGCGGGGGACCATATGGGACGCTGGGAGTCACCAGGATTTGAACCAACCACCTTTGGTCCTGGGACGGCTGCCTGCAAGGTAAACGCCACTGTGCTATCTCTCCGGGCCCTATCTCTCACTTTTTTTTTTTTTTTTTGGTTTTTGGGCCACACCCGGCGATGCTCAGGGGTTACTCCTGGCTGTCTGCTCAGAAATAGCTCGAACCAACCACCTTTGGTCCTGGATCGGCTGCTTGCAAGGCAAACGCCGCTGTGCTATCTCTCCGGGCCCAATCTCTCACTTTTTTTTTTTTTTGGTTTTTGGGCCACACCCGGTGACGCTCAGGGGTTACTCCTGGCTATGCGCTCAGAAGTCGCTCCTGGCTTGGGGGACCATATGGGACGCCGGGGGATCGAACCGCGGTCCGTCTCCTAGGCTAGCGCAGGTAAGGCAGGCACCTTACCTCGAGCGCCACCGCCCGGCCCCAATCTCTCACTTTTTAATAGAAAAAATAACAGCATCTTTCATGCTCATTCTATCACGTGCCCAAACACCCCTTGGAAATCTTGCCATGCAGCATCATAAAACAGCTCCCCCATTTCTTTCCCAATCTGCCTGCTGTTTTCTTGTATCTTTTTTACTGATGTTTATCTAACTGCTCCTGTTAATGACCATTCAGGTTATTTTCAGTTCCTTGTCATAACAAATGACGAAGCTGTGAATTGACTCATATGTGTGTCATTTCAGATGCTGTGTAGCTGATCTGTAAGCTAAAGGGAAAACACATTGGTGATTTTGATCAATAATTCCAATTGCTCTCTCCCAGCGGAGCAGGAGAGCAGCTAATAACCTTCCTGCCAGTGGCACTGGCCCAGCCTGGTTGACGGGAATGCCTGATGCATTTGGACAGACACTGAGCAACACAACAGAGCACCAAAGAGCAAACCCAGATTGTCAAAACAAACAGACAAACAAACAAAGAACAGATTGTCCACCTTCCTCCAAGAAAGGGGAAACACACACACACACACACACACACACACACACACACCAAAAATAAAACAAACAAACAAAAAAAACAAACAAAAACATAACCATGCTCAAAACAGACAGTTACAGGGCTGGAGCAATAGCACAGCTGCACACGGTCAACCTCAGTTCAATCCCTGGCATCCCATATGGTCCCTTGTGCACCACCAGGAATCCTAAGTGCAGAGCCAGGAGTAA
The DNA here is from genome assembly GCF_024139225.1 of Suncus etruscus. Classification (NCBI taxonomy): domain Eukaryota; kingdom Metazoa; phylum Chordata; class Mammalia; order Eulipotyphla; family Soricidae; genus Suncus; species Suncus etruscus. The sequence continues at coordinate 73,011,745 of NC_064861.1, read as the reverse complement.
CTCCTGAACATGGCTGGTTTAGCTTCCAAACCAAACCAACCAAATCAATCAAACAAACAAAAAACAACCAACCAACCAATCAATCAAACAAACAAAAAACCAACTACAAAGCAAAAAGTGGACAGTTACTTGGAAAAGATGTTTTTGCAGGGGTCTGGATAGGCCATCGTCCCGAACTCCGACACCACGATTCTGTTGGCCTCGATATTGGCCTTGTAAGTGTCACTCCGCAGGTATTTGCTCCGGTAGTGAACCTCACCTGCAAGAGAAGCAGGTAGGGGCCATAGTTGTAGAGAAGTGGGGGGGGCGGCTCCCTCTTGGCCCTCCCCAGTAGGGCAAGCTTCTCTTTCTGGTTTTACAGAGAAGGGAGCTCAAGTTTGCAAATACCCCCAGCATATTGCATGGCACCCACCAATCCCAACTGAGCGGTGCCATCTCGGGCCAGGGACAGTTCCTTTCACCAGATTAGCCTCTGGCCCATAAAGTTCAGATATGCGGAACCAATCTAGAGGATCCCCTGGGCTGGTTCCCCAGAGCCTGAGTCCCCCCACCCTGAGTCCTCACTGGCCATTGGAGACTCTGGAGTAACGCTGGTTCTCTGCGCCCACTAGGGGGCGTAATTATGTGTCAGTTCACACTGAGGGTTGGCTCAGGATATGGTGGGTGGGGTGGAGGTGGGGCTACAAGGAGCTGTAGAATGATCTGGACTCCACCGACCACAGAGCTTTTGACTGCTTAGAAGCTGGGATTCCAAGCTGTCCATTAGAACCCAGCTAGTCAGACATCTAGAGAGTTCTAGAATAGCCCACATGTCTCAGTGCTGCTGGAATAAATCACCAACTTAGTTAACTTAAAACAAGGTAGATTTGGGATCTTACTATTCTAGAAAACTTGGTTGGATATGGGGCTCCTGGGGCTGAAGTCAAAGATCATATTGAGGACTCTCCCGAGTATGCTTTCTGTCCTTCCCCTCTTTGACTCCCCCCCCCCACTATGATCTTTTTGAAGTACTTGTCATAGGACATTTATTTCAAGACCTGGCATTGGAGAATGATGTATGTGGTCCTCAATAATCTGTAGGGGATATGGCTGTCCCACAAATGAGGTTCATAGTATTTAGTTATTGTTTATTTTGTTTCAGGGTCATACCAGGTATGTGATCTGTGCTCAGGGATCCCTTCTGGTGGGACTCAGGGAGCCATATATGATCCTGTGGGTGGAACTGGGGTCAGCTTTGTGCAAGAAAAGGGCCCTAACCACTGAACTATCTCGCCTCAAGTTTCTCCAGGAAACTTGGGGGGGGGGGAGCCACATCTGGGGATGCTTGGGAACTGAACTGGGCTCAGACTCACACAGAATAATTGCCTATACCCCTATCCTCTCTGGGTCCCAGATGGACTTTTTAGGGGAAATCAACAAGATTTTGAGAAGAATTAGACTGGATGATCAGACAGTACAGTCATCTTTTTCTTTTGGAGGGGAAGAGTCACACCTGGCGGTACTTGGGGCTTATTACTGGCTCTGCACTCAGGAGTCACTCCTGGCAGTGCTTAAGGGGAACATATGGGACATTGGGGATTGAACCTGGGTTGGCTGTGTGCAAGGCAAGCACCCTCCCTACCACTACAATTTCCCTGGCCTCATCACCAGTGTCTAGGTCTGAAGAAATCCAGAGTTAGAGAAGCAGAAAGGCGGCAGGGGGAGATTAGGGATAAGGCCACAAGCCAAGGAATGCAGGGGGTGGGTAAAGAAATTGATGGCATCCTTGCTCACACCTCCCTGTCTGCCTAGCACCCCTCCAGCTTACCCACTCCATGGAATTGAAAGCATCACTCCAGTGTTGATTTGGGCAATGGAGCAGGTGCACTTACCCTTCTGTATGGTAAAGCTGTGGATCAGCGCCATGCCATCAAACCAGTGGTTGTAGCGGCTCTCGCCCACAGTGTGCATCCCCGGCCCATTGCGGAGCAGCGTCCCCTGCAGCCAAGCTGGGATCTGGCCTGTCAGAGAAAGAACAGTGACAGCTGGCCCAGTGCTGGGTGGATAGTGTCCTGCTGCCCCATGGACTCAAAGTTCAAACATGAAGTCTCCCATAGTAACATTTAGGAGAGATTCAGCTAGAGATTTCTGCGACCACAGTATCCTCCATGAAATAGGGAAACTGCTTTTTGAGGGCAGAACCTGCTGAGTCTTGAGGGAGACAAGTTTCTGCCAGTCAGAGGTATAAAGAAAGAACATTCTAGTACTGAGCTGTCTTAGGCAGTCGCAACCAGTAGCTGAAGTGGGGCTGCATGGGTGCTGAGCGTATCTGGTCCTGTGTTCAATTCCTGGGGTCACTGAATATGGAAAGGCGCAATCAGCAGCTCTGCTGTCTGTGATCCCCACTCACCCCTACTAGATCCACACAAACCCAGCAACAGAAACCTGCAGCCCGGCAAAGCACCATGGCCAAGAGTTCAACTGCTAGGGAGCACCTATATGAATATTGCAGCTGACCTAGGGAGCACTACTGTGAGAACCAAAGCCCCCTGGGCCTAGGGTCAAGGTCCCAACCCCCCAGTAAAACCACAGTAAAATATTTTTCTACTCTATAACTTTTTTTTTTTTTGGTTGGTTTTTGGGTCACACCCGGCGGTGCTCAGGGGTTACTCCTGGCTGTCTGCTCAGAAATAGCTCCTGGCAGGCACGGGGGACCATATGGGACACCGGGATTCGAACCAGCCACCTTTGGTCCTGGATCGGCTGCTTGCAAGGCAAACGCCGCTGTGCTATCTCTCCGGGCCCATACTCTATAACTTTCTCATGGGCAGAGGGTGTTAGCCCAAAGATAAAACTGCAAAAATGTACCCACCCGGGGCCGGAGAGATAGCATGGAGGTAAGGCGTTTGCCTTTCATGCAGGAGGTCATCGGTTCGAATCCCGGCGTCCCATATGGTCCCCTGTGCCTGCCAGGAGCAATTTCTGAGCCTGGAGCCAGGAATAACCCCTGAGCACTGCCGGGTGTGACCCAAAAACCACAAAAAAAAAAAAAATGTACCCACCCTTTAAAGGGCAGGACCCTGTCTGTTCAGCTCAGCTGAAATAGAGGAGCTAGGTAAGATCCAAATGTTCCACCAGATAAGGATCCCCTGACACAAAGTTGAGTCAGAAATAAATTGAGACATCAACCCCAAGTATGATATGATTTCTGATGTGATTTCTGTTCAAGTAGATAAAATGCTTGCACCGTTGTATTAACCAAGGAAATGCTTGAGTTATTGAAGCCTGTAAAGCTCTATTAAACTACTTGAAGATTTGACTTGGGGCCCTTGTCACCTCCATTGGTTGGATGGTACTTGGACCTCGGCTAGTCGAATAAACACCCTTTTGCACCTTGCATTATCAGAGGTGGTCTTTGACTCTCAGCACCAACTTGGGTGTCAACTCGAACCCTAACACCACCCATGAGTAGGGGACCACAACCTCAACCTGAAGGGTGACTCCTCCACAGTTATACATGCAGGCACTTGGCCAGGGAGAAGGCACAGTTGTGGGGTGGGCACTTGCCTTGCACACAACTGACTCAGGTTCAATCCACAGTATTCCCCATGGTCCCTGGAGTGATGCCTATCTATCTATCTATCTATCTATCTATCTATCTATCCATCTATCTATCCATCTACCTATCATCTATCTATCTATCTATCTATCTATCTATCTATCCATCCATCCATCTATCCATCTATCTATCATCTATCTATCTATCTATCTATCCATCCATCCATCTATCCATCTATCTATCATCTATCTATCTATCTATCTATCTATCTATCTATCTATCCATCCATCCATCCATCTATCCATCTATCTATCATCTATCTATCTATCATAGAGGTATATCTATATAGATATCTCTGTTATCTTTCTCTATGTCTATATAGATATATATCTACATATATATCTTTATATATATATATATATAGAGAGGGGTACATGTTCTGTCTCTTGTAGGTTTTTTGGGGGGCATACTCAGTGTTGCTCAGGGGTTACTCCTGGCTCTGCTCAGAAATCACTGCTGGCAGGCTCAGGGGACCATATAGGATGCCAGGAATTGAACCTGGGTCCGTCCCAGATTGGCCATAAGCAAGGCAAACACCCTACTGCTGTGCTATTACTCCAGCCCTTCTTGTAGGTTTTATCTTCTGAAAACAAAGACAATGGATGCAACTCTTAATAGTGTGTGAGAAAAGCTGGAGTCATAGCACAACAGGAAGGGCATTTGCCTTGCAAGTGGTGACCTGGGTTTAATCCTCAGCATTCTATATGGTTCCCTGAGTCTGCTAGGAGTGATTTCTGAGTGAAGAGCCAGAAGTAAAGCTTGAGCACCTTTGGGCATGGCCTGACCTCCCCCATAGAGAGTGTGATAGACAGTAATAAAGTAGGCCTCTGTTTATAGTAGAGCAAATACTATTACTTTCTACTTGCATGACTACAGCACCAGGCAGGTCCATTTGGGCACAGTGTGTGTCCTCCACTATTATCCTGGGCTCTCACTCATTTGCAGAGAATGAAGAAACAAAGCAAGGGGTCGGATAATTCCAGGAGAGCACAATCTGCTTTCTCTCTCTGCTTCCATTTACATTTTTGTTTGTTTGTTGTTTTTGGTGGCACTCAGGGGTTACTCCTGGTTCTGTGCTCAGGAATCGCTCCTGGAAGGCTCGGGGATCATATGGGATGCTGGGAATCAAACCACCATCTGTTGTTGGTTGGCCATGTGCAAGGCAAATGCCCTACCGCTGTACCGGCCCCTGCACCTTTTTTTGGATGGAAGGGGTTGAGCCACCCCAACAGTGCTCAGTGCTCAGGGATTACTCCAGGCTCTGCATTCAGAAATCATTCCTGGCATCCATGGGATGCCAGGGATCAAACCTGAGCTAGCTGTATGCAAGGCAAATGTCTTCCTCACTATGCTATCACTCCAGCCCCAGATAAAAACACTCTTTTAAATATAGCAAAAGCCTCTGTCCACTTCGCTGAGGCTGTAACGGGCCTAGGGCTCTTCTCAGGTCAGGCTCTTCTCAGGGCAGATGCTGAGATCTCAGAGCTGGTTCCTGCCCCCTAGAATCAAGAAAACAGGCATGAGGAGAGAGGGGGCAAATGAGAGGAAAGCTGGGGCAGCCTGCAAAGGGCCCTTGGGCCAAGGGGAGGGGCTCTGCAAGTACCTGTGTGAGCAAAATCACAGCTGTGGGTTCCCAAGAAGCTCATACTAGCCACTCTACCCAGAGTGCACATGAAGGAGGGGAAGCCACAAGCACCCCTCATCACTCCAGAGCTAATTTAGGGTGCAAGCGTTCGCACCCACTTCTCATGATCACTGCAGAGCAAACAGCTAACCACAGCCTTTTGGAAAGTACCAGAACAGCTCCCCCTGGGAACAGAGGTTAAGATGCAGGAAAGGATCAGATTGTTCCCAATATTGAATTTGGGGTCATCACCTGCTCTGGCTTCCGGATGCTGTTTCCAGATTTATGAAAATAATTTACCACAAACACACAAACAAGCCAAAAAAAATAATAAAAAAGGTTTGGCTCTTCAAGTCCGTGTTCTCCCTTGAATAGACATCTCGCTTGCTTGTCTGTCTTTGTTTCTTTGCTTATTTTCCACTGCATTGAAGCCTGTGTTCTCTCTGAAGCACACATTTCTCCCTTCCCCTTTCTTCACATCTTTTTAAATAAGCTTCAGTAAAAACTGTCTTTCAGTCCTGAGTGATAGCACAGCAAGGAATTCATTTGTATTAGCACACATCCAACCCAGGTTCGATCCCTGACATCCCATAGGATCCTCCCCACAACCTGCCAGGAGTGATTTCTGTGTACAGAGGCAGGAGCACAGAGCCCCTGATCATCCCCTGGTGTGGCCCCAAACCTACCCAAAACAAAACAAAACAAAAACCAACGATCTTGTAAATCGGAGTGATAGTACAGCAGGGAAGGCATTTTCCTTGCATGCATCCGCCCCAGTTCAATCCCTGGCATCCCATAAGGTCCCCCGAGCTCACTGGGAGTGATCCCTGGGCACAGAGCCAAGAGTCAGTCTTGAGCAACTCTGAGTGTGGCCCCCAAACCAAACCAAAACTAAAGACCTGAGTCATTTGGACAAACACTCACCCATCACCTGGGCTCTCAGGGGCTGCGCCTGCTCCTTCTTGTTTCTACCGAAGATGACATCCATACCCAGGCAGGTTCTCAGGATAGAGTCCGTGTCCCAGCAGTGCTCCTAAGGCTGTCTTTCTTTCTGGCTCCTTCGCACTGGGCTTCTGCCTCTCGGAGCCTGTTGTCTCTTAGGTGTGGTCAAAGGCCAGGTCACTGGCTCTTGGCTAATCTTTAACCCTCTTACCGTCCCCTGAGTTCTCTCATTCTGGTTTCACTTTTAGCTCAGTCCTTTAGCTGGGTGCTCACTGCAGACATCATACTGTATCTTTGCTGCATCCAGACAACTATCTGTCACCAAGAATTCAGTCACAGAGTTGAAAAGGGTTTAGGTCAGAAAGAAAGGAAAGGGGCCAAAACGAAAGCACAATGGGGATGACATTTGCCTTGCATATGGCTGACCTGGGTTAGATTCCTGGCATCCCATATCGTTCCCTGAGCCTGCCAGGAGTAGTAACCCCTGAGAGCCACCAGGTGTGCCCCCCCCCCCAAAAAAAAAGGGAAGCTGCCTCTTTCATAGAGGGCACCTAGAATTGGGGGCTGTGGGGAGGCACCCAGCAGAAATGGCCTAGTTTCTCTTCCACTGAACTGACTCAAATCTCAGAGCCTGCACAAATTCACTGGGGAGGGAGAGACCAGCCCTGGAGACTAGTTATCTCAGCTGATCCATCGGCAACTGAGTCTCAGTTTCTACTTTCCATTGTGGTGTCTGAGGACTTGCTTCAGTCCCTTCAGTCCCTTGTCTCCTGACATTTTCGCTAACATCCTAGTGCCTGCCACTCCAGGTGGTTACAAAGTGAGAAGCAAACCTGGGAACTGATTGTGTCTCCTGGGAAGTTTAGAATATGCGAGGACATAGGGTTCTACTATGGTTTTTTGTTGTTTTTGATGTTGTTGTTGTTTTTGCTTTGGGACCACACCCAGCATGTTCAGGGCTTACTCCTTGCTCTGGACTCAGGAATTATTCCTGTTGGGGTTTCAGGGCATCCTATGGGGTGCTGGGGATGGAACCCAAATTGGTTGCATGTAAGGCAAATACCCTATCCGATGCACTATCACTCCGGACAGGGTCCTACTCTGGGTGGGGAACTGTAACTCAGTGGGAGGGTACTTGCCTGCATGTGTGACACTCTGGGTTCAAGTTCAGCACTGCCTGCCCCCCTTGATAGCCCTGAAGGGGGGCATCTGTTAGCATCCTTGGAAGAGACATCATGGGGTCCTGACTGGGTAGGCTGAGCACTGCCTGCAACACTAAATAAAAAATCACCAACCAGCTGGAAAGATAGCACAGTGGATAAGGGGCATGTCTTGCATGCAGCCAAACCAGGTTTGACCTGGCATCCTATATCATTCCTTGTCTGAGTACTGCCAGGAATGACCCCTGAGTGCAGTCAGGAATAACCTCCGAGCCTCACCTGGTGTGGCCCCAAAATGAAGACAAACTAACAAAATTACCACCAACCCTAGTAAATCCCAATTACTTCAGTCACATCATTGTGAGATGCAACAATGACCATAAATAGATTTTGTTTTGTTTTGTTTTTGGGCCACACCCAGTGAAGCTCAGAGGTTACTCCTGGCTGTGCACTCAAATCACCAGCGATCTGTCCTAGGCTAGCACATGCAATGCAGACGCCCTCTCGCCTGCGCCACTGCTCTGGCCCCATATATGGATTTTTTTTTGTTTTGTTTGTTTTTGTTTTTGTTTTTGGGCCACACCCGGCGGTGCTCAGGGGTTACTCCTGGCTGTCTGCTCAGAAATAGCTCCTGGCAGGCACGGGGGATCATATGGGACACTGGGATTCGAACTAACCACCTTTGGTCCTGGATCGACTGCTTGCAAGGCAAACGCCGCCGTGCTATCTCTCAGGGCCCCCATATATGGATTTTTATTGATCTCAGTTCAGACCATTCCATTTGCTTTAGTGTTGTAACAAATAATATGAAGTAAATTTTGTGTGTGCCTGCTAAGGGGCTGGGGTGGGGGGTGGAAAACTTGGTGGAGGGAAGGTCACACTGGTGGTGGCATTGATGTTAGGACATTTAATGCCCGAGACGACTATTATGAACAACTTCATGCTATAATGAAAAATTCAAAGATAAAATTAAATTTGTATTTGGTTTTTGGACTCATCTGCTAGTGCTCTGGGTTACTCCTGGCTTAGAGATCACTCCTGGTAGGGTTTAGGGACCATTTGGGATATTGGGAATCAAACCCAGGTCAGCTGTGTACAAAGTGAGCAATACTTACCTCTGTACTATAACTCTGGCCCCAGAAATAAATAGAAATTTAAAACCAAATCATATAGCTGGACCTTGGAGCCTCCTCATTTTGTGAAAGAGAAAAAATTAGAAATGTTAGCCAATATGATCATGTGAAACATTGTTTTGTTTTTGTTTTTTGTTTTGGCTTGGGGGCCACACCCAATGACGCTTGGGTTACTTCTGGCTATGTGCTCAGAAATTGCTCCTAGCTTGGGGGACCATATGGGACACCGGGGATCGAACCTCAGTCAGTCCTAGGCTAGCGCGGGCAAGGCAAACGCCTTACTGCTTGTGCCACCACCCCGCCCCTCTTTTTTTTTATAATAATTTTTATTGTGACCAATGTGAATTATAAGTCTTTCACAGTTATATATATATATATTAGTTTTTGGGTCACACCAGCAGCGCTCAGGGGTTACTCCTGGCTCTATGCTCAGAAACTACCCCTGGCAGGCACAAGGGACCATATGGGATGCCGGGATTCGAACCACGGTCCTTCTGCATGGAAGGCAAATGCCTTACCTCCTTGCTATCTCACCGGCCCCTCACAGTTATATTTAAGGTACATAGTGACAGTGAATTTGGGCCATTCCCACCACCAGTGTTGTCTTCCCTCCAACCCTGTTCCCAGCAAGCATGACATACCACCCCCACCCCCTTGCTCCCTGGACTGTTAGTGTAACAGGTCCCCTCTGTGTATAGCTTGTTGTAGACTGGGTTATCTTGATTCTGCTGTCTTTGACTTTGGGTTTGGTGTTTAGGTTTGATTGTTTTTTATTTCCACTCAATGTTCATGCAATTGTTTGCTCCTGGTACTATCCACTTTTTATTTCCCTCAAATTTTGGGGGGAATCACACCCGGCGGTACTTAGGGGTTACTTACTCCTGGCTCTGTGCTCAGAAAACGCTCCTGGTGTTTTATTATATGGTTTTATTATATGGTCCTGGGGACCATATAATGCCAGGATTTGTACCACAGTCTGTCCTGGATTGGTTACGTGCAAGGCAAATGCCCTACTGCTGTGCTATCTCTCTGGCCCCTTTCTTTAATTTTTGAGGCAGAACAAGATGATTCAAGTTCTATGGTTCTAGGGCCGAAGAGATAGCATGGAGGTAGGGCATTTGCTTTGCATGCAGAAAGATGGTGGTTTGAATCTTGGCATCCCATATGGTCCCCTGTGCCTGCCAGGGGTGATTTCTGAGCATAGAACCAGGAGTAACCCCTGAGCGCTGCTGGGTGTGACCCAAAACTAAACAAAAAAAAAAAAAAAAGAGGAGAAAAAAAGATATTAAAAAAAAAAGAAAAAGAAAAAGAAGAAAGAAATAAAAGAAGAAAGAAAAAGAAAAAACTAAACAAAACAAAGAACAACAAAAACACAATAACAGCTAAAAAAACTCAACAAAACACCACCACCAAGAGGAAAGAGAAAAAATATTGTTTTTTCATTCAAAGCACATAGCTCAGACTGGCCACAAGAAGGCAGTTACCAATGGCCTCATCTAGGATTTTCTGCATTTCTTCCCTTGTCAGGGAGAGAAGATCCATCTCAGTAATGATGTGTGAGAGCTGCTCAACAAGAGCAATCATGGAAAGTTCCGGTGACAACTCTGAGGGAACAGAGAAGCAGCTCTGTGTGACACTCTCAGATGATTAAGACAGACATAGACCAATGAGATGCCCAAGCAGTCAGTGCCCAGATCACAAACATTAGCTGTGCCAAGGGCCAGAGGAGGTAGAAATGGGAACTGGAGTGATAGTGCTGTGATAGGGCGTTTGCCTTGCACACAGCCAACCTGGGTCGGACCTGGGTTCAATTTCTGACATCCCAGAAGTGATTTCTGAGTGTAGAGCCAGGAGTAATCCCTGAACATCACTAGGTGTGGCCCCCAAACAAGACAAAACAAAAGAAATGGGAACCCACTTCATCACACATGCATAAATGCATCTACTCAAGACTTCTGTGCCCTAGACGTGGGTCTCATTAAATCCCATCCTCCACCAGGCTGGGGCAGCTCCATGATTGCAGGCAGCAGCCATGAGGAACACAGGAGCCCCGACGCTAGTCGGGATTTCTGGGAGAGGCTTGTGGGCATCTCCTGTGGCCTCCTTCCCACCATACAGGTAGGCACTGTTGGCACAACAATGCCTCTAGCTGTGATCAGAGGCTGAAAGATGCAGCACAGAGGTGAACTTGCACTGTCCACGGAGAGTCCCAGAGGTCCACAGCTGAGCTGTACCATACTGTCTGCTCCCAGTGTGAGGGAGAAGGCAGGAAAGGGGATTCACAGTGGGGAGGTAAGCCCCCATTCCCTTTTGGAAGCTTCTTGCACGCACCTTCTTTTCCAACCTAATGCAAGACCTGGAAGATCCAATCCTTGTTTTGCTTTGCTTTAAGGCAATGCCCAGAAGTGCTCAGGGCTTACTTCTGACTCTGTGCTCAGGAGTCACTCCCAACTGGACTCAGGGGACCACATAGGGTGCGAAGGATTGAACCCTGTGCAAGACAAACACCCTACCCATTGTGCTATCACTCTAGCCCTGAGGTATAATTCTCTCTTGTGGGTGTACCTATTTAAGACCCTAGACCCACCCATTTCTGGGAGGGGTCTTGGGAACCGGATAGTAGGTGTAACTTTACCTGCGAGCCCCTCCCATTCCTGGGAGGGGTCTGGGAAAAGGTAGATAAGGTTTGGACCAAGGGAATTCGGGCCTTTTTGGCTCTTTGCCCTTTTTGCGCTGCTGTGCGCTCTGGCTTCTGGGTTTCTGTGTTCTGGTCTTTGACCAGCATGGAGCCCAAAGGGAAGATGGCTAACAGGAAATAAGATGCAGGGCTAGCAAAATATGGCTGTGCTTGAAAGGTTATGAATAGGCCACACACATGTGGTGGCTAGGGCTTGAATAAAGTTGCTTCCTAACGCCTGACTGTGAGTGAGTGATTTCACCTGGGCCTGGGACTCGCCGACTGCATAAAGGTTGCAGAGCCACGTGGACTGGAATGGCATGGAGAGAAATCCACCGCCATCCAGCACCATCGTTAACTATTTAATGCAACACTCTCTCTTTTTTTTTTTTGGTGGGGGGGGGTCACACCCGGCAGCTCTTAGGGGTTACTCCTGACTCTGCGCTCAGAAATAGCTCCTGGCGGGCTCAGGAGACCATATGGGGTGCCAGGGCTCGAACCACTATCCTTCTGAATGAAGGCAAATGCCTTACCTCCAAGCTATCTCTCCGGTCCCTGAGATATAATTCTTTTTTCTTTCCTTTTTTGTTTTTTGGGCTACACCCAGTGATGCTCAGGGGTTACTCCTGGTTCTGCACTCAGAAATTGCTCCTGGCTTGGGGCACCATATGAGAAGCCGGGATTCAAACCACCGTATGCCCTGGATAGGCTGCGTACAAGGCAAACGCTCTACTGCTGTGCTATCATTCTGGCCCCATGAGATATAATTCTTATCCCCCTTTTATCACAAAGCAACCAACGGTCAATGCAGTTATGGCCCTCAACCAGAGAACATAGAGCATGTAGCAGGGATTTGAGTGTGGGGCCCTCCTATCCCACATTGGGGGGCACAGATGTGGGCAGTGCAGGTGGCTTTTCTCACAGCATGTATCACATCTCTCAGACCTGCCACCCTGTGACAGAGATAAACCTGCAAGCTCAAAACAAAGCAAATGTGTTCCAAGCAGCAGCAGCCCCATCTCCAGGTGCCTAAGACCTCTACATGCCTGAAATGGGTTAATATTTCCCTCAGGGAGATAAGCTTATCCTATCTAAATTAGTTTGCAGTTTTCCAATTAAGTTAACTTCTAAATGGTGCCTCTAATTAGCTGGGGTGACATGAGGACCAGATAAATGGCAATCACAGATAGCAGGGTTCAAGGTGACAGGCAAAGTCCCCTCTGAGGTGGCTGTGTATTTTGTCATCAAATAGGAAAGCTGATGAGGGCGGCTCCACTTCGATGGCAGGAAGCAGGGGAGAGGTGACAGGAACAGCACTGGGAACCCCCCCAAAGAACCATCTTTGATGGTCAAGGTGGGGGACAGTTGGGGCTGGAGTAATGGCACAAGCAGTAAGGCGTCTGCCTTGCCTGAGCTAGCCTAGGATGGACAGAGGTTCGATTCCCTAGCATCCCGTATGGTCCCCCAAGCCAGGAGTAATTTCTGAGCGCATAGCCAGGAGTAACCCTTGAGAGTCACCAGGTGTGCCCCCCCAAAAAAACCCAACAAAACAGGGCCCGGAGAGATAGCACAGCGGCGTTTGCCTTGCAAGCAGCCGATCCAGGACCAAAGGTGGTTGGTTCGAATCCCGGTGTCCCATATGGTCCCCTGTGCCTGCCAGGAGCTATTTCTGAGCAGACAGCCAGGAGTAACGCCTGAGCATCACCGGGTGTGGCCCAAAAACAAAAACAAAAATATACAAAAACCCAACAAAACAAAACAAAAGATAGGGGACCGAAACCGAGGAAAGTGGTGCTGGGTTAGCACCATTAGCCAGAGCTTCCACCTTCCATGAACTCCCAGTCCAGCAGGAAGGAAGGAGGCAAGTGATGATGAGTGCTGCCTTGCTCCTGGGACAGAGAATGAACGAGAATGAGGTGGTGGCTGGGAGAGATAAACAACTGCTGCTAGGGGGAAACGGAAGGACAGTACAGCTGGCCCATGTGCAATCACTGGCATACTATGAATGCACCATGAATAATTCCTAAGTGCAGACCCAGGAGTAAGCCCTGAACACTGTTCAGACCAAACCAAACCCAAACCAAAACAAAACAGAAAAAAACAACAACAAACACCAAACCAAACAAAAACAGAAAAACAAACAAACAAACAAACAAACCAAAATCCAGCAGTTGCCAGGACCCAGGCTGGGACCCTAGAGTGTTCCAGTTCAGACTTCAGGGTGCTGTCAAAGATTTCATGAGATTTGGATTAGAGTAAGTCAGTAGGGCCTGAAAGATAGCACAGCAAAAGGGTGCTTGCCTTGCATGCAGCCGACCCAGGTTCAATCCTCGGCATTCCATGAGGTCCTTGAGCACTACCAGCAGTGAGCCCTTAGTGCAGAGTCAGGAATCATGTCTTAGGACTGCTGGGTTTGCCTTCCTAACAAAACAAAAGTGGCCAATAGTGTGTCTCATTTCTAGGGTCTCTTTCCAGGCATCCCAGAGAAAAATAACCAGGAATGATTAACAAGAGCACAGGCTACAAAAATGCTCGAAGTCTCTTCCCTTGTTTTTCTGCCTCCAGCCCCAGACACGTGCCCATTTCCAACCCTGGGGTGCAGCCTATCACAGGCTCTCCCTAGCTCCAACTGTCCCCCATTCTCCTCCTCTGTGGCCCCATGGAGTCCCCTAACTGAAATACAAACCTAGCATGTTTGCCTGCTGGATAGGATGCAGAGTTGAGCCCAGCTCGGACAACAGTGAATTGAGTGGATGGATGGAAGAATGTGGTGGCCTAGGACCTGGGACCTCCCTGCCACACAATTCCATGAAATAGTGATCTTGGCTTCACAGAGGAGCCCTTGGCGATCTCAGGCAACCCCTAGAAGCAGGGGTCCTCCTCCAGTAAGTACTTAGCTGCACTGCTCAGTGTTCTCTCTGTGTCTGTGTCCCTGCATGTCTTGTCATCCTCATCTCCTGTACTTGTCCCTCTCAGTGGCATTTAAGCACATCTACAAAGGTCCCTGTTCCCAATGGGGTAATCCAAGGGTTAGGCCCAAAGGGTTTAAGCCCAGGCACCCCATATGTTCCCTCAAGCCTACCAGGAGTGATTCTTGAATGCAGAGTACTGTGTACTCCCAGGTGTGGCCCCAAAACCAACCTATGTCAATAATTTGGGGGGCTTAAGTCACCTTCACAGTCATCGAACAAAGGACTGGAGACAGCAGAGGGAACTTGCTTTACATATGGCCAACTTGGATTCAATTCCTGCCATCCATAAGGTCCTTTGAACACCACAAGGAGGAGTGATACCTAAGCACATAGCCAAGAGGAACCCCTGAGTACCAGAAGATGTGGTCCTCAAACCAAAAGTAAATATATAAATACATAAATAAATTATGTGTGTCTGACACAAGACCTGGAATGTCTGGATGCCAGTGTGTGGGCCTCTTTCTAGTTCATTCCATGGACTCCAATACTCCATGTAAGCCAGAGCACTCTCAGATTCTCAAAACCAGAATTTAGAGACTCAGAGGACCAACACAGGCCATTGACAGTATGTTCCCAATGGGGGAAGGGGCATATTCTGCTCTTTGTCTTCAAGTCCCCAGAAATTAGTAAATAGTATCCATGGGGAGCTTATACCCCCAGGCGGAAGTCAGCTCCAGGAAGGCTGCCCAGATCAGAAGGTCCAGAAAGGACAGGTGGAATTTATTTTTTTATTTTATTTTTCTGTTTTTGGGTCACACCCGGCAGTGCTCAGGGGTTATTCCTGGCTCCAGGCTCAGAAATTGCTCCTGGCAGGCACGGGGGACCATATGGGACGCCGGGATTCCCCCGATGACCTCCTGAATGAAAGGCAAACGCCTTACCTCCCTGCTATCTCTCTGGCCCTGACAGGTGGAATTTAGCCCAGACATTTGCCCTGTCATCAAATATCTTCTGGAAGTTTCCAGAAGGAACATTTCTGTGCTTTGGCTCAGGAGATACCATGGTCTTGTCTGGTCTGGCTGGAGCCTTCCCCTTTGGTTTCTAATGGAAGCTAGTAGAAGGTTGGTGCACAGAGATAAGAGCAAGCTGTGCTAGGCTGAGTTCCCATCTGAGTCAGCCATGACTTCATCCTGCCCTGCCAACCCCCCACCTGGGAAAGGAAGGGCAGGTTCAGAGTCAGCTCGGCAGGGCTAGCAAACCTTAGGACATATGGAATGAGATTCTTTCCCTTCAAGACATTCACAACAGGAGACCAGGAGGTGATACAGTGGTTAAGGTGCTTGTCTGTATCCACCTGACATCATGTCCCTAGACCACATGGCCCAGAGCATCAGTGGGTGGGGCCCCAGCAATGCTGCAGTTACACATATGTGTGTGATAGCACAGAGATTCCCAACCCAATATATATACCTCTGATCACCACAACAATGCCCTACAGAAATAAGGGGGTGTTTTTTTTTATGAATAGGTAATACAGCTGATCAGTGCAAAACAGAGAAATTTGGTCTTTTGTTTTTAGTGTGATTTGGGGGCCACACCCAGCAGTGTTCAGAGCTTACTCCAAGCTCTATGCTCACAATCTTTCCTAGCAGTGTTCAAGGGATCTTTTTTTTTTTTTTTTCTTTTTTGGGTCACACCAGCAGCGCTCAGGGATTACTCCTGGCTCCACGCTCAGAAATCGCTCCTGGCAGGCTCAGGGGACCATATGGGATGCCGGGATTCGAACCAATGACCTTCTGCATAAAAGGCAAATGCCTTACCCCCATTTTATCTCTCCAGTCCCCTGTTCAAGGAATCTTAAAGGGTAAGGATTGAACCGGGGATGACTGGTTTGCAAAGCAAGCACCCTACCTACCTACCCTGTGCAGTCCTCAAATAGATAAATTTTACATCTGTGGTTCATGAGACATCCATCTCCCAGACTTCTTCTGTCTCTGACTTACTAAAGTTCCCTCCTATCACAAGTGTCCCATTTCTATGTCCTGGACACAAGCACCTATGGATAAATCTTTTTTTTTTTTTTGGTTTTTGGGCCACACCTGGCGATGCTCAGGGGTTACTCCTGGCTGTCTGCTCAGAAATAGCTCCTGGCAGGCACGGGGGACCATATGGGACACCGGGATTCGAACCAACCACCTTTGGTCCTGTATTGGCTGCTTGCAAGGCAAACGTCTCTGTGCTATCTCTCCGGGCCCAGATAAATCTTTTTTGTTGTTGTTGTTTTTTTGGTCCACACCTGGCAGTGTTCAGGGGTTACTCCTGGCTGTCTGCTCAGAAATAGCTCCTGGCAGGTACGGGGGACCATATGGGACACTGGGATTCGAACCAACCACCTTTGGTCCTGGATTGGCTGCTTGCAAGGCAAACACCGCTGTGCTATCTCTCTGGGCCCAGATAAATCTTTATATATTATTTGTCTATGGAATTGGTCATCCTTCATGTTCCATGCCCTAGAGAGAAAGTACATATGGTGAGTAGTACCCTTGACTTATAAGAGGCAATCAGGTTTGGTCCCTAGCATTCATATAGTTCCCCAAACCTTCCAGGAATGACCCCTGGATGCAGAGCCAGAAGTAAATCCTGAGCACTGATGGGTGTGACCCAAAAATAGAAGGAAAAAAGTCTCATACTTTGCTTTTGATATTAACAAAATAATTTAGGACATCTCCCAAATGTGACTGTAAAGCATTTTCTGGGATCAGGGACTGGCTCAAATGTACATTTCTCGCAGGTGCAAGGTCCTGGCTTTGCCGCCTGGCCCCTTGGGAGCTGAAGCTGAGGAACTTCTTTGGAGGGTGCAGGACTGTCTTTCTTTCCCTTGACCTGCACTCTGGGAAGGTGTTGAGGCCGCCATCTCCCACTGTCTCTATAGGAGGGAGGTTTACATGGGATAGTGGTGTGCCAGTTTTTGTGCAGCTACCAATGGGGATTCCAGCTTGCCTACTGACTTTCACCAGTCACCCCAGATCTCACCTAACCCCCACTTCTGTGAAACTTTGCCTGGGGGAAGGTCCAGGGTGGGGTGCTGACTTACAGTTGGCCCGATGACAAGCAGACAGGTGATAGGGCCACACCTGCTATGCTTTCTCCTGGCTCTGTACTTAGGAATCATGCCTGACAGTGTTTGGGAGAACCTATGGATTGCTGAAGATGGAACCCAGGCTGGCTGCGTGTAAGGCAAATGCCCTCCCTGCTGCAAACACCCTCCCTCTGCCCCCCCCCATGGAAGAACTTTCTTTTTCTCTTCAAAACACTTTGGCAAATTGAATTTGGAAGGGGAAACCACAGAGGGGGGGTATAAAAGCACAAATGCATCTGGGTCTTCTGTTTCTCCAACAAGAGAAGGTTGAGGTCTAGACATTTTCTGGAGGGGGGGCTACACCTGGCAGTGCACAGGGATTACTACTGGCTCTGAACTCTGGGGTCATTCCTGACCATGCTCAAGGGGCCCTATGGGATGCCAAGAATCAAACCTGGGTCAGGTGCATGCAAGGCAAATGACCTGCCTGTGCTATTCCTCTGGTCCCCACCTTAATCACTCTTTCCTTCCTTCCTTCCTCCCTCCCTCCCTCCCTCCCTCCTTCCCTCCCTCCCTCCCTTCCTTTTTTCCTCCCTCCCTCCCTCCCTCCCTCCCTCCCTCCCTCCCTTCCTTCCTTCCTCCCTCCCTCTCTCCCTCTCTCCCTCCCTCCCTCCTTTCCTTCCTTCCTTCCTTCCTTCCTTCCTTCCTTCCTTCCTTCCTTCCTTCCTTCCTTCCTTCCTTCCTTCCTCCTTCCCTCCCTCCCTTCCTCCTTCCCTCCCTCCCTCTCACTCCTTCCCTCCCTCCCTTCCTCCCTTCCTTCCTTCCTTTGGTTTTTGGGTCACACCCAGCAACACTCAGGAGTTACTCCTGGCTCTGTGCTCAGACGTCACTCCTGGCAGATTCAGGGGACTATATGGGATGCTGGGATTTGAACTGAGGTCCGTCCAGTGTTGGCTGCATGCAAGGCAAACGCCTGATGGCTGTGCTATCACTTTAGCCCCATTTGTTTGTTTATTTATTTATTTATTTATTTATTTTGGTTTTTGTGCTACACCTGGCAATGCTCAGGGGTTACTATGGCTTTGTGCTCAGAAATTGCTCCTGGTAGGGGGCTGAAGAGGTAGCACAGTGGTAGGGCCCTTTCCTTGCATGTGGCTGACCCAGGACAGACCTCAGTTCGAACCTCGGCATCCCATATGGTCCCCCAAGCCAGAAGCAATTTTTGTGTGTATAGCACAAGAGTAACCCCTGAGTATCACTGGGTGTGCCCCCCCCAAATGAAATCACTCCTGGCAGGCTCAGGGACCACATGGGTTCCCCGGGATTGAACCTCGGTTCTTCCCGGGTTAGCAGTGTGCAAGGCAAATGCTTTACTTGCTGTGCTATCACTCTGGCTCCCACCTTAATGTTTTTTTGTTTTGTTTTGTTTTGGGGCCACACCTGGTGACGCTCAGGGGTTACTCCTGGCTATGCACTCAGAAATCGCCCCTGGTGGGGTTCGGAGCAGTGTCATGGAGCGGTAAGGTCAGGAGTGATTTCTGAGAGCATAGTCAGAAATAACCCGAGTGTTACCAGGTGGGGCCCCCCAGAAAAAAACAAACAAACAAAAAACAAGCAAAAAAGATATCGCCCCTGGCAAAGCAGACACCTTATGCCCTGCACCACCACTCCGGCCCACCTTAATGTTTCTTAATAGAGCTGTCAGTCTTTTATTTATTTAAACATTATAGAGTATGTTTGGGCCATCCGTAGTTTTCTGGTTCGAGAAGGCAGTGCGTCCCGAAGCTCTAATTGAATTCACAGAGAACAAGCTCCAAGGTACACCGAGAAAAACAGAAAGTGCCAAAGAATAGATGTAAACATGCCAGGAATAGAAAAAGAAATGCACGTCTGTGCTTGCGAAGGTGTGCGTGTGTGCAAAGTGACTCGGGGTTAAGGGACAATGCTTGCTTCTGGGGACACAGGTAGGGCCAGTGAGGGAGCCTATGTATGCTGTTTTCTCACCCCATACCTTCTCATCCATTGCATAGTCAGTAGGTGGGGCATATATTATTACCTCTAACAAATTAAGATAATTTAGAACTTCAAAAATACAACAACAGGGCCCGGAGAGATAGCACAGCGGTGTTTTCCTTGCAAGCAGCCGATCCAGGACCAAAGGTGGTTGGTTCGAATCCCGGTGTCCCATATGGTCCCCTGAGTCTGCCAGGAGCTATTTCTGAGCAGACAGCCAGGAGTAACCCCTGAGCACCGCCGGGTGTGACCCCCCCCAAAAAAAAAATACAACAAGTAAAAAACCTGAAAAGCAGGGGTTAGAGCCATAGTCCACCTACAGTGGTCCTCAAACTATGGCCCCGCAGGCCACATATTGTATTTGTATCTGTTTTGTTTCTTCGTTGCAAAATAAGATATATGCAGTGTACATAAGAATTCATTCATGGGGGGCCGGAGAGATAGCATGGAGGTAAGGCGTTTGCCTTTCATGCAGAAGGTCATCGGTTCGAATCCCGGCGTCCCATATGGTCCCCCGTGCCTGCCAGGAGCAATTTCTGAGCACAGAGCCAGGAATAACCCCTGAGCACTGCCGGGTGTGACCCAAAAACCACAAAAAAAAAAAAAAAAAAAAAAAAAAAAAAAGAATTCATTCATGGGCCCGGAGAGATAGCACAGTGGCGAGATGCGGTGTTTGCCTTGTAAGCAACTAATTCAGGACCAAAGGTGGTTGGTTCGAATACCGGTGTCCCATATGGTCCCCCATGCCTGCCAGGAGCTATTTCTGAGCAGACAGCCAGGAGTAACCCCTGAGCACCGCTGGGTGTGACCCAAAAACAAACAAACAAAAAAAACAAAACAAAGAATTCATTCATAAGTTTTGTTTTTACTATAGTCAGACCCTCCAATGGTCTGAGGGACAGTGAACTGGCCCCCTGTTTAAAAAGTTTAAGGACCCCTGGTTAAGAAACTTCTCTTGGGGCCGGCGAGGTGGCGCTAGAGGTAAGGTGTCTGCCTTGATCAGGACCGAGGTTCGATCCCCGGCGTCCCATATGGTCCCCCCAAGCCAGGGGCAATTTCTGAGCACTTAGCCAGGAGTAACCCCTGAGCATCAAATGGGTGTGGCCCGAAAAACCAAAAAAAAAAAAAAAAAAAAAAGAAACTTCTCTTGCACATGGATGATCAGGTTCCATCCCCAGCATCTCATATGGTCTCCTGAGCACTGCCTGGAGTCATTCCTAAGTACAGAGACAGGAGTAAGCCCAAAGCACAGCTGGGTGTACTCCCCCCAAAGAAACAAACAAAACCCTCAAAACCCTTCAAAGCTATATGTCAAAGAAAGGAGGGTGATGAGGAGAGAGTTTGTTATACACACTTCCTCTGTTTCTAGTTACCCACACAGAAGGCTATAGTTAAACAGGGCACAGCTCAGATGCACAACCCAATGGTGAGAGTGGGGGTACCCATCTGCTAGGCAGGCAGATGGCCTTGGACACTCACAGGATTAAGGCACATCCTCTTCCTGGAGAGAGAACTCGGGTCCTGAACTGTTTTGTTGTTGTTGTTGTTGTTGTTGTTTGTTTGGTTTTGGGCCACACCCAACAGTGCTCAGGTTTTACTTCTGGCTCTTTGCTGAAAAATCACTCCTGGCAGACTCAGGGGACCATATGGGAGACTGGGAATAGAACTCCCTCCCCACTGTGCTATCTCTCTGGCCCCCTGAACTAGTGTTGTTCTGGTTGATGTGCCACATTTAGGGTTCCTATAATTCATTGCTCAGGGATTACAGGTTCCCATCAAGGATTGGAGGCTCATGTGGGGTGAGGGATTGAGCCAAGCCTCCTGCATTCAAAATCAATGCTCAACCTTTTGAACTAAGCTCTCAGCCCAAGGGAATAGTGTAGGTTCTGAATGAGAACATGGTTCTAGAATGTGTGTGCTCACAAGCTCTGTATTAGAATTTTCCAGCTCTCAAACTGGTCTCAACCCAGAGCTGTCCTCTAACAAAACATTAGTTCTGGGCCAGAGCGTAGCACAGCAGAAGGTGTTTGCCTTGTACATGGCTAACCTAGGATGGATCGCGGTTCGATCCCCCAGCATCCCATATGATCCCCCAAGCCAAAAGCGAATAACTCCTTCGGTTACTCCTGGCTATTTGAAGAACCATATGGGACACAATGGATTGAACCGTAGTCCGTCCTAAGTTAGCCACATGCAAGGCAAACACCATATCGCTATGCTATTGCTCTGGCCCCATAAAATTAGCTCTTAAATGAATAGTAATTATCATCATTCTGTTAAGTTATGGCAAAACTACAGCGAGGTGGTGCTAGAGGTAAGGTGTGTGCCTTGCAAGCGCTAGCCAAGGAAGGACCGCGGTTTGATCCCCCGGTGTCCCATATGGTCCCCCAAGCCAGGGGCAATTTCTGAGAGCTTAGCCAGGAGTAACCCCTGAGCATCAAATGGGTATGGCCTGAAAAAACAAACAAACAAACAAACAAAAGTTATGACAAAACTAATAATACATTATTCAAAAGATCACAGAAACAATAATTGCTAACACTCACCTAGATGCCAACTGGAATTAACTACCACTTTTGATCCTTTCACAATATGGTGAGGTAGGTTGGATAATTAGCCCCGGTTTACAAATGGGTAAACTGAGGGAGTCAGGGTGATAGTACATTGGGTAGAGCACTTGCCTTGCATAATGCCAACCAGGGTCTGACCTCTGGCATCTCGTAGGGTCCCTAGGACTGACCAAGGGTGATCCCAGAGGAGCCAGAGTGATAGCAAAGCAGGGAGGGTGTTTGCTTTGCATGTGGCCTACCAGAGTTCTATCCCTGGCATCCCATGTAGTCCTCTGAGCATTACCAGGAGTGATTCCTGAGTATGAAACCAAGAGTAATCCCTGAGCACCACTTGGTGTATTTTAAAAACAAAAACAAAAACAGTGATCCCTAAGAGTAAAGCTAAGAGTTAGCCCTAAGTACCATTAGGTGTGGTTTCCCACAAACCAAAAACCAAAAGGAATGTAGCATGAAGTAATCTACTTGAGGTTCCATGGCAGTTGGAGGACTAGGATTCCAAGCCAGCTCTGTCCATCGTCCCCCTTACAAATTCTTTTGGGTGACACTGTCATGCTCTGGAGCTATTCCTGGCTCTGTGCTCAGGAGTGATCCCTCGTGATGCTCAGGGTAATCCTTTGCATTTCTGGGGCTAGAAATGGGGTTGGCAGCATGCAAGGCAAAGTGAGCACCTCTCTCCTTTCTTAGTCCAGAATCTAAGCCCTGCCACTGAGATCTATGTGTCCTCTGCAAAGGCAGAACCAAATCCTTTGTTGTTGTTGTTGTTTATTCTGTTTTGGGGCCACACGTGGTGGCACTCAGAGGTTTCTCCTAGTTCTGGGCTTAGAAATTGCTCCTGGTGGGGCCGGAGAGATAGCATGGAGGTAAGGCGTTTGCCTTTCATGCAGGAGGTCATCGGTTCGAATCCCGGCGCCCCATATGGTCCCCTGTGCCTGCCAGGAGCAATTTCTGAGCCTGGAGCCAGGAATAACCCCTGAGCACTGCCAGGTGTGACCCAAAAACCAAAAAAAAAAAAAAAAAAAAAAAAAGAAATTGCTCCTGGCAGGCTCAGGGAACCATGGAAAATGCTGGAAATCGAATCCAGAACTGTCCCTGGTCCACTGCATGCAAGGTAAATGCCCTACCACTCTGCTATCTTTCTGGCCCAAGAAGCAAAATTTCTTTTTGTTTGTTTGGTTTTGGGTCACACCCGGAAATGCTCAGGGGTTACTCCTGGCTCTGTGCTCAGAAGTCGCTCCTGGCAGGCTTGGGGGACCATATGGGATGCAGGGATTCGAACCATTAACATTCTGCATGCAAGGCAAACGCTTTACCTCCATGCTATCTCTCCGGCCCCAAGAACCAAATCTTTTTGTTTGTTTAGTTTGTGTTTTGGGGTCATACCCGGTGGTGCTCAGGGCTTACTCCTGGCTCTACACTCAGAAATCGCTCCTGGCAGGCACAGGGGACTGTATGGGATGCCAGGATTCGAACCACCATCCATCCTGAATCAGCTGTGTGCAAGGCAAATGCCCTACTGCTGTGCTCTCTCTCCAGCCCAAGAACCAAATCTCCTAAATGTATTTCCTTCGCTCATCCCTGCATTGCTCCAGAACCTGTCTGTCCTGGGGTCATGTCCCCTCTCCCCTTGGCCATCCACAGCCCATCTGTGCATGTGCTTCCATACTGGACACAGTCTGTACTGGGTCTCCTGCCACCACATGGGGCATCCTGCTGGCTCCTCTGTTGTGCTCACTGCATCAGCCTGCAGGGTGGTCCCCAGGATCCCACTGATTGAGAGATGAACTGGGTTCATTCCCAGTGTTGGTGACCAGGGCAGGTGGCGATGGGCACGCACTGGCACCACCAGCATTTCCACATCATCGGTTAGACAATGGACAGAACTTCCAGGAAGCCTCCTGTTCCAACTCAGGCCAGAGCAGAGACCAGATCCCTCTCAGGAAACTAAAGAGATGGGGAGCGCCTTTGGAGATCAGGGCGCTTGCCTCTTGCTGTCCCCAACCCACTAAAGCCAGGCAGCGCCCCCTGGTGGCCAGAATGACTGCACAGCTGGGCACTGCTAGCAGGGATGCTCACCTGAGTTCTTGGGGGCCAGTGTTTGGTTATTTGGGGGAGATCCTACTCTAGTGATGCTCAGGCTCATTCCTGGCTCTGGATTCAGGGATTGTTCCTGGGTGTGCTTGGGGATCAAAAAAGGGCAGTGCCATGCAAGGAACATTAACCCCGTCCTATCTCTATGCAGTGTTTATTGGAGTTTCCTCACACAGACAAGGTTCCCCGATAAGCCACACTAACTGGGCCAGGTAAGCCAGGCCACTGTCCCTTGTATAGAGCCCATGCTTCATGGAAGACACTGACTCATTCGTGACCTCTCCAAAACTCTAAAAGGAGGTGCTGCTGTCCTCTGTCAGAGACCAATATGGAATTCAGCAGGACAAACCAGTCTGTGTGGCAAGAGTACATAACCTAAGCCATTGGCTAGCCCCAGAGCCCTAAGAAATATCACAGTTTCCTATCAGGCATACATTCCAGGAAGCTCGTGACGTCCTCAAAACCTCACTAGCCTTGAGATGTTCCTGTGCCCCTTATGTAAAGATGGTATGTAAAGATTAGCTGTCAGGTGACCTCTGTAATGTGGGCTGTTTATCCTGCCTTCTCTCTACCCCCTGTAAAAATTGTCCTTAAAAGAAGCCTGTACCGATCAATAAATGGAGCCTTGACAAGCCTCATGTTGCTTGGCCTCCTTCTGTCTCTCCATTCTATTTTCAGGCTGGAACCCCCTCTATACCCACGAATAACGAGTCTTGCAGGATGGGACAGTCCTCTGTCTCAGCTTGGGCCTCAGTGAGCCCCTTAAGTGTTAACTGGTGGCTATGCCTAGGAGAACTGGGTGCTGGGTGTCCCGTAATCAGAGGAAGCAGCTTCTGTCCCTGTTGCTGTCTCCCAGCATAGACGGCTCCATCTTGGCATGTGGATGTTGAGAGGGGCCAGGAAGAGGTCAGGTGGGGTCAGCTCCAGGGCCAAGACCATCTTCTGGGGGTTCTGGAAGCCCACCCCACTCTCTTAACCCCTTGGGGTTAAGACACACACCCCAGCACACCCCATTATAATGGGCCCAGCACACCCCCTTGTAGCTAAGTTCCACCCCCGAGCCAGCCCTTTCCCCAGAATCTGCCTGCTTCCTCTCTCTTGGGTGGTTCCTCCTGGGATTAGTCTCTGCTGAGATGTCCTTTCCTCGAGGTGCCCATTCTAGCCCCTTGCTTTTTTTCCTTGTTGCAAGATCAAAAATGGGGGGAGCTGGTTACAGGTGGTTGCCATCGGTGCATGTCTAGCTGGGGTTTGAACCCGTCATGCATCGCAGAGCACAACCCTGCAGGCCCCAGCACCAAGGGGTGACCTGGTGATCCTAGCACCACAGACCCATCCTTAGGCCCCAGCATTGTCAACCTAGCCAGGTTGATTGAGAATCACCAGTGGGGTCCCCCAAATAAAATAGAACAATCCTAGGGTTGATAGCACAGCAGAGAGGGCAAGCACCTTTCATGTGACTGACCTGAGTTCAATCCCAAGCATCCCAGATGGTTCCCCAGCATCACCGGCTAGGAGTGATTTCTGAGCACAGGTACCAGGAATAACCTCTGAGCATGGATATGGCCCCAAAACACCAACCAACCAACCAACCAACCAACCAACCAACCAACCAACCAACCAACCAACCCAACCAACCAACCAACCAACCAACCAACCAACCAACCAACCAACCAACCAACCAACCAACCAACCAAACAACCAACAATACTAAATAAAGTTGTTCGGCACTCTGAAAAGCTGAGCTCTGTGAGGGCGGGAGCGAGCAAAGGATCCTCTCCATTCCGGGCATCCTCAGTCCTGAGTGAAAACATGGTGCTCCTCCGCACAGAGGCCTCTAGGGGGCGCACAAAACGGCTTTCCTTTAGGTACCTTAGAGGTGGAAGCAACAGCGGTTGTGCACCTTTGCTGCCTCTGGCCCTGTACTGGCATGTGCTTTGACTCACTAAGTCATCTCCCTGGTCCCCATGACTTCACTTTTCAAGCTGTGCAGTGGGGCAGAGAGAATGCACCTTGAAAGCACCTGATCCTTGCCCCTGATAGGTCACTTTCATTAGCTACACATGGGTTTCTCCTATAGCGTGTCTTCTGAGCCCTGCCTGAATCGATTTCTGAAAGCAGAGCCAAGAGTAAAAACTTGAGCACGGCCAGGGACCCCCTCTCCAAGACAAAAACAAAACCCATACATCTCAGCCTGCATTTACATATATTTTCAGGTGCTTTCAAGGTGCTTTTCAGTTTCTTGTTTTGTTGATCTCTGCATAGTAGCGAGCCACCCAGTACTCACAGAGTCGGTGATGGAACCAGGGGCTCTGTGCCTGACTGGCATGTGCTTTGACTCACTAAGTCATCTCCCTGGTCCCCATGACTTCACTTTTCAAGCTGTGCAAGAATGTCCATTGTGTGATCTCAGTGGACTAGGGTGCAAATTTCCCCTTGGCCCTTTCCTCTCTGTCTTCCACTCGACCAGTGCTGTTGATGAGGGAATGGGCTGTTCACCAGAGCTTCCCACCCTCTTGGCCAGTTTCTGAGCTGGCTCCATCCAGTGGGCTGGTCAGGGTCAGGTACAGAATTCTTAAAATGTGACCATAGCTGAATTTTCATTTTAGTTGTAATTAAATTTCAATAGTTACACGTGGCCGATGAAGTGTGTAGGTTAAAGATCGGAGAGATACTCCTTGCTGGGAGCCGGGAGTCTAGCAGGAGGAGGTTTGGTAGGCCCATGCCATGCCGGAGGCCTGCTTGGCCAGGCCTAGGGGGGGTGCGGGATTTGGGTAACCCCAGCACCCCTCGGGGACCTTGCTCCAGATCTCCAGGGCTTCCCCAGGCCACACGCCTGGGCAAGCCGGTGAGTTGGGTCCCTTGGTGGAGCTTGAAGGTACCCTAGGCCTTCCCCCACTATCCATGCGGCTCCTTAGGGAGGGTCTGGGTGGGGCTCTGAACTTCTGTTCTCCCAGCTTCTTGAAGGATCTCTCCTTCCTAGGAGCCGGGAGTCTAGCAGGAGGAGGTTTGGCTGGCACTGGTAATCTCTGTCCAGTCTACATTTTCAAGAAACATTAATAGTACTCTCACAAGAAACATTAATAGTACTCACTATCATTGAATTATGTTTTTATGTATGCAGAATATCCATTTTGTACTCTGCCCTTTTGCATACCCCTTCATAAGTTCATACTTCTCTTTAACTTCTTTAACTCCTATCATCATTACTCCTTTTTTACCCTTTCTAACTTAAGTACTGTTGAGTCCTAATTCACAGACCAAAGTGATGCCCTAGAGTTAACACCCACCCAACTATTTTAAAAGGCATAAAAAGGACACATATCTTTTCAACATTTTATGGGTGTTTTCTTTGACGGCTATAACTTTTGCTAAATACTTTCTTATACAGTGATGATCCCCCCCCCATGTTTTTTATCTTCTCTTTGTGAACTGCTCAATATGGAATTTGGTGTGAAAGAATCCCTCAGTTTAATACTTATGTTTGAACCAAGTCATGGGTCTTGTTGGAAATGTTCTTATGCCCCCATATATCTGATAGCACCACGTGGCTTTATATCTTGTTTGCGTAGGCACACTAACATGAGAAAATACGATACATACCAATAAGTTCTTATCTAATAGAAATGGGAACACACAAATCTTGTAGTGCAATGAGACCTTACACCCTGAACATTGACATAAAGACCTGGCACAGGCCTCAGAAGAATGGGCATTCTCCATTTACCCCTTGATCTACAGAAGACATTTACAAAACATCCAAGGTTGTATATAACATCACCCGGAGGCATTCCTGTACCAGGGACGATCCTACAGCTGCTCTGACATCGATCTACTCAAAAGAGACATCCCTTAACACTGAGAAGACAACAAGAACAATGACCTGCTTACTGGACAGGGCTTGCTGTATTGCCCCTTTATGGTGCGGTTTGTCTATAACATCACCTGGAAGCAATCCTCTACCACGGAAGACCCTACCACTGCTCAGACATCGTCCTGCTCAAAAGAGACTTCCCTTAACACTGAGAGGACTTAACAACAACAACCTGCTTACAGGACAGGGCCTCCTGCATTCCCCTTTCATGGTGAGGTGAAATGAGAAGGCACTCCACATCATGACTTCAATGTAGGACATGCACATTCCAGAATCTTTAATACAGAAACATGAGGCCAACAACAGAGACTGTGTGATAAGTGTGTTGGCACTACGGACAATGTCTTGGAGCGAACGATAACTTTCCTGAGGCCTAGAGCTGGTCTTATGCCAGGAAACTTCAGGGGTAAGGATCTCTTTGTATTTAGGTCAAGGCTATTCCTTTCCATGCCTCTCATATTTTGGTGGGCCTATGCAAACAACAATTGCCACTCTAACACCGTTTTTACTGTGCTCCTTTGACTCTAATCCTTAAAACACACCCACTTAAAATTTGAGGTTAACTTAAGCTAATATGCATGTACATGGAAATGTAAAAAATACTATGCCTCTAATGTTTAAGGAGTTACGTAAGTTTGATGGCTTTAGATTGCCTTGTGTGCTGTTAAGAAATATTATAATGTGCTACAATCTGGGGACTTGAGGGAAAAAGTAATTGCACATGGATTCTGTTTTATTTATCTTAACTTTCTTTGGTGAAAGTTCAAAGTTAAGATATCAGCAAGGGGACTTCTTCAGATAATTATGTTATGGGTGATTGTCCTTCCACTGTAACTTTACCTTATCCTCTTTCTTTGCATCTTTTGTTCTCATAATTCATAATAAAAAAAAAGTGAAAAAAAAAAAGATCGGAGAGATAGGACAGGAGTTAAGGGGCCTGCCAACTGGGAGTGACCCCCAAGTACAGTCAGGAGTAGTCCCTAATCACCTCTAGGTCCAAATCCTCAATCTTCCACATCAGAGAGTTCTGCTATACCTTTCCTTCTCTTCATAGACATTATATTATACAAAGTGTCTCCTAATAGAGTGTATCTATGGACTGGAGATAGAGAGCAATGATTAAGGCCCTTTTAAGCTGTATGCTTTAAATATGGCTGACTCTGATTCGATCCTGGCACCACATAGTCCCTGAGCACCACCAGGAGTGATCCCTGAGCACAGAGTCCCTGAGTTCGGCCCAAGTGTGGCCCAAACAATTCTCTCATCCCCCTATAAAGGACAAAGTTCATCTACTTCCAGCTCCATATTTTCCACTTGGTGTCCATTTTTGCTACTGCTGCTTCTGAGTTAAGCCTTTCTTTCTTGCTTTCTTTTTTTTTGTTTGTTTTTTTTTTTGGGGGGGGGGCACACTCGGCAGTGCTCAGGGGTTACTCCTGGCTGTCTGCTCAGAAATAGCTCCTGGCGGGCACGGGGACCATATGGGACACTGGGATTCGAACCAACCACCTTTGGTCCTGGATCGGCTGCTAGCAAGGCAAACGCCGCTGTGCTATCTCTCCGGGCCCAGTCAAGCCTTTCTTTCTCTTCAACAGGCACTGCCCTGGTCTGCACTATCTCCCACATGCCGTAACTTTCCCGAAATGCTGGCTCTGACTGTCAGCAAAATTCCACTCTCCTGATGGCCATCCCCCAGTAAGCTGCTGCAATGAAAAGGAATATTTTTCAAAAGACAGCACACTGGAATAAAATGTACTTATTCAGTTGTGCTTGATAAATAACTATAGCTACTTAAAATTAAGCCTGTGTTTTTTTGAGTGTCACACCCAGCAGATCTCAGGGGTTACTCCTGGCTCTGTGATGAGGAATCACTCCTGGCAGGCTTGGGGAACCATATGGGATCTATCACGGCAATGTTAATGAGTGATAGAAGTTGAATGCCTGTCTCAACTACAGCCAAGGAGAGTATGGGGAAGGGGGTTAATGGGGGGTACTGGTGGTGGGAAGGTTGCTCTGGTGAAGGGGGCTGTTCTTTTTATGAATGAAACCCAACTATAATCATGTATGTAATCATGGTACTTAAATAAAGAAAAAAAAACAATAGTAATGGGAAATGTTCAGAATGTTCAATCCTGGGGTCGAAGCAATGCTGCAAGCAGTGGGGCATTTGTCTTGCACATGCTGACCTAGGATACACCATGGTTTGATCCCCGGCATCCCATATGATCCTCCAAACCAAGAGTGATTTCTGTGCACGTAGCCAGGAGTAACCCTGAGTGTCACCAGGTGTGCCCCCCCCCCAAAAAAAAGTTTAATCCTAGTGACATCAAGTGTGGTTAACATATTCCTTTCTACTCATTTTTTTTTTTTTTTTGGTTTTGGGGCCATACCCAGCCACACTCAGAGGTTACTCCTGACTCTGCATTCAGAAATCACTCCTGGCAGGTTCAGAGGACTATATAGAATGCTAGGAATGCTAGGCCCGTCCTGGTTCGGCTGCATGCAAGGCAAATACCCTGCTGCTGTGTTATCTCTCTGGCCTCTCCTTTCTACTCTTTTTTTTTCTTCTTTTCTTTTTCCTTTTTCTTCTTTCCCTTTCTACTCTTGACTCTGCCTTTCAGCATTAATTTACACTCTTTTTAGTTTTGCTTTTAGATTTGGACCACACCTGGTAACACTCAGAATTACTTCTGGCTCTAAAACCAGGAATCACTCCTGGTGGCCTCAGGGGACCAAAGATTGAATCAGGGTCGGCCACGTGCAAGGCAAATGCACACCCCACTGTGTTATTGCTCCAGCCCTGTTACAACTTATACTCTTTCCTCTCATCTTGCAGGAGAAATGCATCCCTTGTGCCAAGAAAGATGTGGAACCTGTTTAAATCTCAGGCAATGTCACCCCTGTAGAGCTAGGGAGCTTGGAAATTGCAAGAGATTCCCACCAAATTCCTATTTAGAACTGCTCCATCACCCCACAGAAACATCCATCTGCTTACCAATCCCAGCTCTCACCCAGCCCTGGACACCCAACTCTGACTGACTGGCTGTCACAGGTCACTGGCCCTGGGATGAGCAGCTGTTTGCAGACACATTAAACAAGCAATTGCACAAGAGAAGTGTGAGCATGAAGGGTGGGGAGAATATGCCTCCTGAGAAGGGAACCCACCCTTTGCCCCCTCCCCGGATGGCACTCAGAAGCCCTGAATGAGGGAATAGCTGGCCCTTATTGCTGCTGCATGTGTGTGTGTGTGTGGGGG
This sequence comes from Suncus etruscus, assembly GCF_024139225.1. NCBI lineage: Eukaryota > Metazoa > Chordata > Mammalia > Eulipotyphla > Soricidae > Suncus > Suncus etruscus. The sequence goes on along the minus strand of NC_064861.1, from coordinate 72,980,825 downwards.
GGGTGTTTGCGAGCATGTGTGTATGGAGGTATTGGCAGTGCTTAGAGGCTGTTCCCAGCTCGACGCTTGGAGACCACTTCCAGCAGTGCTCAGGGGACCATGTAATCACATGGTGACCAACCCCAGGGCTCCTTCATGCCAAATCATGTCCTCTAGTCCCTTGATCCATTTCTCCGATAGTGTTGTCTCTTGTGTCTTTGTTTGTTTATTTTTGGGCCATACCCCTCTTGAGTTCAGGGTTTACTCCTGGTTCTTGGCTTAGGGATCTCTCCTGGTGGGAGTTGAGGGTCCTCTGGGTGATGGAGATTGAGCCCTGGGTGGCCATATGCAAGTCAAGGACCCTACCCACTGTATTATCTTTTCTACCTAAGAGTGTCTATTTTTTTTTAAAGGAGGGGAAGCCACACCTCAAGAAGCTCAGGGTTTACGCCTGCCTCTGCACTTAGGAATTACTCCTGGCAGTGCTCAGGGGATCGTAAGGCTTGAACTAGAGTTGACTTCATGGAAAACCAATGTCTTGCCTGCTGTACTATCGCTCCAGCCTTGAAGCATGTCATTTTTATAACAATCAGCAAACTCATAGCTGAAATGGGAGGGGGTCTCCTCCATGACTCAACTGCAGGGGAGTTGGAGGAGAGTGAGCAAGGTAGGTATTGGGTGAGCCTACATTGAGGGGGCCTGTTCACCCCAAGAGCAGTCTGCTGTTCTAGGGAGATCACTGTAACTGCACCACAGTCCAGAAGTGTCAGTCCAAAGTGGAACTGAGAGCCAGCTTAATCGAGAGGCCACACAGGCTGACCGTGGACAGTGAGTGGGGGTCAAAAGGCACTTGGATCAACACACCCCACTCTAAAGAGCTACCATGGAAAACAGTACAATGGAAAACCACGCAGAATGCTGCAGAGATCAAACTCAGAACTAGAAGCTCAGGGCCAGAGAGATAGCATGGAGGTAAGGCATTTGCCTCGCAATCAGAAGGTTGGTGTTTCGAATCCCGGCATCCCATATGGTTCTCTGAGCCTGCCAGAAATCTGAGTGATTTTTGAGCATAGAGCCAGGAGTAACCCCTGAGCACTGCCAGGTGTGACCCAAAAACAAACAAACAAAAAAACAAAACAAAACAAAAAAAGAACTAGAAGCTCAGCTAGGGCTGGAAGAGTGAAAAAAAGTCCCTATAGTCTAAGAATGATTTGGTTCTGACCTTCAAACCAGGAATCAGGCCTGAGAGACAGGGCTCACTCATCATGCAGAAGCAGGGTTCAAGCCCAGAACACAGAGCCAGGAAGAGCCCCTGGAGAGCCAACACTGCCCACCCTAATAAAATATAACAGCTGAAAGGTATTGTTTGTCTACTTCTAGGAACCTATGCAGATAAGGGGTTGGAGAGACAGGAAGGACAGTGGGCAAGGTACATGCCCTCCCTAGGACACACCACCAGGAGTCATACCTGGGTAGTTAGGACCCAGGGGGTTGCAAGTGGATGTCTGGGCCTTGAGGGTGCCCTTCCCCAGGGCAGTTCAACAGGACAGGACACAGCCTGGGACCTGCTAGGTATCTACTTCAGAACTACCTATGTTCAAGTCCACCAGTCCACGAGTTCAGGAAGAACTAATGTGACTTAGACTTGAGCTGAGTTGAGGTCTCAGGGAGTTAGTCAAATGATTTGCACACTGGAGCCTCAGTTCGATTCCTGGCACCCTTTCTGAACACAGAACCAGGAATAGCACAGCTCTGTGTGGCCCTCAAAGCAAATAAACCCCAAAAAAGACTTGGTCACTCTTTTTCAGCTGGTCTTTCCTCCCCAGGCTTTCTCCCCAGTGGGATTTGCCCTGTTAAGGTCCAGCCCTCCTGCCCTTTAGCTCTGGTCTCTCTGGGCAAGGGTGCTATGGACTCTGTTCCCCAAAGAAGAAGGTGTATCTGGCTAGGTAGGGGGCTGGGATGCCTCTGGCCAGGGATTCACCATAGCTTGCCAAGGGTATCCCATCTGGGGCCAGCTGGCTCTGTATTGGGTCGAAGAGTATTTGGGGATTGATCTCCAAATCACACCCAGGGAAGGCCAACATGATGTAGAGGCAAGTGAAAAAAAGCAGAGCTAAGCTGGGCCCTTCCCTAGAATTTCATCAGCTGGTCTCTGCCAAGTGTTTGGATGACTGTTCAAAGTATGAAGACCTTTTAATTATTATTTTTTCATTTAAGGGTCACATTTCAGGCTTATTCTTGGTTCTGTGCTCAAGGATCACAGTGACCATGGTATTAACTTTACGCCCTTCCCTGGGGTCTTCACAGGCCATGTTGAGAGGTTAGTTTCAAACTATGGAGGAATATAAGGGGACACAAACACACTTCCCAGAGCACTTCAGGAAGGAGACGGTCTCCTTCTGAGAACTGCCCAGCAGAAAGCAGGAAGCTTGCAAAGAAAGAGACTAGAAAACAAGGAAGAGGAATACATCAAGGCCTGGTTGCCTGGGCCACTGCAGGAGAAGGAAGGGAAAGAGGAGCTATTCCCAGCTGGTAAGGCTCTGGGGCATAGAACAGGAACCCCTGCAGGTGTTTTGTCCACTGACAAGGTACCAAGGCAAGGGGTGCCCATCTTGTGTCTTGGAATTGATTTTAGCAGATCATATGATAATTTCAGATCCAAAGTAAACCACAGTCCTGTTCCAAAGCAGTTTTCCTAGTTATTTTCATTTCATTTCATTTCATTTCATTTCTTTTCTTTAGTCTTTTGGTCACACCAAGCATTGTTCAGAATTAATCCTGATTCTGTGATCAGGGATTACTACTCATCTGATCATATGGGATGCTGGGTTGGCAGTGTGCCAGGCAAATACCCTACCCTCTGGGCTCTCTGTTTCTGAATTGTTCTCGTTCTTGAGAGGCTAGCTGTGTGATTTCTACCATCTTATGTTGGGGGTGAGGAGGACACTTTGTTGTTGTGACAAGAGGTAAAAAAAAAGTGGTGTTCATTGGGCATAAAGGAGTGCTTGCTGGTTTGGGATTCCCAGGGAGAGGTGAACCCCCAACACCAAAGTGACCTTGAATGCTTGTGGGTGGGTGGGGGGCTTGGGAAAGACTATACTGGCCCGAGAAGGAAAGTTTCTAAGTTGGAGCAATAGCATAGGTAGGGTGCTTATGTTGCCTGCAGCTGACCCTAGTCAGGGCTCAGAGTCTCTGCAGAATGCAATCTTCAGTGAGTAAGTGATGGCTGAATCTGAATCCTTCCAATTCCTCCCACTGTCCAAACCTAGGATGATATCTGGGCTTGAATGTAGCTCAGCAGAAGAGCATGTGCCTTGTATATATGAAGCCCTATGTTTAATTCCCAGCATCACAAATTTAGAATTGAATTTTGTCTTTCAAGAGAGGAAATGGATATGGGAATAAATTCATATTTCTAGTCCCAGTTTGCGAGATTCTGCATTGCTACCACCACAACAGTAAAGAATATTGCTGGAGAGATAGCACAGCAGGTTGGGTTTTTGCTTCACATGGAGCTGATCCGGATTCGATCCCCAGCATCCCAAATGGTTTCCCTGAGCCTGTCAGGAGTGATTTCTGAGCACAGAGTCAAGAGTAACCCCTGAGCTCCAATGGGTATGGCCTCCCACTCCTACCAAAAAAGACTATTGCTATGGTGGAACCCAGCCAATTGCTGTGGTGTAAAGGAAGGAAGCAGAGTCAGTCAGCACCTTAAGCGAAGGTCAACAGAGCAGTGTGGACGGGCTGACTGACTGATTTAGGCTGGATTTAAGCCTCCTGGGCGGATCCTAAACCTTCCTGAGACTTTGAAAGACTTTAAAAGAGATTAGCCTCCCCCAGGAAGGAGATAGGGAGATAATGGGTAAGAGGGTGTTTGGACTTTGCACACAGCCAGGGCACAAGAACATAACTATGACCTCGTTGGAGCCAAAGCAAGCAGGATCATCCTTATAAGTTTGTAAGTGGGACATATGCTCAGCCCAGCAACACAAGCCTCAAACACACACACACACACACACACACACACACACACACACACACACACACACACACGTACTCCAAGGTGGCAATCCCCTGGAAATACATATGATGTGGTGGGGTCTCACCTCAGACCCAGCAACTGACCAGAAAGGCCTTTCCCAGAACTTACTCATTTTCCATCTCCTCGGGTGGAGAAAGTCATTGCTTTACCAGGAAGGGCCACAGGACTGACCATATTAGGCCATTCGCTGATGCCCTGGACCAGCTTCCCCCAAGAGGCCACCTTGGCTTTGGGGCAAGTCCTTGCCCCTCTGAGATTGATGTTTCGGTCCAGAACTGGGACCCCAGGCCTTCTGGGCTCTATGAAGCAGTTCTCTGTGGGTCTAGGGCTGTGTTCAAAATTTCAAAAAGTCACAGAGAGAAGCTACCCATCTCTCAACTCTCAAAGCAGTCTGGGCCACCCACTTCAGCATGAAAGAGTTTCAAGTTTAAGTTGAGTTTCAAGTTCAAGTTTCACCTTCAAAGAACCAGACTTTGGGCCTCTCAGATCCTCGAGAGAGAGTTAAGACCACGACTTTTTTTGGGGGGGGGGAAGGTGGGTGGGCGGGGCACACCAAGAGATGCTCAGGGATCACTCTGGGGGAGGGGGCATATGGGGTGTGGGGTTGGCTGCAAGTGCTGCAAGGCTGCAAGGCAAGCACCCTGCCTGCTATTATTGTGCTATTGCACCGGCCCCAGGGGAACCAAGACTTTGCCGTGCCAGCAGCTGTTCTAACCAGTGACAAGTGCAAGTGCCCCAATAGAGCTTTCATTCGCCCGGAAGCGACGCCAACGGGACGAATCCCCAGCAAGTCCCGCCCGCCTCCCGCGGGAGGGCAGAGGCCGGCCTGGGACACCTCGGTGCGCCCGTGGCTCCGCCCATAACCACGCCCCTTTCCATGCACTGCCCTATCCGGAGCCGTTTCCGGCGCTGAGTCCCCGCCCTTTTATCGCGCATAAGCCTATCAGAGCAGACACCGCCTCTTCCCTGCCCCGCCCCCTCGGCGGCCAGCCCAGCCCGGGAGTCGGGGCCGCCGTGCCGCGAGTCCCCGCATCCCGCGAACATGGCGCTGCGAGCGGCATGGAGTGCCCGGGCCGCCGTCTGCAGCCTGCACGCCGCCCACACGTTGCCGCGGCCCTGGGCACTGCGGGCGGGCGCTGTCCGGGCACTGAGTACGGGCTCAGCCCGGCTCTCGGGTAAGCGTGGGCCCAGGGCACGTGGGGGGCGAAGCGGGCCGCCCCCTCCGGGCTGCAGCCCCCTGGGGCGCCGCCGGCGCTCTTACCTGGACCTCTGGCCACACTTGCTATATAAACGCACGCCTTGCGGGCTGCTCGGCTGCCTAAGTTGGTGCATTGATCACCCCGCACGCAGCTTTTGTCTTCCTCCCTGGGAAGAGGCCTCCCACTACCCTGGGGCGCGGTCCTTGGGGACCCGGGCACGGTGTCGCCCAGCCCATGGTGACCCTAATCCCCGGCGTGCATGCTAGGAATAAACAGGCTCGGCTTTGCGGATCGCCCAGCGCGAGATTGGAGAGTTTGGGAGGTTCCAGAAATGAAAAAATCACCAGCTCCGGGTTCTGATCAGCGAGCTGGTTGATTTCCCCCCAAATTCTGGCCCCATAGAGGTGGTGCTGGTAAAAGCTTGGGGCTGTGTTTTTCTTAGGGCTGAAGTGAGGCCTAATTTCCACGCACTTGCAATGCCCGGGATGTCCCCGACTATGACTTGGCTCTACTAGTGCGTTATCACAGCGGGGAAACCTTTTTTCTTATTTGATTCGCAAATGCACCAGCGTTCAGACTTCCTGGGGGGTAGTTAGTGGATTGGCCCCTTCTTGTTTGGGACCCCGGACTTGGTCGATTGATTCCCAAGCTCAGAACAAAGGCTGCATGTTCCCCCACTGTGCTCGGCGCTGCTGGGGACGTAGATGACATTCTCATGATCTCCCGATTGCATTAGGAAACGTTGCTTGGTTATGCAGTGCGATACGATTGCTAACTTTTTGCACTTTGCAGTTTTGCTAGTTAAATATTATTCAGGATATCAGTATCTCGGAACTAGCTGAACAACGGAGGAGTCACAGTGGGGGCTCCGATTCTCGTTGAATTGGGCCCCTTGAGTTGTTGGAGGGTGGCATGAAACCGTGTAATTGCCGAAGAGAGCCTGACATTAATCCAAAAGTACTTTAGTCTTTTTATTAGAGGTGCCTAGTGTTAGATAGTTAAAACAATAATTTTAATTTATGTTCTGTGGCTTACAATACTATTAATGATGGTTTCTCATGCACGTAATTCCAAGAGTAATTTTTTTAAGGTAGCCATATAATTTGCATTATATCTAGCAAGTAAATTTTGAAAGGCTAGTGTGAATTTTTTTTCTGAATTAAACAACCTAATTTTCTGAGGCCCCAAGCCTTGATTTTTAGTGCTCAGTAAGAATAATTATTTACCAACTCTCCCGTGCACATTGTTTTTTTTCTTTTGGGCCAAGGGTTAAAGGAGAATCCTAGTAATCATTGTCGTTAGCTGTAACAGCATGGCCTAGTTCTAGTATTATAAAACAAAACAAAACAAAAAGCAACATGGGGACTTCGAAGGATTTTGCCCTAGGTGTTTAGCTTAGTCGTCTGTCTCTTCCCCTCTAACCCAGTCACTGGCCTGTTAAGTATGAGAGGAACCTAGCCTCAGAGAACCTGTGCCTAAGTGGTTAAGGTAAATAATTCATTTCTGTGTTGTAACTGAATGGAGCGATTGAGTAATATAGCAGCTATATGCTAGATTTTTGCTGAAGAATCCTTTTGTGAGGGTCAGGGGGAGGGTTGGTTTGGGCCACTGCAGTGGTACCTGTGCCAGGGGAGAATGGTTGTTCCTGGCATTGCTCAGAGTCCAGGGGGCCTGTTCTGCAAGGCAGTTCCTTAGTTCTGGTACTATTCTGCTCCTGGAAGACCTTTTCATTTCCACCCCCTACTCCTTGCTCAGAATCTCTTAGTTAATAAACTTAAAAGAATTTGTTCACCCTCTGGTGGTTGTGGCCAAGAACTGGAATTTTAGTGGAAAAGAGATAAACCAGAATTGCAGAACTAGTAGAGCAGGTAAGGAGGCTTTTTGCCTTGCATGTGGCTAACCTGGGTCCAATCCCTGCTTGCCACCCCATAGAGTTTCCCCAAGCCCTGCCTGGAGTGATCCCTGAACAGGAGGTAAACTGTGTGCCTGCTGGCTTTAGACTTAGTCTATTTAGGGGCTGAAGAGATAGGGCAGCAAGCAGGCTGCTTGCTTTGCTATATGTGATTCGTTCCCTGAGTCCACTAGTGATCCCTGAGCACAGAGCCAATGAGGTGTAACCCCCAAATCCTGGGCCCCAAATCCAAACCAAACCAAACCAAAATCAGACTGAGACCATTTTAGGTACACAACAGGCATGCCTGAGATGTTGTGAATGTGTGGGAGGGGATGGGGGGGCTGAAGAGAGCTGCTTGGGTGGGCTGGAGGGCAGGCCTCAGGCCCACATAGCTCCAAGCAGCTCATTTCTGAGCTGAGACCTGGAGAAGTCAAGCAGGGCAGCTGGAGAGCAGAGCCAGATACCAAGTACTGAAGGTTCACTTGCTTGGGGAAAGCACAGGCCACCTAAGCACGTGGCTTTTCCAAGTGCTGTGAACCAAAGTGGGCTTGGGACAGCTCTGCAGTGTGTTCCACTGCAGTAGGAAAAAGGAGAGTTTCTTTAGTGATTGGAGAAGAAAGGGCCTACTCCTTATTATCCCCATTGTGTGTATCAGGACAATTTAAGCTGGGCTGGGGTGATCATATAGTGGGAATGGCACCTGTTTTTCATGTGTGTGACCCAGGTTTAATACTGTCATTCCATATGGACACCAGGAGGAGTGATTCCTGAGTGCAGAGTCAGGAATAACCCTTGCACACTGCTGGGTGTGACTCTCCCCCAAATACAGTTGTCTTGGGAAAGAGTGAACCAGGAAGGCTTTGCCTTTTTTTTTTTTTTTTTTTATGTGTTTGAACTAACATTTTGCTATTAACTTATGATGCATTACTTGGGAAAAAATTTATTCACAATGATATATATATATATCTAATATTATATATGCTCTAAAAAATATTAGGGGCTGAGGTCAAACCCATGGCCTTCCACATGTCAGGCAAGTACTATAGCACTGAACCACATCCCTGTCCTACAAGCATGTGCTTGGATTGATTAGTCAGTTAATTTCTTGTTTCTGGGCCACACCTGGCAGTACTGGGCAGCCCTCTCCTTGCTCTGTGCTTGAGGGCTGTTTCTGGCACATGAGCTCTGCCTGTTGATTGCTCTTTGCCCCTAAAATGGGATTTTACAATTTATTTAGTTAATTTTGGTTTTTTTGGACCAACCTGGCTGAGCTCAGGGCTTACTCCTGGTTCTGTGCTCAGGAATCACTCCTGGCAGGGCTCAAGGGGCCATATAGGGTGTTGGGGATTGAATCTGAATCAACCACAGACAAAGCAAATGCCTTTTCTGCCCCACTGTCTCCAGCCCCATCAAGAGTAGGATATTTTAAGAACCTGAAGTTCTGTTGTGGGTCAGTCTCATTGTCAAGTTGCAGCAAAGCCCTTCTCGTTGCTCTGCCCCTAAAGAGACATTTCTCTTTTTGGGTGGGGGATAGGGACACCCAGTGATAATCAGGGCTAACTCCTGGCTGGATTTATGCTCAGGGATCACTTCTGGTGGTGCTGAGGATGGAACCTGGGTGGGCTGTGTGCAAGGCAAACACTCTCACTGGACTATTGTTCCAGTCCCTAGACTAGTGTTAAAGCCAATAACTAGTTCTCAAGAGAAGCCTACGGTAATCTCAGTCGTGTCTACATAATGAGACCACTATTGAGACATTGGGAAAGACCTTCTGACAGATGCGATGCGAAAGAAGCGATGTGGGTGCTTTTCTGAACTATTGGTCTTCTGTTTTAGTGCGTAAATTCACAGACAAACATGAATGGATAACAACAGAAAATGGTATTGGAACAGTGGGAATCAGCAATTTTGCACAGGTATTGGACTATCTTGAAATACTTAAAATCGTCTGCTTTCATTGAAATTGGAGTACCTGCCTTTTCTGTCCGTTGTTTAGTCTGTCCCTTAGTATTTTCAAGCCCCCTAGAAGCCCAAAGGATGTCAACCACAGGGGATCAGATAAAACAGTTTAGCACAAATGGTGCATAGTCTTCAAAATCCTGCAAAGCACTTAAATGTAGGATCCATACATTCTTCCAGAGAGACACTTCTTCATAGGTAAAAAGAAAAAGATGAAGGGCAGGGCCTAGTGGTGACTGGTAGAGATGGTGACAGTCACATTGTCATGGGGACTGAAGAAGAGGGATGCCTAGATCAGTATGGATTCCTAAGGGCTTCCAGCAAGCACCTTTATTCCTAGTTCCCTGCTCCTTGGATTCTGTTGAGATATTAGGAGAAACCAATGGAAAACTAAAGCTTGTGATTTCTGTGGGCTGAGTGAGAGGTGGGCCCCCAGAATGGCCCGATATGCAGATTCATCAGCACTGCTGCCTCCTGTCACCAAGGCAGGACACTTGTATGAGCACTGTGAGTCACAGAAGTGGGGTAGGGTTTGGGAGGACCTAAGTCACACTTGGTGGCTCTCAGAAGTGCTGCTTATCTGGGGGGCGGGGGTATGTGGATTGTGACACACTCCTGCCCTTGACATTTTTACAAGCCGTAGAAAAAACAATGATTTTCAAAGGGTAATTATGTTTACTGCACTGGGATACAGTTAATGTACTATATTAAAGGGCAGAGGAAACAGTGTTTGCATCTGTGACTTTCAGCTCCAGCTCAGTGAGATTTTGCCTTTTTTTCCTTAGGAAGCTTTGGGAGACGTTGTTTACTGTAGTCTACCTGAAGTTGGGACAAAACTGAACAAACAAGGTGAGTGTTCTCTCAACTGGACCACCTGCTTCGTGCCTGCATTTGTCTGGCCTGGTTTTTTGTTGTTTTTTTTTTGGGCCACACCCGGTGATGCTCAGGGTTACTCCTGCCTATACGCTCAGAAATCGCTCTTGGCTTGGGGGACCATATGGGATACTGGGGGATCCTGACCCTGGCCTAGTCTTTACTATGAGAAATGTCTTGTTTGTACCTAGCATCAATGAGAATGTTTTTTTTTTCACTCAAGTAAACAGGCTTACCTAGCCCCATAGAAATTGCTCTGAAGGGGCCAGAGCGATGGCGCAAGTGGTAGGGCGTCTGTCTTGCATGCGCTAACCTAGGATGAACCATGGTTTGATCTCCCAATGTCTCATATGGTCCCCCAAGCAAGGAGTGATTCCTTTTTCTTTTTTTTTTTTTTTTTTTTTTTGGTTTTAGGGTCACACCCGGCATCGCTCAGGGGTTACTCCTGACTCTATGCTCAAAAATCACTCCTGGCAGGCTCGGGGGACCATATTGGATGCCGGAATTCAAACCGATGACCTTCTGCATGAAAGGCAAACACCTTACCCTCCATGCTATCTCTCCGGCCCCAGGAGTGATTTCTGAGCACATAGCCAGGAGTAACCCCTGAGTGTCATTGGGTGTGGCCCAAAAATCAAAAAAAAAAAAAAAAAAAGAAAAAAAAAAAGAAATTGCTCTGAAATAGGCAGATGCAGAGTTGGTTTGGTGAAGGTCATCTAAGATAGGATTTCCTTTTACAGACATTTTTTAAAATTTAGTCACCGTGAAACGCCAAAGTTATTCATAACTGGGTTTCAAGCCTACGTTGTTGGCATACCGTAAGATCCTTTCATCAGTGCCCACCCTACCCCCAACTGCTTCCCACTCACCACTATGCACTGGTTTGCAGTCTGTTGCTGATGAGGCTTCACACTGGATACTCCCTTCCCCCCTTTTAGCACCTCCTAACCCCTCCCCAGCACTTCCCTCTCCAAAAGTCATTGACTCTTCTTTTTTTGGTACCCCTGCCCCCTTGTGTGGCATGCTTCCAGCTGAAGCCCAGTTCTCATGCCCTTTATTTCCATTCTTTGGGCATTTGTTATTCCATGTTATGTTGCTTCAAATCTCACTTATGAGTGAGATCAATGTATCTTTCTCTGATTAGCTTCACTTAGCATGATCATCTCCAGGTCCCTCCTCATAGCTCTCCATACATCTCATGACTTGATCTTTTCTTCTGGCCGAGTAATCTTCCATTGTACTTATGTCCCATAGTTTTATTCACTCATCTCTTCATGGACATGGACTATTTCCAGATTTGGGCTCTTGTGGATGGTGCTGCAAGGAACTCTGGGGTGCATATGTCTTTTATATTTTGTATCTGGTCTCTCAAGGTATATTCAGTAAATAGAGTTGCTGGGTCAAATGGAAGCTCAATTCCTAGACTGTTGTTTATTTAGTTTTGGGGCCTCTCCCGGCAGTGCTCAGGGCCTACTCCTGGCTCTGCACTCTGGACTCACATCTGGTGATGTCCTTGAGCACTGTCAATCTTGCCCACGGGGCTTCCAGCACTGCCAGGACACATCACTTGGCCTGATCTTTGAGCATCAGTCCTGGTCCATGAGGACAGATCCAACTCGGGAGAATAGCCTGTCCTTTGCACAATTGTTTTTGGGGATCATTCAGAGCCTTGGGCAGAGATTAACACACAGTCAGGCTTCCCTTTCAGTTCTCCTTTCTGGATTTTTCTGTCTCATGTCACAATAGCTAAGATGCTCCCATTATGTTTTCTGGTTCTTTAAGTCAAGACTGAAGCTTTCCTTCAGCTTCTGACTTTCCCACATTCAATATTGGTGCCCCATGTCTGACAAAGTGCCCCTAGAAAGCATCATTGTTGGATGGAGCAGTAATATAGCAGCTAAGGCTGGCTCGGGTTTGTCCCCATGCTACACAGTTCCCTGAGCGCTGCCAGATGAGGTTCTCCCCAACACCCCCTCCAAACCAACCAAAAAACCCTGAAAATTAAAATTTCCTTTAAGAACTATGGTTTTCCTGCTAGTGATGAGTATGATCAAACCTATGACTTTATTTATTTTGTGATGCTGGGAATCGAAACCAGGACCTCACACATGCAAGGCAAATGTGCTGAGCCCCTTCCTAATCTAGTGGTTTTAAAAGTTAGATATAAGAATTTTCACAGGACTGTAGACATGCCCACTTCTCACCCTATTTTGTATTTTCAGGTCACTGACTTTCACCATTAATTACACAATTTATTTTCCCAATTTAGATGAGTTTGGTGCTTTGGAAAGTGTGAAAGCTGCTAGCGAACTCTATTCCCCTCTCTCAGGACAAGTGACTGAGATCAATGAAGCTCTTGCCGAAAATCCAGGACTTGTCAACAAATCTTGTTATGAAGATGGTACGTTGCTGCTAAGACATTTTCCAAAGATTTTTTTTTTTTTGGTTTTTGGGCCACACCCAGCGTTGCTCAGGGGTTACTCCTGGCTGTCTGCTCAGAAACAGCTCCTGGCAGGCACGGGGGACCATATGGGACACCGGGATTCGAACCAACCACCTTTGGTCCTGGATCGGCTGCTTGCAAAGCAAATGCCACTGTGCTATCTCTCCGGGCCCATTTTCCAAAGATTTATTGCTGCTATGACACTTAAGCTGCTCCTGTCTTGTTTATCTGTTTGGAGTGCTCACTTCCATTGGTGGGCAGGTGTGGGAGGCACTGTGTGGAGCTGTGAAAATGGTACTCAGCCTCTTGAGTCTCTCTAACCCTGAGCATTAAGTTTTGACCATGCCCAGCAGTGCTCAGGATTTACTTCTGGCACTATTGTTGAAGGATCGTTCCTGGTGGTGCTTGGAGGAGCACATGGGACCTGGGGATAGAACCTGAGTTTGCCACGTGCAAGGCCAACACCCTACCTGCTGTCCTATCTCTTTCTAGACTTTTTTGTTTGTTTGTTTGTTTGTTTTTGGGCCATACCTGGTGACATTGAGGGGTTACTCCTGGCTATGTGCTCAGAAATTGCTCCTGGCTTGGGGGATCATATGGGCGCTGGGGGGTCGAACCGCAGTCTGTCCTAGGTCAGCAGCGTGCAAGGCAAACACCCTACCATTGCACCACCGCTGTGGCCCCTTTCTAGACTTCTTTATATTAAATATATAAGGCTTATAACAAGCATAGATGTTGTAGTATATGAAAAAGTTTCCATATTTGTAATGTATCTGTGCTGTTAAATCCTTTGCTTGGTGTTTGTGAATCCACGAACAGTCCCCAGAATGAGAAATTACTTCCCATCCCCTTATCCTCTTTCGTGGGGAGACCTTAGTAATATTTCTCCGCAGCAAATAATAATCCACACAGACAAGAAGGTTAGGATGTGAGAGAGAGAGAGAGAGAGAGAGAGAGAGAGAGAGAGAGAGAGAGAGAGAGAGAGAGAGAGAGAGAGAGGGAGAGAGAGAGAGAGAGAGAGAGAGAGGGAGAGAGAGGGAGGAGGGAGGGAGGGAGGGAGGGAGGGAGGGAGGGAGGAGGGAAGGAGGGGGAGGGGAGGGAGAGAGAGAGAGAGAGGAGGGAGGGAGGGAGGGAGGGAGGGAAAGAGAGAGACTGCAACCAACTCTCGCAAAAGGACCCCTCTCCCCTGTCCATCAAGCTATTTATCGCCAACTCCACAGCGCCCCCACCTGGAAGGTCTAGGTGGGGCAATAGTCACAGAACAATCCTAAGGAAATATTTTTATATACAATTCCAAGACTAATGCTATGGAAACTTTTTCATATACTACAGATGTGATGTTAGAGTAATGGATTAATACATACTGCATTTTTAGTTTTCTCCCATTTTCTTTTTTTTAGTTCTCCCAATCTTAATTTCATAATGACCCAGTAAGGTAGGCTTGCAAGTGATTATCTCTGTTTTGTAGATGTACTGAAGACCTAACAAATTTATTTGTTAAAGTTAGACAGCCACTAAGTACAAAATTAGGATTTGGTTGTAGCTGGAGATTTCTTTGTTTTTGCTTTAATTTTGGTTTTTGTACCATACCTGGCATTTCTTGGCCTACTCCCAGCTCAGTGTTTGGGGCATCTGTGAAGGGTCTATGGACCTTCTCTGTTTTGGGGCCAGATACACTTGATGGTACCTAGAGATCCATGTGATGCCAAAGATCAAGCCTAAATCTCTTGTATACAGAATATCTACTTTGAGTGCACTTCTAGAACTGTTAGTCCATTATGGCTGGATATATTACTTTGGGTAAGTTTCCTTGGATTGGCCCACTCAGGTGCAACCTTGGTACCACATGTGGTTCCCTGAGTACCATACTAAGTGTGGCCCCAAAACAAAAATCTATTGACTATAATTTTTAAGATTCTGTTATAATTAGACATTTACCTTTTTTTTTTTTTTTTTTTTTGAGCCACACCTAGTGGCGCTCAGGGGTAACTGCTGGCTCTGCGCTCAGGAATTACTCCTGGCAGGCTCAGGGACCAAACCTGGGTTGGCCTCATGAAGGCAGATGCCCTACTCGATGTGCTATCCCTTTAGTCCTGGATAAGTGTTTTATACAAAGAACACTAAATTAGTTTTGAGGCATTCAAAACTTAATTTCTGCTTTTTGTCTTTTTTTTTTTCCCATACACAGTGGCAGTGCATAGCACTTCTAGCTGGACTTAGGGGAACATATGGGTTGTCAGGGATTGAGGCAAGTGCTTTACCCACTGTACTGTATTCTCCAGAGCCCTGATTTTTACTCTGAGAATAACTGAGAATAATTTGAGACTATAATAACTGGAATATAAAATACTTTTTTGGTTGCAGGTTGGCTGATCAAGATGACACTGAGTAACCCTTCAGAACTAGATGAACTGATGAGTGAAGAAGCATATGAGAAATACATAAAATCTATTGAGGAGTGAAAGTGGAATCCCTTAATAAATGGAAACAACTTAATCTAGCATAGTTGTCTTAAATTACTGGTGGATAGAAGGTTTAACATAGCAGTTTTTAGCAGCAGCAATGGAAAAACTACTTGCAACAACGTTACAGGAAAGAAAAGTGCCTTAACTTTCTCATGATTACAGATGAACATTATATGTATCTTTTCCACAACACCAATATAATTTGCCAACATTTGGATTTAGGTCCAAAATGGTCTGGCAGTGAAGCAAAGTTGTAGGTATGCAGTGTCAGATGAAGTTAATTTTGCAATATTTTATATTTGCTGGTGCTATTTTTATACAATGAAGCAACAGCCTCACAGGAAAATAAGGATGTGTTAATAATAAAGCATTCAACTTCATTAATGATTATTTTTCCTGTTATTTAGTGATTCTGGTCACTCTTGCTGAATTGCAACTTAACATCTTGGGATTGGCAAAGGAAAAGAGGAAAGACAAGGTGGGAATGGATCATCACATGTCCTTCTCCATAATGTCAAATTACATTTAGGCTCCTACTGAAGTCATAGAAACTGAAATGAACAAAGCTGGAGCTCAGATCCTGATTAGTGAGTCTTGCAGCTTAAGCATTTTTAAAGTGCCAAGTAGTATTCTTAGTGGCTAAAAAGCAGCCTCTAATTGGGACTGGAGAGCTTTCCAGGGGCCAAGCAGATCAGACCTTGGCTCAGTCCCATGCCTAGGCATGGTTTCCACCCCACCCCCAGGGTAAAACCCTTATTCCCCAGCACAAACTGGTATGGAAAAAAAAACAGAAAACAAAAAAGCCCAAGAGGTGGGGAGAAACATCCTTGAATTAGAGCAAGCCACAATTTGTTATTGTGAATTTATATATGTAAGCATAAATATATATTAATATATCAAAAGCAAACTCCTGATTATTAACGAGGAAAAGAGAAGTATACATCTGCTAAACAGGAATCTGGACACCTACTGGAAAAGAAGTAGGTATAAACTATTACTACTTAAAAAATAAAGATTCTTGGGGCAGGGGCGATAGATAGCACAGCAGGTAGGGGTTTAGATAGCACAGCAGGTAGGGGTTTGCCTTGCACGTTAGTGACCCCAGGTTTGATCCCTGAGCCTACCAGGAGTAATTTTTGAGTGCAGACTCAGGAGTAACCGCCGGTTGTGCCTAGAAAACAAGGATGTTTGCATCAACGATTTTCTACAATGGAACAAGCCAGGAGGCACCCAAATTTGGAGGAGGGTCCAAGTTAAGCTGCACCTCTTGCAAGGTGCACCGAGTTCACCAGCATCTGGTTGGGGAGCAGATTTGAGGCGTCCTGGCCCTGAGAGCCACAGACTTTCCATAACCACCTTCTATGCCACGGAGGCCCTAGGAAGTAGCGGTTCAACAGGCAGAGCACCAAATGTGAGTGGTGCCAAAGTCCAGATCTTTTAGGGGGCTCGGCAGCCCCAGCACTGTGTGCATCACCTGGCAACGACAAATGCGGCTGTCATTTTTCTTTTATATATATATCTTATATATAATATAGTTCTTATATATTTATATATGATATATTTCTCATATATATAATATGTATTATATATATTTCTTTTATATATATCTATATACTTTTTATTATTTTTTTTGGTTTTTGGATCACACCCGGCAGCGCTCAGGGGTTACTCTACGCTCAGAAATCGCTCCTGGCAGGCTCAGGGGACCCTATGGGATGCCGGGATTCAAACCACCGACCTTCTGTATGCAAGGCAAACACCTTACTATCTCTCCGGGCCCTCTATATACGTTTTTTTTTTTTTTTTTTTTTTAACTATTTAAGCACCTTGATTATAGTCGTGATTGTAGTTGGGTATCAGGTATATAAAGAGCACCCCTTTCACCAGTGCAACATTGCCACCACCAATGCCCCCCATCTCCCTCCTCCCCTCCCCAGCTTGTACTTGAGTTAGGCTTCTACTTCTCTCCCACACTGACATTGTTTTGATAGTTGTCAGTGTAGTTATGGCTGTCAGTCTTCTGGGTGGGGAGTAGTGGGCTGGCTCAGAACCTGCACGGAACACCCCCCCCCCACAACCATCTGGCCCAAGGCCAAGGACAGAGGATCCTCAGATCCTCACTTCCTACTGCCTGGGGTACGCGGGGCCGCACATCAATCCTCCACGCACCCACGCACCCCGCAGAATCCGCGGACGCGCACAGCCTGGCGGAACCAGCGCCGCCGGCAACAGCGCCGCCGCGCGTTCACGCACGCGCTCACTTTTGTAGCGCGAGGGGATGACGTCACTTCCGCGCGCCGCCTCCCTCCCACCGCGTCCGTAACCCGGGGCAACTGCCTCCTCTCCCGCGGGCGAGATTCAAGTTTACCCGGGAACTTTTCCACTCCTTGTGCCTCACACCGGGTGAACGGACCGCTGGCCCTGACCGAGACAAATCCTCCTGGAACTTTCCACAGGCGGAGCTAAGGGAGCCGCGGTTTGAGGGGATAAGGGAAGCCCTGGTAAGAGGTAGGTAAATGTGGGCGTGGCTGGGAGGAGAGTGGGCGGGGCCTGGAGACGAGAGGGCGCGGATTGGGCGGGCCATAAAAAGGGGGCGGGGCCTGGGGCTCAGAAGTGGGAGACAATGGCGGCGGTTCGGGACCTCGTCGCTTTGGCAGCAGGTGCGGGGAATTTGCTGGCGGAGATAACTCGAGGACAGGTAAGGCTGCTTGGAGCGCTGGAGGCGCTGCTGGAGAGACGGAGAAAGAGTTCTTCCGTTTCCTTAAAGTCACGATGCGTAAAGCCGACTGATCCCACTTTCTGGCTCTTGGACCACTCAGTTTTGACCATGACTTCAGAAAGTTCATTTTTTATTACGGATATTTTTCACATTGACAATAGAACAGGGAGCCTTTATGTCCTCACACTCACCTGTGTGATCATTCCTCTTCATTCCATCTCCCACCAGCTGGATTGTTCTGAAGCATATCTTAATGGCTCGTATTTAATTGGTAAAATTAATTAAAAAGTGAAATTCATTCTTTTTTTGGTGTGGGGCCCACCTTTGGCTCAGGGATTATTTCTCACAGGGCTGGGGGAACTATACGTGGTGCCTAGGATCTACCCTGGGTAGGTAGCGATAGCGAATAGCCAGGAGTAACCCCTGAGTGTCACCAGGTGTGGCCCAAAAACCAAAAAAAAAAAAACCCATTAGGCTTACATTTTTCTATCTTCCCGCTTTGTATTTTTCCAACACACCCATATATGCATTGTCTTGCTTGAGGATCCATTTTTGTCTTTATTTCTTTTTCTTCTTGTTACTGCTTTGTTTTTGTTTGCTTTGTTTTTGTTTGTTTTTATTGTAAGTATGAATTTTGATGTTTATTATATACAGGAGTAACTACTGAGGACAGAGCCAGAAATAACCCCTGAGCATCACTAATTGTGTCCCCAAAACCCAATCAATAAATGCCTATTTTTAGGTTTAAGAGTAAAATTATACATTTCGTTTTTTGGAAGAATTATCAAACATTTTCATTGTAGTTGCATTCTTTTTGATTCCCACAAGTTATATTTGAGGGTTCTCATTTCCCCATGTTCTTGTTTTTCTTTTTTGGGGGGCGGGGAGATAGGGCCCTAAACCATACACAGTGCTATGGATTGAACCTGGATTGGCAAAGTTCAAGGAAGCACCTTACCCATTTACTGTCTGGCTCTTGCATTTTGTTTTGGTTTTAATTTTTGGGTCATGCCTGGCAGTGCTGAAGGGTTACTCCTGGTTTTGCACTCAGAAATCACTCCTCCAGGCTTGGGGAATGAAAAGGGATGTGAGAGATCAAACCCAGGTTGGCCATGTACAATGTAAATGCCCTCCTCACTGCACTATTGCTTTGGTCCAACCTCCATTTCATTCTGTAGTTTTTTTAGGTAGCATTGTGGGTACTAAGGGATGGAAGCATGGGAAAGAAAATAGCCTTGACCACCTGCTCTACAAGTAATCTCAGAAGCTCATGGATCCCCAACCTGACAGAAAGGCCCTTGGGAAGTAAAATAGGGGCTAAGGATGCTGATGCCTAATGCCTGTGGGCCCCTGTAACTACTCTTGCTGTTAGCACAGGAACACTGGGGTGTCTTTGTAACTGATCGCACACTCAGACCACCTGTCACAGGAAGGGAACGTGTGGTAGCCACTTTCCCTCTCATGCCAGTTCTGGTTTAACCTCAGTTCCCTTTAACTTTATCTGCATGTCAGTATTTGCCAGTAGATGGGTTTGTAGTTTTTCTACTTCTGAGTGTCTGGGTGTTTGTGCCCCCCCTTTTAATTTAATTTAATTTTTTTTATTTTTGAGCTACACCCAGCTGTTCAGGATTGATTCCTGGTTCTATGCTCAAGAGCCATATTTGAACGGATGGTGCTCAGAGAACTGGATTAGTGTTTGTTCACCTCACCCTGATAATATCTGGGGGTGAGCCATGAAATCTCTCTGGCTCCTGAATGTGTCTTAAAGACATTGCTCCTGAATTCCTGAGTTGCTTTACAAAAACCAATCTTACAAATGAAGTTAAGGACCAGAGAGGTGTTAAGGCCCTTGCCTTGCATGCTGTCAACCCTGGTTTGATCCCTGGCATTGCAGGTGGTTTTCTGAGCTCCCCCAGGAGTGATTTACTGAGTACTGCGGCACTGTGTGGCTCCTAACTTCCTCCCTTACCCACTAAATAAACAAATCAATTATATTGATTGCTAAAAACACCCTACAGCTCCTGTAGTCATGGATATCTGTCAGACACCCGAGTTCGAGTTTGAAAATAGTGAAAGTAATGAAAATCAAAGCACAGAAGAAAGCAAATTAAGTTCTACTTGTCCGGATGGAAGAAATGAAAGGAATCATGTTTGCAGTCTTCTCAATATCAGTGCCCTCACCTTGGAAGAAGACCAGAAGGCCCAAGTTACTGCTATTGGCACAGGATGGGAGGAGGCCGTGAGTATCTTCTTTAGTCAGCCTAGGCCTCATGTGGGTATGGGCATTTCCTCCTAGAGACACTAGGAATTTAGGTAAAATCTCAGCGATAACAGCACTGTCTCTTTGTATTTTTTGTTTTTGTTTATTTTTTTGGTTTTTGGGCCACACCCGGCGATGCTCAGGGGTTACTCCTGGCTGTCTGCTCAGAAATAGCTCCTGGCAGGCACGGGGCACGGTATGGGACACCGGGATTCGAACCAACCACCTTTGGTCCTGGATCGGCTGCTTGCAAGGCAAACACCGCTGTGCTATCTCTCCAGGCCCAGTCTCTTTGTTTTGTTTTGGGGCTATACCCAGCAATGCTCAGGGCTGACTCCTGGCTCTATGCTCAGGAATCACTCCTGGTGGTGCTTGGGAGACCCTCTGGGATGCCAGGGTCTTGAGAGCTTGTTTGGGGGTTCTAGAAGGGAAGCACAGCTACTCTGAAACCCTTGACCAAAGAATGGTTTGTCTCTTTTTGGGGAAGGCAATCCTCTGACTAAGCATGCAGCTTTGGGAGGGACGCACATGAAGCTGGAGGGGAGAAGGGAACACCGCCTAGTTAGCCAGATCAGCCAAATCAACCCTGGTGATCAATGGGGTGAAATGTCGCAGCAGATTGCCCTCACATCCTTATGGGATGTCAGGGATCGAACCCTGTTAGGTTCATGCAAGGCAGGCATACTTAACTGCTGTACTATCACTCCAGCCCACCTAACAGTTTTTAACTGTGGTCTTCAGACACTTGCCTGGCCTGACTTTGGGCTCTGGCATGAACAGGTTAGCCTGATGGACTGAGAATCATGGCGAGGGCCCTTTACACTGCCTGGGAGACCCCCCACACACCAAAAAACTTATTTCAATTCATCATTTTGGGGTGGTGAATTTATGAGGTGATAAGGAGGCCAGAGGGAAAGAAAGGATGGGTGTGGGGTCACTAATCAGGCCTGAGACAATAGAGCTGCTGCCTGCCATATCCTGAGTGCGCCAGAACCTGCTCCTCAGATTCTTCACTCAGATCCCCCAGATCCTGGCACTGCCTCACAGGATAAAATTCAGGGGTCCTCAAACTTTTTAAACAGGGGGCCAATTCACTGTCCCTCAGACCATTGGAGGGTCTGACTATAGTAAAAACAAAACTTATGAATGAATTCTTATGCACACTGCATATATCTTATTTTGCAATGAAGAAACAAAACAGATACAAATACAATATGTGGCCCGAGGGAATAAATGATCAAATACTAGTGGCTCCACAGCCCTGCTGGCAGCAAGTCTGAGCATAGGAGCTATTTTCACACAGCTATTTTCTCTGTTCCTTCTGTGCTAATACCCAACATGTCTTGAATTTTGGGGCCTTTTAGTTGGGGTTGGTTAGGGGCTGGGCAGTGGACAAGGTTACTGGGTTGAAGACCTGGTTGGGTGTGGGTGCTAACAACCATGACTCTGTTCAGTATTCCACATTTGTTTTGAGTTTTGTATTTTGCCTTTTTTTTTTTTTTGGAGGGGGAAGGCTCAGGCAGCACCCATGTCTGTATCAAAATTTACTTCTGGCTTGACTGGCTGAGTTCAGGCGCCTGTGATGCAGAGATCAACACAGTGCCACCCACAAGCAACACATGTGCTCATTCATAGCTGCCTTCTCCTCCCAAGTTTATCCTAACACACATCTGAAAACATGGAATCAACATGTAAGAGTGATCACTGACTGCAGAATATGGACTTTTACAATTAAATATTGTTACTTTACAGGTTTGACAAATACTATCATGTATACTTTTGCTTAGTATAAAGCTGATGTAGGTATGACAAAACTTGGAGCTGGAGTGATAGCACAGTGGGGAAGGTATTTGCTTTGCATGAGGCTGACCCAGGTTCAATCCCCAGCATTCCATATATCTGTCAAGGGGGCCGGAGAGATAGCACAGCAGTAGGGTGTTTGCCTTGCATGCGGCCAACCCAGGATGGACCTAGGTTTGATTCCTGGCATTCCATATGGCCCCCTGAGCCTGTCAGGAGCAATTTCTGAGCATGGACCCAGGAGTAACCTCTGAGCGCTGCCGGGCATGACCCAAAAACAAAAAATCAAAAATAAAAACAAAAAAACAAACCCTGTATGTCCCTCAAACATTGTCAGGAATAATGCCTGGCACAGAGCCGGGAGTTTTTGTTGTTGTTTTTGTTTGCTTTTTGGGCCACACCCGGCAGCGCTCAGGGGTTACTCCTGGCTCTGCACTCAGAAATCGCTCCTGGTAGGCTCAGGGGACCATATGGGATACTGAGAATTGAATTCAGATCTGTCCTGGGTTGGCTGCATGCAAGACAAACATCCTACTGCTGTGCTATCTCTCTGGCAACCCCCCCTTTATTTTGCAGAGCTGGAAGTAAGCCCTGAGCACAGCTGGGTGTGGCCCAAAAACCAAAAATAAATTTTGTTTTGAGAGGTCACACCCAGAAGTGCTTCCTCGTGCAGTGCTCTGTAGCCACTCTTGGCATCTCCTAAGGCTAGGAGTGCAACATCGATGGTACAGCATGTGCCGAGCATGTGTCAAATCCCTGAGCTGGATTTCAGGTTGCCCAGGTTGACCCTGAGCACTGAATGGCCAGGCCTGGACTCAATTACAGACTGGGACCATTGTGCTGAATGATCATCACTGGTGGGGTAGAGGATGTCTCGCTAAAAATAAATAAATCACTTCCAAAGGTGAGTTGCGTTTTCAAGTGTCAGCTGAGAGAAACCCAGCAGCATGGGGGGCAGCTGAGAAAGGGGGATAGCAAGACCAGAGGGACACCTGACCCCTTTCTTGAACTCCCTTCGCAGGTCCAAGGCTGGGGCAGGACAGCACCCAACGCCTGCATCTGGCCCAGGAAGAAACTGAAAAAGGCTAAGGGGGGAGAAAGTTCCAGCAACTGCTTACTCTGTCTCAGTCTCTCCCAAGGCAGCACGGAGGTGAAGCCCCCATTGTCGGGGAAGCAGGAGCCAGGGGCCTGCAGTGACACGGGCCCCATCAGCTCTGGGAAGGAGAAGAAAGAGAAGGATCCCAACACCATCTCCCAGCCTCATCTTCCAGGACACCCTCCACCCCCCAGCTCTGTCTCCAGGGAGCTCACCAAGCTCTGCTTTCCTACCTACAACCAGGCCAAAAAGAAATCTCTACAGATAAAGGAGTTTATTTGGTGCCTGGAGGACTGGGCCAACCCTGAGGCTGTGAGGCCCAAGGAGTCCAAGTATCCCCGTAGTGCTGAACGGCCTGCAGCCTTCATAGAACCCCTGCCATCCAAGGCATTCTTAGTGCTGCCTCCCCTCAAGGCCGCATCCCCCAAAGGCTTGGATGTGCTGGCCAAGAAGAGTGGCAACCCCGGCCTCTACTTTCAGCCCGAGGAAAAGGTGGCGAAGGAGTGCGTGGCTTGCGCATTGGGGCTGAAAACGGGGCACAGGAAAGGTGAGAAGTGGCCCCAGGAGCTGGCCATGCACCTCAAGGTCAACAACCTGCTGCCTTTTCCTCCCCTGGGGTCCCGGCCACCCCTTCTGGCTGACCCTGAGCACTGCTGTCTGCACTGGTCCCTCCTGGCGGAGAAGAACCCGTTGTGTGCCCCACAGTCCAGGAACCTGCGTTACCTTGCCTACCTGCGCCTCCTGAAAACTCAGGGCCTGCAGGGCTACAGGGCCAAGTTGAAAGGCAAGGAGGCCCGGCACATGGCCAGCACCCAGAAGCATGCCCTGACTGACTTGGCCTTGGAGAGCGGACCTCAGAGCCTGGAGGCCAGACTCCTGCCACGACCTCTCCTGCCAGCCCTCACGGTGAGCAGAGTGGTCATTCCCGTCTCCTCACACAGATTCCTCTGAGTCACCGCATAATAAGGCCCCCTGGGAGTGAGCACCCACTCCCCCTTCCTCTTCCTTTCTCCCCTGCTCTGTTCCCTTCCTCCATCTCCTGCTCTGTTTTTGGAGAACTAGAGCAACTTAAAGGCCACCATTTGGATTTTGATTGGGTCTGGAACTCTTCGTGTTCATTTGTGTGTTGCTATTTTCACACGAAGCTGAGCAGCCAGTGATCCCCCAATACAAAGAGCATCTGTGACTCTCCTGCACTGCAACTGCTGGGGATTTGATTGCTGAGGGCACAGGTTTGCCCTGTCCCACCCCAGTGCCTTCACTGGAGCCCACTAGCTCCAGCTTTCATGGTGACTCATCTCTTGAACCAGGCAGTTTGGTCAGGTGGTTCCTTTTGCTTTCCACCAGCATCAGAAACCCTGCGTTCACTTTGGCCTTGATTTAGATCAGTGTTTTTGCATCCAAGGTGAAATAGCCTCATGTCCAGAGATACATCCATTCTAGTGTTATGTCAAAAGTTGTCTGATCTTATGTCAATGGATGTTGTCTGTTCACAGTATTCGGAGTGTCCAAAATGATCCATCTGTTGTGTCTCCACAGACATACAACACAACACACCCTTTGTTTCCTGTATCCAAAGTGACATGTGTTTTGAATCCACAGATATGCTGTGCCTGAGGTTGCATGTGCTAGAAATGTAACCTCATGCTAGTTTGTGTCTGGGACGTTTTAGCCACAAGTCAACGAAGTCTGCTTGGGAAGCAGGTTAAGAATTGAATTCTCAGGCCAGAATGAAAGCACAACAGGGTGTTCCACACAGTTGGCCTGAGTTCCATCCTCAGCACCCTGTTAGGAGTGATCCCTGAGTGCAGAGCCAGGAGGAAGCCCTGAGCACAGTTGAATGTGGGCACCCCACTTCCACATACAGGAAATAATTACTTTTTTTTGGATTTTAGGCCACACCTGGTGTTGCTCAGGGGTTACTCCTGTTTCTGCTCTCAGAAATCGCTCCTGGTAGGCTCGGGTACCATATGGGGTGTCGGGGATCAAACCTAGGTCCTTCCCTGGTCAGCCATGTGCAAGATTGCCCTACCACTGTGCTATATCTCTGAACCAATGAATTGTTTTTAAAAACTGTCACTGATGCCCTCCCTTACCTTACCAGCCTTACCTTTCCTCTGTATTAGGGAGCATAACCCCTCAGACTTGTAGGGAGTAAGGCTCTTACCTCTCTACCTTCCTCACCCCTTGTTTTACCCAGCTTAAGTACATAAATTAACATATATGTCATTTAGGGGGCACATCAAGTAGTACTCAGGGCCTGCTTACTCCTGACTTTGCTCACGAAGTACACACATGGCTGAGTTGGGGGTCCCTCATGTGGTGTTGGGTTGAATCCGGTTGGCCACATGCAAAGCAAATGCCTTAAACTTCTGTATTATCACCCAGGCCACTGAGTTATATTTTAATTTTTTGGTTTTTGGGCCACACCCAGTAATGTTTGGGGGTTATGCCTGGCTTTGCTCTCAGTAATTGTGCCTGGCTTGGGGGACCATATGGGATACTGGGGATCGAATCCAGGTCTGTCCTGGGTCAGCTGTGTGCAAGGCAATGCCTTATCACTGTGCTATTGCTCTGGCCTGAGTTATATTTTAAATGTGAAATGATAATTCTGTGGAAATGCTGAAAAGCCACTTTGTAATAAGAACTAACAGTTTAGCTACTTTTTAAATTTTTGGGCCACACCCAGCGATGTTCAGTATGACTCCTGACTGCACTCAGGGATCACCACCCCTGACTAGGTTGGGGGGCAATATGGGGAACTAGGGACTGAAATGGGATCAACTGTGCAAGGCGAACTACCTCTGTTCTATTGCTCTGACCCCTTAGCTACTCTAACTATATAATTTGCATTTACTAGTGGTAGTTTATACTTGAATTTGGGTTTTCTGCTCCTTAAATGAGTAGACAGAATGTTTGACTTTACATGTTTGTTTTCCACAACTTGGTTTGTGTAATGTTAAGTTTTGGGTGCTTGTTTTATTGGTTGGGTTTTACAAAGCCCTGGTATGTTCTGATTGTAGTCAAACGGTCATTAAAAGGTATATTTGCCTAATGAGGTTGGGTACTTTTTTATTGTATAGAAACAGATTTTAGGCTCCACCCTAAAAATCTTTGCTAAGTGAAGAAACCATCTGGATTCTCTCCTCCAATTGCCCTGTGTGTAGATTGGGTTTGTTGGAAACCTAATTTTGAAGAACTTAAGCTCTGCCTACTAAGCAGTCAGGACTTCTTTAAGTCCCTTTCTCTAAGTAGCAGAATACTGGAATAGCTTGATAGGTAAAGGATTTGTATTATTTGATTCAGGGTCCAAAAGGGCTCACGAGGGCTAATGTGCATACACACTGTGGAGATCAGGGTCAGTAAATTGACACACTGTCCACCTGCCAGAAAGGTGGCCTTCTGAAGGTCAGAAGGGGTGCAAAGTGGGGGTCAAACTTGGGGCTTTTGCCCTCTGAGCCACCATCCTGGCTCAGAAAAATCTTCAGAACCGTGAGATATGCAGTTAGGGGCTGAGACGATTAAGTAGGAACACACATGCCTAGGAAGACTTGACACCAATAAAACAAAACAGTAAGATTTTTGTGCTCGAGGCCATCCCTAATACTTTTTAAAATTCAAATAAATTTTTTTTGGGGGGTGACTCCTGTCTCTGCTTAGCTCTCTGCTAGCCACAGGCCAGAAGGAGATCCTCGGAGTCAGTACTGGATGGGTTTAGATGAACAGGTTTGGACCGGAAGTGAGATCAATAGTAAAAATGAAGCTATGAAGGATTATGTAGAGATGCTTCACACTGTAACTTGCCACCATCATGAAAACAACTCAGATTGACTCATATCAAAGCGTCTTCCAATCAGCAGGCAATTCATACCCTTTACAAGCATCTTTCAGGCAAGGCTACAAAAAATTCCCACTTTTTATCTCAAAGGAATCGGGAATGTAGATGGACTTTCCTGCACAGAGCTCTTCAGCTGTTCTCTCTTGTAGCCTCAAAGCCCCAAACCTGGTGTTAAATAGTCACACTTAGTAAGGCCACGGAGGAACGGTCTTTGAAAAGGTTCTCTAAAGAAAAAAAAAAAAGGTTCTCTAAAACTTCAATTTCTAAATGTGCTTTTTCTCAAATTAAAACTCAAAAAAGGACATTTTGATGCTATTAAGCCTGCGTGCTGCTCCTCAGCATTATGAGCTTATCTCCCAGCCTTGTTAACTGTTTTTATTTGTGGGGGTGGGGGGAGGTGTGTGTGTGCTATGTGGGCTTGCGCCATACCCAGTTACTTCTGGTGGGGACTTGGGACCATATGGGATGCTGGGGACTGAACCGTGGTTGGTTGCGTGCAAGGCAAGTACCCTCCCCACTGTGCTATCACTCTGGTCCCTTGTGAGCTTTTTAACTTTTTTTTTTATACAGGTAAAAGCAAAATAAAAAATTAACACAAGCATTTCATCACAGAAGTTTGTGAAGGTTGCAAAGTTAAAAAAAAGTGCCATTATGAAAATTGTGAAAAAGGAAACAAAGAATTCTTTTTTTCTCTTTAATCACTAACTTTCAGATTTTACAAATAAGCTTTGAACAATTCAAGTAGCCAATGTTTGGTGGAGAAACAGTTTTAACATGAAGAACTATAACATGCTCAATTTTCTTCTGTAAATAACTATTGGCCTGATTCACCAACATCACAAAAACAAAACAAATAACTTTAAAGCCATAGAATCCTGCATTTCTATTTACAAAAAGCCATAACAAACATGCATTTTTCCTTCACTGGGAGGACTTAAATATGGTAACATTAAGGCAGTGACAAGTCTAAAACAATAAAAATCCTAAGTTAAGGCTTTAATGTTTGTTTTGAAACCCAAATTCGTGAGCAACTGCCGCCAAAGCAAACAAGTGAAATTTGTCTACCAGGTAGTGTTTCTCTGCCCAGGATCTGTCACATTCCCTGCCGACAGGTCAGCTGGGAATGGAGGAGCAGCACCAGTCTTGAATCGAATGCTTGAGGAGGTCTGCTCTAGGTCCCATTTCCAGCATTCAGCCTCCAGCAGCATAAGTGAATGCCACAGAAGGACCTTTTCTGGGTCAACTTTGATGACTTTTCAGGCTGGACTCTATTCTTACTTGCCTGAAAGCTGGCCCCTCATCAATTCAGAATCTGCTCCACAGGAGACCCTGGGGTCTACTTGGCCACGTTCCTGTCTCCAAACAGAGCCGCCCACTATAGGTTTCTTTGAAGATGGCAGTTTGCAATCATACTCTGGAAACAAAGTGAAGCAAATGCAGACTGCCTGGTGTTGGAGGGAGCTATTCTGTCATCCTCAAGGCACAAAAATCCTTGCTAGACCAACATCTTTACTCAAGGAAAGGAGTCACTCTGAAACAACCACATAGACTAAAGAACAAGATTCTACTATACTTTTGCCCTGTCAAGCTTATTCAAAGTGTCAAGTAGTGAAATTTCGAGGGGGGGGTGTCCTTTTTTCTTTTTAAAGAAAAAGAACTATTTAGAGTAACTATTGTTGCTCTAAAAAAATATGGCCTATGGGGACACTTTAGTGTTCAACTTGAGGCATGAACCAACAATTTACTAGGCTCTGGGGATCACTCTACACCAAGTGTTTGCTGCTACTGATTTAAGCAGGACAATTCCAGTGACACAGCTCCTGGGAAGTATGATGTGTACACAGCTGTACCAGTATTGGTCTGTGGAGCAGGGATGGCACTGGCTGCATGAGTGCCGTCTCCAGAGATCAAGAGAGCTGCAGTCTTTCCTGTGTTTTCACATCAAAACAATGAGGGCAGAGTAGATGGAGAAGCTGGCGAGCTTGAGCCTTAGACCTAGCTGAGCGCTGTGTGGAGCCTGGTAGGAAGGAGCAGCTTCTAATAGGAACAACACACAGTGCTGGTGCTCCGATGGAAGGGAAACACAACACATTGCAAGTGGCTGGAAATATCTGGAAGAGCCGAGAGAGATGAACCTCAGTGGCTAGGCCAGCTGGGTCATTTCAGATGAAAAATAATGTATTTTTGAAGATGGGAAGATTAGCTGTGAAAGGGCAAAATCAGGCAACACTTTTCCCCCAAAGAAACCCCCCCCCAAAATCAAAACAAAACCACATTTTAGATGAACATAGTATACTTTATAATACACTTACATTTACTTACACACAGAATTCAGGTCACAAATACAAAAAGGCAACCGTCACAAGTGCTTAAGTCACGCTGTTAAACCGGGGTCCCCGTTTCCTGAGGGAATCCGTGGAGCTATCTTGTGGGAGGACACTCCTCAGAAGTTGGGGACAGAGTGCAATTCTGCACATGTCTGGGTCTCCACAGAGCTGAACTGTGACTCCATGGTGTTCCAGGCCAAATCAGCTAAGAGGAAGTCATCCATGGCTGTCTGTGTCTCGTTGCTGGTGAAGAACAAGCTGCCCAGGGCTTCAAAGCCTGACCTCATGGTCTGAGTCTCGGCACTGCTCAGCTGCACTTTGCTTTCGAGTGTGGGGAGGCTCTTGGCGGCGGCGGTGGCCGGCCCTTCTGTCTGTGTCTCTGTGTCTGAGGAGTCGGTGCTCACAGAGAAGCTGGAGTGCTTGAGGAGGCTGCCCAGTGGTAGGTGAGGGCTGCTGTCTAGGAAGAAGTTGAGGTCCGTCTGTGTCTGGGTGTCGAACATCTCCAGGCCAAGGAAGTTGGAATGAGGCCGGCAGCCATAGGACGGGGCGGATGGGTCGGCCAGGAGGAAATCCGTCTGGGTCTCAATATCCAGAGACTCCAGGACAGGCTCGGGGGCTATGGTGCCGAGGCCCCGCTCCTCGGTCTGGGTCTGGATGTTAGAGGCAGAGAAGAACTCTTCGATGTCGAAGTCGATGGTGGGGTTCTGGGCTGGCCCTGTGGGGAGCTGGCTGTTGGGCCCAGTGTTTGCTTCTGACAAAAGACTCCGATTGTCGAGGGGCTGAGCAGGGAGGTTGCTTGACAAGATGTTTTCCAAATCACTGAGTAAATCCATGGTTTGGGTCTGATTATCTGTCATGTTCTGGGAAGGAAGGATACTGTTGGGGGAACTGAAGTTCAGAAGGGGTGTGGGTTTCCCCACCTCTTGGTCTAAAGCCTTGGACTGGTTCTGAGGTAACAAGTCATGAGCAACCAAGCTACTACTGCTGATGATGGCTGGAGAGACATCATAGGGTGATGCAAACAGGTCGTCACACATCACAGCCTG
This sequence comes from Suncus etruscus, assembly GCF_024139225.1. NCBI lineage: Eukaryota > Metazoa > Chordata > Mammalia > Eulipotyphla > Soricidae > Suncus > Suncus etruscus. Next base: position 72,950,885 of record NC_064861.1, on the reverse strand, counting down.
GTCCATGTGGACGCGCCCATCTGTTGTCATCGTTGTCGTCGTTGGATTCCGTAGTGTCTGAGTTTCTCGGGAGATTCCTGCAGCTGGGAAAGAAACATCAAGAAATGCGTCTGTCTGAGCAGCAATGGTGGCTGTTGCCTTAGTGCTGGGCACCAGAGTCTGAGTTTGGACACTAATGGGGAGGGAGACTTGGGAGGCGAAGGTCAGATCGGTCTGAGAGCAGGAGGACACGGAGGTGTCAGGGCTGGCCCATGAAGTGGAAGGGAGCAGGTGCCGGGCAGCAGGCAACAGGTCTGTCTGGACGTTGGCTGAGGAAGAAACGCTGCTCTTCGGACACATGGGACCCAGGTCCTGGGCTGGAGCAGATGCCACTTTGCCCAAGTTAACCTGAACGCCCGTACTGATGGATTCAACTGGCACGGGAGCCCCAACTTTGGAAAGCAGGGGACTATCCTTGAGGGTGCAGGCCTCGGAGTCCAGGCCGAGAATCAATGTTCCTATGGACAAGGGCAGAAAGTGCAGGGCCCCAGAGGCCGAGGCCTGGGGCTCCACACCCAGCACCACAGGTGGGGCTGAGGAGTCGGTCGTGGGCACCAACACAGGCACTGAGGAGAACTGCATCACCGGGAGCTTCACCAAGGCCACCCGGGGCTTTGGCAGGAGCAACTTCGGAGGGTAGCGTGGGGCTGTAGGAAGAGGCGGCTTTCCCGAGGCTGGGGCTTCCAATGGAGCAACCAACTTTACATCCGCAGCTTCGAGTTCCTGAGGGTCTGCTTGGGGGCCTGGCTGGATGGTCAAGGACTCCCCAGTTTGACTGGCCAGCTTCTGGTTGTGCAGACAACTTTCCATTTTCCTTCTCTTGCTGGGCGGGTCCCTGAGAAATGACGGCAGTAAAATGAGAACCAGAGCTTTAAACAGCAGCTTTCTCTAACCCTGCTCTTACCAACATCTAGGACAGATGGCAGAGTCTACCTGGGGAAGAAAAATTCCTTTTTGGGGGCACTCTGAGAATTGGGCCCTATTATAGTCAGAAACAAATGAACATGGAAGAAGGCAGAACTAGTTTTTTAAACTTTTTTTTTGGTTTGTTTTTTGGGTCATACCTGGCAGTGCTCAGGGGTTACTCCTGTGGGTAGCCACTCCCCCAACTTATTTATCCCTGAATGATCAGAACCATCCACACCTGGAATGGGCGGGAAGAGGAGCTGCTTGAGGGGAAAGGGGATAAGGAGGAGAGTTAGAGAGAGAAGAATTGAATCAGCAGAGAGAATCAACAAAGAGAACCAGCAAAGGGAAGTCAGTCAGCAATGAAGCCTGAAGGGTAGCTGGAAGGTAGAGAGAGCCAGAAGAAGCAGAGAAGTGGCTGCTAGGAAAAGGCTTAGCATAGAAGCCATGTGAGGTAATGCAAAGCTGGCTGACTCCTGGAACTTCATCTGACTGCTTTGTGAATTTCTCTGTCACCCTGCAGCCTTCAGACCCACCAGGCAGGGACCGAGCCGAGCCAAGAAAGGCCTCACCATCCCCACATCAACTCTAAAACAACTGGTTTTGCCCTCAGAAATTTAGAAATTACTCCTGGCAGACTTGGGGGACCATATGGGATGCTGGCAATAAAATCTCAGGTCAGATACATACAAGGCAAATGTCCTGCTTCCTGTTCTATCACCCCAGACCCATATTTTTCTAGACTCAAGTATTAGGACTTGGATCTGGAAGCAGAACGAAGCCAAAAGTTTATGTAACACAACTTGTATGGTTTCTACAGTGGGAAGCTATGACACCCAATATAAACGTGATCTTTAAAATGAAGTAGTTTCCCTCTAAAACCTAGTCCTTGGTCAGCTGCCATCCTTTTTTTTTTGTTCTTTTTGGTTTTTGGGCCACACTTGGAGGTGCTCAGGGGTTACTCCTGGCTATCTGCTCAGAAAGAGCTCTGGCAGGCACGAGGAACCATATGGGATGCTGGGATCTGAACCAACCACCTTAGGTCCTAGATTGGCTGCTTGCAAGGCAAACGCCACTGTGCTATCTCTCCGGCCCCACAGCCATCCTTCTAAAAGACGTCAGATGTTATGACTTTCAAATGGGAAAATAAAAGGTCTCCAAGGGAAAAAAGTAGAAAGAACCTGGAAAAGTGACTAGGGTAAGCAGGTGTGGAAGCTGTGAGAAATGCCGCCTTTCTGGAATGTTCCCTACTTGTTTGCTTCATTGTCTCTGGCAGTTTCCTCGGGCGCTCAGGCCTTGGGGACTGCTCTGCCCCCTTTACCTGTGTTCTGCAGGGATCTCATGGCCGGTGCGGTAGATGTGGGACTGGAGGGCAGTTCTGCTAGCATAGGGGCAGCCACAGGTGCACTGGAAGGTCTTCCCACAGTCCTCAGTGTGGCGCTTCAGGTCCCACTCGGTGCCATAGGAGTTGCCACACTTAGTACATTTGTGCTTCTTCTCTGCGTGCATTTTCATAAAGTGCTAGGAAGGACACGGAGCTTGGATGAGAAGCGGCCGTTGCTCACAGCATTTCAAGAACACCTTCCCTCTCTCTCTCCACCACCACCACCACCACAAGCACTGGGGCATGCACAATCAGACCCACAAACCGAGAGCACGTCAAGCCCACAGCTAGTCTAACAGCAACTCTGTGACAAGCAAGAGACGATCCTAACTAAGGATGACATGACCCTCGGCCTACCCACACTTATAAAGAGTTGAATAGAGAAATGTGCTGGCACAAAGCCCCAGGGAAACAGCTGGCAATCTCTTGCAGGACTGAGTCATCAGCTTCCCACTGGGTGTTGTTTCCCCCTCCTCTGAGCCCCCAATAGCTGCTTCAGAAATTTCTTTCCTGGCAGTTTTTGCTCCCCAGTGCCTTGGCTGTCTTCTTCTGGAGGCTTCCAAGCCCACAGGAGAAGCTGGAAGCGCACATATGCTCATCTGTGCTGACTCCTGTCTTCTCGCTGCAAGTGAGGCCAGAAGCAAGAGGGCTTGGACTCTTGCATGTACCTTCATCTGCACTATTCCCCTCACGTAGGGATAGGGGGTGCTGCCCCAGCTTTCTGCATAGAGCTCATCTGTGATCATTCTCAGGGAACCCAACAAAGGAGAAGCCAAGTACCTGCTTTACGAGAGAAAACTGAGAGAAGGGTCTGTCTGGCCCCCGAGGGCACCCTTCAATTGGGCAGCAGTAGAATTTTGGGGCCGTTTTCAAATCTTTTCTGACTGTCGGATTTACAATGCCATCCTGTAAAAGAAAAAAAAAATCACTATTTCCAAAACAACAACTTAACAGGTTGAGGGGGGAAAACAAGGAAGGTTGTCGTTGATGCCAGGTGATGAAAATGTTCTCAAGCTGGATTGTGGAAAGGTTATCCAACAATGTAAATTTACTAAAAAGCCTAATTACTTAAAATGGATCAACTTTGTGGTGTGTAAATTATAACTCAACAATCCATCTTTTTTGTTTGTTTTTGTTTTTGGGTCACACTCGGCGGCGCTCAGGGGTTACTCCTGGCTCTCTGCTTAGAAATAGCTCCTGGCAGACATGGGGGACCATATGGGATGCCAGGATTCGAACCACCATTGGTCCTGGGCCAGCGCTTGCAAGGCAAACAAACGTCCTATCACTGTGCTATCTCTCCAGCCCCTCAACAATCCATCTTTAAAAAAATCTTGCATCTGGGGCAGGAGCCATAGTATAGTGGGTAGGATACTTGCCTACCATGGGGCTTGCCCAGGTTTGAGCCCCAGTACCCCATACCCTAGTACCCTGAGCTCCACCAGGAGTGATCCTTGAGTGCAGAGCCAAGAGTAAGATCTGAGCACAGCCGGATGTGGCCCACAAATAAAAACCAAACCAAACTTTGCATCCACTTTGTCAAAAGTCCTTCTAAATATATTTATGAATTATTTATGGTTTTTGAGCCACACCCCATGGTTCTACTTTCTATGTCCCAGCCAAAGTAAGCCTACTAATCCTTCGTTGAAAAGTACTGGTGGACATTCTGGCTGAAGTGTCAAGATAATGAGGGATCAGTTAATTAAACCCATGGTTCTGTCTTGTGGCCTCAATGAGTCCACATATCTCAGGCCAGAGACCCCAGTAACCTTCAGTGAGATTCTGGCCTGGCCCTTGCTCCTGACCCAAAGGAAGTTGGGTATGGATATCGCCACAGATCACTGACAGGTACTATGAGAACGGCTTCCTGACTTCTGGAACATTCCTATCCATCCAATCAAGCATCAGTGAGTGTCAAGGGGAGCAATGCTGGCCTTGGGGCAGCCTGTGCACACATTCAGAGGGAAAGGAAGCTTTTTGTAGTATATGAAAAAGTTTCCATAAGATTATTCTTGGGATTGTTGTATATAAAAGTGTTTCCTTAGGATTGTTCTGTGACTATTGCCCCACCTAGCCCTTTCAGGTGGGGCGCTGTGGAGTTGGCAATAAATAGCTTGATGGACAGGGGAGAGGGGGCCTTTTGCGAAAGCTGCAGGCTGCAGGAGGATTCTCTCGCTCTCTTTGCCCAATCTTTTACACCCTATCCTTCTTGTCTGTGTGGATTATTATTTGCTGCAGATAAATATTACCAAGGTCTTCCCCCGAAAAGGGACAAGGGGATGGGAAGTAATTTCTCATTCTGGGGACTGTTCTTGGATTCACAAATACCCAACAAAGTTAGCAGCGAAGATATATTGCACTTTTCTCACTCTATGCAATAATTTCCCTCATTGATCTCAATCTCAGTAATTCCACAATGCACACAATACATTTATTCTTTCCTAATTTTCTACATTCTACAACCTATTCATAATCATTCAATATTAGATAGCTGGTTGCCTGAATAGTTTCCTTTTTCATTATAAAGTATAAAATATTTATCCAGTTCCTCTTTATTTTTATTTATTTTTTTTTTGTGGTTTTTGGGTCATACCCAGCAGTGCTCAGGGGTTACTCCTGGCTCCATGCTCAGAAATTGCTCCTGGCAGGCACGGGGGACCATATGAGACACCAGGATTTGAACCGATGACCTTCTGCATGAAAGGCAAATGCCTTACCCCCATGCTATCTCTCTGGCCTCCCAGTTCCTCTTTAAGGGGTCAAACTAAATCTCTCCTCACCTTCCTCACTGTGCCCATCAACAGTTCAAGTCTTTTCTTTTTTTGTTTGTTTTTGGGTCACACCTGGAAGTGCTCAAGGGTTACTCCCGGCTCTATGCTCAGAATTCACTCCATTTTTTTTTTTTTTGGTTTTTCGGGCCACACCCACTCAGAAATTGCCTCTGGCTTGGGGGGACCATATGGGACACGGGGGATCGAACCGCAGTCCTTTCCTTAGCTAGAACTTGCAAGGCAGACACCTTACCTCTAGTGCCACTCCGCCGAACCCCAGAATTCACTCCTGGCAGCTCAGGGGACCATATGGGATGCCGGGATTGGAACCACACCAACCCTTCTGCATGCAAGGCAAACGCCTTACCCTCTGTGCTATCTCTCCAGCCCCAAGCCCAACAGTTCAAGTCTTGACCCGCATGCTAGACTTTGTCGATTATCTTCAACTAATTTTGGGACCTTATAAAGTCATTTGTATTATTCAACTTCTGAAAAGCATAGTTGTGCTCCGATCACCATCTCAAACACTTTCTTTTTTTTTTTTTTTTTTGGTTTTTGGGCCACACCCGGTGACGCTCAGGGGTTACTCCTGGGCTATGTGCTCAGAAGATGCTCCTGTTTGGGGGACCATATGGGACGCCGGGGGATCGAACCGTGGTCCATCTAGTGGCTAGCGCAGGCAAGGCAGGCACCTTACCCTCTAGCGGCCATCCGCCCGGTCCCTCAAACACTTTCAACGTTCTGGTGGCCATCAAAACCAAAACTCTGTCATGCCCCAGGATGAGACACTGGATATGGACCAGTTCTGCGGTGGCCCCCCTCCTGGCCTCATTCATGCTTCTAGCTTTCTCAGAGCCAAGTGCTCAACCCCCTGGTTGGTACCCCCATCAGCATGTCTATCCTGTCCTGAAGAGGACATGTGCTAAGGGTAGGCTGGGCTCCAGTGAGAAGAGGGGAGATAAGTAGCGGTGATGATAGGGCCAGAAGGCGACAAAGCGGTCTGCATGCAGGCCTGCAGGTGACCTGGTCTGACCTCTGGCAACTGCAGCTGCCAGTCCCCGAACCCCACCAGGAGTAATCCCGAACAGCCAGGAGCAGTCCCCTGCACACCGCAGAGTGTGGCTAGAACTCACGGAGCTAAGGGAATACTGTTGCCAACAGCTGCAGGGATGGCTCAAAATGCCAGTTTACCAGCCCCTTTGTATGTCTTTGTGCACACTTCTGGAAAAAAAAAAAAGGCACAAGGTTTTGTGTCTTTTGGGGATATCTATTTACAAACACTTGAACAAACAATCTCTAAAAAGATCCGACAGAGGAGACAGAATAGTAAATGTGCAGGAGGAAGGGAGGAAAAAGAATGTGGACATGGCAAAAAAGACCTTGGAGGGCCAGAGGCGAACAGGACAACGGTGAGGGCACATTCTTTGCACTGCAGATGTATCCTGAGGCACCACTGGGAGTGAGCCCTGCAGTGCAGAGGAATAACCCCCAGAGATCACTGGGTGTGCCTCCAAAAGGCTTTCTAGACCTTTTTGAAGGCAAAGAAGGCATCTTTCATTGAAGAAAACCAGCTAGTTTTGTCATCTTTATTCTAATTTAGAAGTAGAATTGAGCTACTATGCTCTGTGAAACCACTTTTCTTCTGGGAGAAAAACTTCCTGAGTGATCATTATAAGCAAATCTTTGGGATATATATAATACATAATCCTCAGTGTGCATTTTCTCAACTGTGGCCATCTGGTCCCTCAGGGTGCACTGAAAATAGTCCATGGGGGACCACAGATGAAAGGTCATATAACTAGGGCCCGGGAAGATAGAGCACAGCGGCGTTTGCCTTGCAAGCAGCCTATCCAGGACCAAAGGTGGTTGGTTTCGAATTCCGGTGTCCCATATGGTCCCCGTCGCCTTGCCAGGAGCTATTTCTGAGCAGAACAGCCAGAGTAACCCCTGAGCAACACGCCGCGGTGTGGCCCAAAAAACCAAAAAAAAAAAAAAAACAAAAACACCAGAAAGTCATATAACTGGGGAAGGAAGGAGATAAAAAGGGGAATGAGGGAGGGGTGAGGGAGAGAGAGACAGAGAGAGACAGGGAGGGGGGGAGAGAGAATGAGAAAGAGAGAGTGAGAGAGTGAGTGAGTGAGAGAGAGAGAGAGAGAGAGAGAGAGAGGAGAGGAGAGAGAGAGAGAGAGAGAGAGAGAGGAGAGAGAGAGAGAGAGAGAGAGAGAGATGCTGCTTTAAGCTGTTTCTAAAAAACACATTCTGGACAGCTTCAAGGTCTTACTGTCCCCAGTCTCTATTCTCAAACATTCTGACAATCACCGAAATGTCCTTTTCTTCCTGTCTTCATGGAACTCCCCCGCAAAGGCAGCGAGCCTGTGTCCAGATTTCTTATAAGACCCTGAGTAGAATTATCTAAGGTACCAGTTAAGAGGCACCAGAAACATCACAGCTCAGAACTCAGAACTCCCCACTTATACCCACCACTCTCAGAAGGGTTCCACTAATCCATCATTCATGTTAAGAGGGAAGCCTGACCGGTCAGGGGTAGGGCACTGTTTAAAGAATAATTAGAATGAGAACCACTCAGTATATGCAGGTGACAGGCTTCTGTGTGCCACACATCATATGGCTGTTTTTGTTTTGTTTTGTTTTGTTTTTGGGGTCACACCCGGCAAGTTGCTCAGAGGTTACTCCTGGCTCTATGCACAGAAATTGCTCCTGGCCAGGCTCAGGGGACCATATGGGTTGCCGGGATTCGAACCACCGTCCTTCTGCATGAAAGGCAAAAACGCTCTACCTCCATGCTATCTCTCCAGCCCCTCCATGGCTGTTTTTGTAAACAGATGATGGTAACCTACACACACAAGCTACATACAGGACCTAAACCAGAAATATGACTTTCTTCACATTTTGTCCTCAAGCTTCCCTGAGTGTAGAATATAGCCTCTGCCACATAAAGCACAGAATGTCTAGGTTCTGATGACTGGCATTCAGGAAGCCTTCCTGAGATTGATTGAGGGGAATTAAGTTCATATGGGTTATTTAGGGATATGGTAGATTCTCGTCCCCAAGCCAAATTCCAAGGCAGATACATCTGTGGGGTCTTGAGGTCTGAACACAGGGGCTTGAGAACACCAGAGAACTCCCAGTCCTGCCCTGGTGTCAGCTCATCTTCCAATTCCCTAAGAACTAAAGTGTTGGGGCGGAAGAGATAGCATGGAGGTAAGGCGTTCGCCTTTCATGCAGAATGTCAGTGGTTCGAATCCCGGCATCCCATATGGTCCCCCTGAGCCTGGCCAAGAGCGATTTTTGAGCACAGAGCCCAGGAGTAACCCCTGAGCGCTGCCGGGTGTGACCCAAAAATACAGAAACAAAAATAAGAACATAAAAGTGTTAAGGAAAACAGCTGAGTTCAAGAGTTTCACTGTGACTGCAGACGGGGAAAACAGTCTCACAAATACCCAAAGCCAGGGAAGATTCCCTGAAACTCTGAAAAGCTTAACTCCCAGTAATGATTTTGCCATCCTAATGGGACTCGCTGCATAAAACATGTTTCGGTTTCTGCACTGGGATCTTGGATAAACATGAGTCTCTGTCTGATTGTGCATCCTGCAACTTAGTCCTAGAGAATCTTGTCTTCCTGCTCCATGGGTGTCCAAAAAGTAAGTAGTGGCCAGGGGGCCAGCGAGAGAAGGGGCTTAAGACATAAGCACCCCTTTAATCCTTGGCCCTTATATGGCTCCAACCAAGCAATAGCCAGCTGCAGTCCTGGGGGGTCCAGGGGTCACAGCCAGGGTGGCCCACAAGAATACAGGGCACTGCAAGAACCAGCAGCACCTCATCCATAGGCCCTTGCTTTAATTTAGTCAGGAATGGTAGGTGCAGCCCCGGGCTCTCTGACACACTCAGGAAGCACCTTCCTTCCCCCCACTATAAAAAAAAAAAACCCACCAGAAGTAGCTTAGTAGGACAATGGTCATTCCCAACATTAGGGGAAGCCGAAGGGAGAGATGTCAACTACCCTCTGTGGTCTCAGAGTGGGGGGTGGTGATGAAGACAGGGGAGGGCAATTATGTATATGTGCTAGAACCAAGCATGGAATTAGGGTGCCGCAGTCTACTCCCCCAGGGGGGAAAAAAAAGAGTCTATCACTCAAGTTAAAATATAGGTAAAGCAAAGACATAATTGGTGAAAATCCAGCCTGAAAGCAAAAGTACGAGTCAATTCTCACAACCTGCTGCACTGCACCTGTCTTCAGAGGCCGCTCAAAGACTGAGGGGGGTGGGGGTTTAGAGTGGGTGGGAGCCTGCAGGGCCCCCTCAGCACACCAACGTCAGGTCTTCACCTGGGAACTTGGGCAGTGCATCTTTAGCGGTTGTTGCTAAGCAAGGCCCTGGTGGAGGGAGGGGATCCCCTCGAACTCTGCTGTTGTTACCTTGGCATCAGAAGCCAGGTGGGAAGCAATGATGGATGGACCCCGCTGCTGCTGGTGTGGTGTGTGTTGTGTGTGTGTTTGTGTGTGTGACAGGGGTGTGTGTGTGACAGGCATGGACCCGCTGCTGCTGCTCGGTGTGTGTGTGTGTGTGTGTGTGTGTTGTATTGTGTGTGTGTGATGGCCATGGACTCGTTGCTGCTGCTGGGTGTGTTGTGTGTGTGATAGCCATGCCTGGGTGTGTGTGTGTGTGTGTGTGACAGGCCATGGACACGCTGCTGCTGATGCTGGTGTGTGTGTGTGTGTGTGTGTGTGTGTGTGATAGGCAATGCCTGGCCCTGGGGGTGGGGGGCAAACTTCAATTCCCGAATCCTATTCGGACCACCCCAAAGCGCCATCACCCCCACTCAAAGCGCTTTTGGGGGTGTGTGTGTGTGACCTGCTCTGCAAAGGCGGAGGCTCCTCGGATGACAGGTCAGGCTCCCTCCCCGGGCGTTGGCACCTGGCGTGGCAGCGGGGACGTGCGTGCGCACAGGGGTCCCAGTCAGCCATCGGGGCGAGCCCGGGGCTGGGGTGCGCGGTGGGTGGGGGGCTCAGCTCACCTGCAGCCGGTGGCTCTTGACCAGGTGCATGTTGAGCGCGGGCCCGTTGGGCAGGATCTTGCCGCAGCCGCGCACGGTGCACAGGATGTTGGTGCGCACGGCCCGCGACAGCTCGCTCACCGACGGCTGCACCAGCTCCCCGCGCGGCCGGCGGCGGACCCGAGGCGGCTGGCGGGCGGGCGCGGGCCGCGGCCGGCTGCCCCCTCCAGGGCGTCCCGGGGGGCCCCAGGGGTCCGAGGCGGCGGCGGGGGCGGGCGGCGGCTCCCCCCCGCGCGGCCGCCGGCAAACGGCCGGGGGCGCACCGAAGCCAGAGCCGCGGGCCCCGCCGCCGCCTCAAGCCAGCCCGCCATCGCTCCCGCACGGCGCAGGCCGCGCAGTCGCACGACCCGCCTCCCCCCCGCGCCGCCACTTCCGGGAGGGGCGGGGGTTCGCCCCGGCTCATTAGCATCCGGCGGCCTTTTTGGCGCGCCGTGCGCCCCCTGCCTGGCTGGTTGGCCGGCCGGCCGGCCGACCGACCGTGGAGGGCGCGTCTGCAGGCAGGCGTTGGCTGGCCGCCTGGCCGGGAAAGGGGCCCAACTTGATTGTTGTCAAAGTTTGTTTGTTGTTGTTGTCAAGGTCGGGGTCGGGTTGATCCCTTTTAGGTCACTCTGCATCTCGAAGATCTCATCTCCAAGATGAGACACTGTCCAACTTTTTCTCTGCAGGAGAAGCATAAATTGTATTTATGGGGTATTGGGATTCAAAGCACCCTGGGCAAAAATGATGCATTTTTTTGGTTGGTTTTGGGCCACAGCTGGTGGCGTTCAGAGGTTACTTCTGGCTCTGCGCGCAGAAGAATCACTTGTGCTCAGGAGACCATATGGGATACCGAAAATCCGAGTGTGTCAGCCAAGTGTAAGGCAAACTAAACTCCCTTCCTGCTGTGCTATCTTGCTCAGGTCCCAAGATGATAATGCACTTTTCATCCAGGACGCTCATTTGCCCTCATACAAAACCGCAGTTAGGGACGGGGAGATGGCTTAAGAATTGGTAGCACATGTTTTGCTTAGTTGGATCCCCAAGCACCATGAGGGTCCTCAGTACTACATCAAGCCTCCAGCACAACTGGGGATGGCCTCTGAACATAGTGAGAATACCTTCTCTCCACAAAACGTCAACCCCCAAATCAAAAATGATACAGCAAGTGGTTGGCAATCCTCCCATTTTGCATAGCACGATTATGCTGAGGGACACAGTACAATTAAGTGGTTGTTGGCATCAACCACTATGGGGTTAAATGACTACTGGTTAGACACTGCTTTCCAGCTGCTACTACCCCAAATTTAGTGGGCTAAACCCCCCCCCCCCAACCACCCATTCATTAGTTTACAAATGTAAGCAACACCCAGTAATACCCTAGTTACTCCCTGTGATGCACTGGGACCACATAGGATGCAGGGGATGGAACCCAGGTTGACTGCATGCAAGGCAAGCACTCTCCTCACTGTGCTATCTCTCCAGCTTCTAGCTTACAAATTGGGGGGAGTACACATCTGACATGAGAATTCTGACCCCAACAACCAAGTCTGCAAGGACTTCATTTAATGTTCCCCCTGCTTTCTAAAAGAAATAACACAAGTTTTTATAACACCAAATCATTGGGGGAACAAGATAGGATAGACTTTTGTTTTGCTGTAGTGTTAGACCCCAGCAGGTCTAACACATTGCTCCAGGGTAATCCCTGGCAGTGCTATAAAACCAGGTGGCACCTGGTGTCCAACTCAGGCCCTTTCAACTATCTCCAACTAGATTTCAAAAATCTTATAAACAGTCATTTAATTTAGTCATGATCACTGAAATATATATATATATTTTAATAAAACTTGATCATTTTATTTATTTTTGATTTGGGGATCACACCGGGTAGCACTCAGGGGTTACTCCTAGCTCTGTGCTCAGAATCGCTACTGGCAGGATCGGATGAGCCGACCATATGGGATGTTGGGATTCGAACCACCATCCATCCTGGATTGGTAGCTTTGCAAGGCAAATGCCCTACTGCTGTGCTATCTCTCTGGCCCATGATCACTGAAATATTAACTGATATACTAGTTCTAAAATCTTTATTCATAAATATGTATACAGTAGTGGGAAGTTTGTTATATAAGTTCATATAAGATTGTGCCAAGTACCATATTTATAACACCATTGAACGAGCCAATGTTATGATCCTCTGGGGAAGTTTGTGGTTGAGCTTAGTTTCTTGGTGCTTCTTTCTGTGACCCTCTAAGGCTTGAGGGAAAATTCCTGGAAGGCTGCAGAACTGCATCAGACTTTTCCAGAGAAGATAGGAGCAGGATCAAGGGACACCTGGCCTCCATGGCTGGGGCTACCTTCCTGTCTCTGCTCCTTCACATACTTAAGATCCCGTCTAGAATCTTCTCTCTTCTGGCTGGTAAGAGGCCCCAATATGGGGGAGGGCAGAACCAGTCCCGAGAGTTATTTGAACGTTTCTAAATTGTGAATGTGAGGAGCTCCCAAAACACAGGTTTGCAGATGAAGCGTCCCAGCTGGTCTTTGAAAGTGCATGCAATAAATATAGCCAAGAGACTGTGGGCTGATCAGATACTACGCAGCTTATTTATCTTTAATTTTAAAATAATTCCTTCCTTTACTGGATATGCAAGTGAGCAATGGTGAAAGTGGGGCATCTGCAATACCTGAAATTGAAAGAAAAAGAAAGAAGAAAATGCAAATTACCAAAGAGCATAGACATGAGTCACTTTATAAATGTCAAGGAGGGCAGGAAGAGAGAGAGCAGACCACCTGAGAAAGGTCCTTAGCAAAGAGAACATGATGTGCTGTTAAATTCTTCAGTCTTAGATGACACGCTTACCTGCAGGTGCTAAGGATTTCAATGCTTCTAGAAGATTCGGGCTAGAGAACTTGACTAGGCATCGGAGGGGTTCTTCTCTCTCAGCTAAGATGCTTCCACTTAACTGGCTTTTGAACTTGGTTTCAAGCTGTAATAGATTTGTAAATTGTGAGTGAAGAAATTATTCGAAATGGCAAAATACAAAGGGAATCAGGCAACAATGCATTCTGTGAGTTCTTTTATTTGGTCTATTATTAGGGCCACACACATACTCAGGGATGCTGGGGTTCAAACCTGGGTTGGCCACGTGCAGCTGCTGTGCTATGACTCTGACTCAGAACCTTGAATTTTTTTTTTCTGGTTTTTGGGTTACACTCAAGCGATGCTCAGGGGTTACTCCTGGCTCTGCACTCAGAAATCGCTCCTGGCAGGCTTGGGAGACCATATGGGATTCAAACATTTGCATGCAAAGCAAATTTCCTACTGCTGTGCTATCTCTCCGGCCCCCAGACAGACCTTGAATTCTTATCAGAAATAGAGGAAATACTGTGGGGGTGGGAACCATTTACTTTGCTAAGGGAGGGGGGCACCCAGTGTCTTTTAAAGAAACCCCACAGAGGGGTCGGGGCGGTGGCGCTAGAGGTAAGGTGCCTGCCTTACCTGCGCTAGCCTAGGACGGACCACGGTTCGATCCCCCGGCGTCCCATATGGTCCCCCAAGCCAGGAGCGACTTCTGAGCGCATAGCCAGGAGTAACCCCTGAGCGTCACCAGTGTGTGACCCAAAAAAAAAAGAAACCCCACAGGGGCCTGGAGAGATAGCACATCGGCGTTTGCCTTGCAAGCAGCCGATCCAGGACCAAAGGTGGTTGGGGTTCGAATCCTGGTGTCCCATATGGTCCCCCCGTGCCTGCCAGGAGCTATTTCTGAGCAGACAGCCAGGAGTAACCCCTGAGCAAACGCTGGGTGTGACCCAAAAACTAAAACCAAAGCGAAAAAACAAAAACAAAAACAAAAAAACAAAAACAAAAAAGAAACCCCACAGGAGGGGCCGGGAAGGTGGCGCTAGAGGTAAGGTGTCTGCCTTGCAAGGGCTAGCGTAGGACGGACCGCAGTTCCATCCCCCGGCATCCCATATGGTCCCCCCAAGCCAGGGGCGATTTCTGAGCGCATAGCCAGGAGTAACCCCGCTGAGCATCAAACGGGTGTGGCCCCAAAACCAAAAAAAAAAAAAAAAAAAAAAAAAGAAACCCCACAGGAAACACCAAGCTTGTGATTGTCTTACGTACTTCCAGACACCTTTACTTGGTATTCACCTTGCATCTGAACCAAAAGGAGCCTCCTTTTGTAATGTCATTTCAATGTAAAAATGTCATTGCCTTGGGCTGGAGCCGTGGTAGCACAGCAAGGCGTTTGCCTTGCATGTGGCTGACCCCAGGACAGACTGGGGTGAGTGATTTCCTGAGCCTATAGCCAGGAGTAACCCCTGAGCATCACTGGGTGTGGTCCAAATAGCCATACACACACACACAAAAAAGTCTTGCCTTCAGAGTCACTAGCAAGCTAACTTTGTCATGTAGGAGGAAAGATTATAGCCCCCCCCCTCCCCAAACAAAACTAAACAAAAAACCCTAGAAGAACCAAAAGTCCCCAAATATCTATCCTTCCTAAAAATAAAACTTCGGTTGCTGAAGCGATATCACAGTAGTTGGTATTTGCCTTGTACGAGGTTGACCTGGGTTCATCTCTGGCCCATCCTGAGTGCTGCTGAGTGTGGCCCCAAAAACCAAAACCAAACACACAATACATAAACAACACAAAAGATTGGAGTGATAGCACAGCGGTAGGACATTTGCCTTGCATGTGGCCGACCAGGGACAGGACTGGGTTTGATTCCCGGCATCCCATATGGTCCCCCAAGCCTGCCTAGAGCGATTTCTGAGCAAAGAGTCAGGAGCAACCCCTGAGCACTACCGGGTGTGGCCCCCAAACAAACAAACAAACAAAAAAAAAAAACAAAGAAAAAAAGAAATATTATGACAAAGTTCATCTATTTTCATAAACTTATTCTACAAAATTCAAGTGATACATAGAAAAGAAACGATTTGTTAGGACTGTTCCCTATTTAAAAAATGTTGATATAGGGGCCGGAGCAATAGCACAGTGGTAAGGCCTTGCACACTGCCAACACAGGATGGTCCCTGGTTTGGAATCATGGCATCCCATATGGTTCCTCGAGTCTGCCAGGAATGACTTCTGAGCTCAGAGCCACGAGTAACCCCTGAGCGCCACTGGGTGCGACCTCAAAACAAAACAAAAAAAAACAAAAATTGATGTCAGGGGTCAAAATGATAGCACATTGGGTAGGGCATTTTTGCCTTGCATGTGGCTGACTTGGATTTGATCCTGGTATCCCATATGGTCCCCTTGACCTGCCAGAAATAACCCAAGTACAGCTAGGTATAGCCCCAAAACTGAAAATAAGATGCTAAATACTTACAGTAGTGTTTCTAGCAGAGACTTACCTTATACTGGGCAAATTTCCAGTCTGGTTGAGGATAATTCCCAAAAGTTTCTTCAGTTACTCTTTGGACTCTCTCTTTTTCAATTATGTTTTCATGAGTGATCTTGAATCCACTATAAATCAAAGATTTAGCAGGGGTCTCAAAACTCGGCCCTTCGTACAACATTTTGTGGCACTGCCCTAGAGGAATCTTTTTTTCGTTTTGTTTTGTTTTAGTTGTTTGGGGTCACACCCCCCCAATGTTCAAGGCTTACTACTGACTTTGCACTCAAGGATCACCCCGACTTTGCCTCTTCGGCCCCCAGGTAATGGAGTTTGAGACCCCTGATTTAAAGGAAACAAATTTTAGAGATGTATTTCATTCCTTTTTTGGGTGGGGGCCATACCCAGCAGTGCTCAGGGGTTGCTCCTGGCATGCTCTAGGGCACCATATGAGATGCTAGGGATAGAACCTAGGTCCACCCATGGGTCATTTGTGTGCAAGGCAAACACCCCTATTGCTGTTGCCATCACTCCAGCACCCTATATTTCATTCTTAGTCACTTTATCTCATTCCTAATCTTTTAACGGGTTTTTTTTCTTCTCTTGATTTCGGTCACTTAGGCAGAGAGTTTTAATGGATATTATGGTCTCTGAGTGCTCCTGAGTACAGGGCCAGAAACAGCCTCTAAGTACTGGTGTAGCACCAAATCCAACCCATATTTACCCAAAAGAAAGTTACAAAGTATGAACTAACTGGAAAAAACCCCCCAAAAACCAAACCAACCAACCAAACAAACAAAAAAACCAGGAAACTATGGGTGCTACCAAGAGAGAAAGGCTCAATTTGTGTGGAAGAGGAATGGGAAACATCCCTGGACCTGCCTGATTCTGAGCACTACTAAGAGTGAGCTCTAAGCACAGAGCCAAGAGTAACCCCAACACTGCTAGGTGTGGCCCCCAAAACCCAACTTCCTTAAAAAAAATAGAAGCTAAATATCACTCACAATTCAAAACTCATAGAGATAAGTGTTATTAACGTCAATGTTTTTCTGCTAGGTCTAGAGCGAATAGCAGTGTGGGCAGGGTGTTTGCCCTGTACACGGCCAACCCAGGCTTGAATCCCAGCATCCCATATGGTCCCTGAACCCGCCAGGAGTAATTCCTGACCACAGATCTAGGAGTAAGCCCTAAGTACCACCAGGTGTGACCTAAAAACAAAATCAAAAAAATTTTTTCTGTCTTGCTTTTCAGTGAATTAGAAAAGCATGTATTTAAAAAACTGAAATAAAAAAATAAGATATAACTTTGGGGCCAGAGAGATAATACAGATGAAGAATGTTGGTTTACATGTGGCCAACCCAGGTTTGATCCCTGGCACCCCATTAGGTCCCCTGAAGCCCTGCCAGGAGTGATATCTGAGTGCAAAGTCAAGAGTAAGTACCAAATGGAGCAAATATATCCAGGTCTTAACTGGAACTCAGTGGCAGAGGGCAAGCTTTGCCCATGTTGTGGCCCCCAGTCCTGGGTCAATTCCTAGAACCAAGAGAACTAAGACCCCAAACAAGCTGGGAACATGCTTTGCAGTCAGAAGACGCAATTCAACCCCCAACACTACTGGGAGTGAACTGAGCACCGAAGGGTTTGGGGGACACAAACAAAAACTTCCCCCCTAAAACTAAAAACCAAGGAATGCCCTTCTGAATTTCAGTTTTTAGCTCAAAAAAAAACACATACTCATTATATTTAGGCTTCTTTCTTGTTGAGCCTGACGGTGAGTCGTGAGTTTCAAAGGTCTAAGAGAAAGAAAAAAAAAAAGTAAAAGTGAGAAATAGTAGGAAAAAGGAGCAGCGTGCAGAATAGGTGTGAAGTGTGAAGCTTACACGCAGGCCAGGAGCTTTGCTCCAGGTAAGTAGTGACAATGTGCCTTTTTTCTTTTTTTGCTTTTTGGACCACACCCAGCAGTGCTCAGGGATTACTCCTGGCAGGCTCAGGATACCAGATGCTAGGGATTGAACACTGGATTGGCCACCATGCGAGGCAAACCTCCTTCCCACTATGCTATCACTCTGGCCCCACAATGTGCGTTTTTCTGTCTGGGCTGCTCCATGCTCCTGCTGATACGGGAATGGGTCTATAGGTGAGAGGGAACATAGGGTCGCTGGCGGGGGGCCTCAGGGCAACAATTGCACTGAGATCCTGCAACCTCATTTAGAGATTTTGGATCACACCCAGCAATGCTCAGGGGCTCACTTTTTCTCTTGATTGTCTCAGGGCACTATATGGGGTATAGAAGGATGTGTGTGAATCCACGCTGACTGCATACAAGGCAGCACCTCAGATCCCTAGAAAAGTAACTTTTAGTCTACTGACGGCACTGCTCCAAACCCTTCCCCCTGAACTATTATTTTGTGTTGGTTTGTTTTTGAGCCACACTCGGGTGGTGCTCAGGGGTTACTCCTGGCTCTGCATTCAGAAGTTACTTCTGGCAGGCTCAGGAAACCATATAGGATGCCAGGTCATCGCATGCAAGGCAAACACCCATACCCACTGTGCTATTGCTCCGGCTCTGTGAACTATTATTTAATAATAAAATATCCAAAGCTAGATTGGCCTAGGAATACAACAGAATAGTTGGTAGCTACTTGCTGTGTATGTGCCTGAACCGGGGTACAATCTCCAGCATCTCCTATGCCCCCTCTGAGCACTGCCAGAGGGTATTCCTGAGTGATTCTTACTACTGAGAGCCAGGAGTAAGCTCTGTGAACTGCTAGAGTGTGGGCCCCCAAACAAACCAAAAGACTCACATATAGTTTGGTGGGCCTTGTTCTCCATTACTGTATTACCCCAGCAGCAGCCATAAAAGGCTTTAAGAAAGACCTTAATCAACTATTATGGCTGGCTGGAGCTATAAAAGAAAAGCTACAGCTTTTCTCCCCTGATTTCAACAGACCTACAGTTGTATCCTTTTGGACTATTTATCTTTTAACTTATAGACCTGTTCCTTTTACCTGGCCCTCAATCTGACCGTACCTTGCTCCCAAACCCAGCTCTCTGTCTTTCTCCCTCTCCTGGCCTAGGTTTTTGTCATAGGCCCTGTGTGGCACTATTATTTTTTTTCCCCTCCCCCACCCCACCAGCTCCATTATTAAAAAGACTTTAAGTATCTTGTCAGAGTTTTTGCCTGCAAGGCCCTGGCAGTGCAGGGCCCCTTCTGTTGGCTCTGGCAGGGTGGTGAGGGAGAGACTTGCTATGGGAGGAAGTCATCATGGCAATTTCTGAATGTCTGAGTCCCTCCGAGAGTGGTCGGCAGAGAGCCATCACTTTTGTTCTATGGAGAAGTGATGGAAAGACATAAACACAATCTCTCTCAGGACTGAAGGGACAACATGGAGCCTTTCCAATCCAGCTTCGTGAGTCTTGGCCCATGAGAAGTTCACCACCCAGAACCTGGGAGGATGGTCAGAGCCACCTAAGTTATTAGACGGACACAAGGCAGTTCAGTAATTTCCACCCACTTATCCACTGTGGCTCCACAGGAAGGCTTCCTCTTTTGTGTCTCCTTTCCAGCCCTCCAAACCCTCCACTGTCACCAGCCTGGCTGGTGGAATGAACCATGAGTCCACTTCTCTCTGCAAAGCAATCTGATTAGCTTCAAAAGACGGCATCAACTTACTCTGGGGACAAGCATTCTTAGGGACTGGCTGAAGTGGTATCGGAGGCTCTATCATACAGATTCCAGTGACTACTGAGTAGAAAAAGGCAGTTACAGGGAATAAAAAGCTGCTTTGCTTCCTTTCACAGTAACTGACTGACTGGAGTCTCCACAAGCCACAACAATGGGAGGGAACAGTGCCTGCCCATCGTGCCACAGTGCGAAGTGGGACGTACCTGATTGTATTTCTTAAAAACGATGGACTTGAGTGAGTCCAGGTATCTGCTCCGAAGGTCCAATCTTTACAATCTCATGGTGTTTGGTAGCAACAAGCAGGGCCTTGAAATAAAAAAGCAGTGAGGTGAAGGCCACTGTCTCCGGTTTAGGATCACGGACAAAGCAAAGTCAGGAACTGAGGACCCCAGTTCCCACTTAACCAGGGGAAGGTGATTCAGGAAAAATCCAACCTCAGTGTCCAAAATAAATACACTGCACACAAGACATTGTCTCATAAATGACAGGATGAAAGGTCTTCATATTCATGACTACTCTTGGAAAAGTGATTCCATTTAAAGCTGGGAATTCTAGGGGGCTGAAGAGATAGAATGGTGGGTAATGCACCTGCCTTGCACAGACTGACCCAAGTGTATGGTTCTCCCAATGCAGCTTGGGGTGATCCCCTGGCTGGACAGAGTCACCATCTACTGCCACAGTGATTCCATCATGCACAGCAGAAACTGTGCAGGGAAAATGTAACTGAATGTAACTGAGGAGAGGAGTAATATCCTCTGAACTAGAAAGGTAAGACACAGACCAAAACTAGGGAGTAGAGGAAGTTTGTCTTTAGACATACAACTAAAATGGATGTTATTTTAGTGAGTCATGTTGACCTGAATCATGGCAGGGTGGGCCCATCTGGCTATAGGAAGAAGGTCCTTCTGTAATAGGGAGGAAGAGCCCAAGAAGGTAGAGAGGGCAGACTGGGCACGGGTGGGAGAAGTGGAAACCAGAAGCAGGAGAAATCTTGGCTAAGTAAATAGCCAAGAACACCAATGGCAACAGAGCCACATATGACTTGGGAGCAGGCACTGAGTGTCAGGAGCCCATGCCTGCACCTTTGTACCTCTGTATATAGAAAGGGGCACAGCCACAGGCCAATCTAGCTCTGACTCATGGGCTTGGAGCCTGTTGCTTAAAAGTCAGAAGCAGCCAGAGGAAAACTCTGAATGGAGGCTTGATCTTATGTTCAAGGATGCTCAGTGAAGCTCTCTAGGGCCAGAAAGCAGAGCAGAAAAGGTGCTTGTCTTGCATGCTGTCCAACTTGGATTCAATTCCCCAAATCCTGCCTGAAGTAATCCCTGATAACTGCAAGGTATAATCAAACCCTTAAATGCTTTCCTTCTACCCAAGGAATATTTATTTATTTATTTACTTACTTATTTTTTGGGGGGCCATACCCATTGACGCTCAGGGGTTACTCTTGGCTATGGTGCTCAAGAAATTGCTCCTGGCTTGGGGGACCATATGAGACACCGAGGGATGGAACCTTGGTCCGTCCTAGGCTAAACTTGCAAGGCAGACGCCTTACCTCTAGCGCTACTGCTCCAGCCTCTCTTCCCAAGAAATATTAAAAGCTGTCATGATACAAGAGGGCTCTAAGGTTCCATTAAAATAGTAAAGTAAGTTACAGACACAACATACTACGCCGCTGCTGTATATATGTATATGTTGTCATAGGCAAATGGACTAGTTCAAAAAACAGGGTATTGGAAAAAGGCTTTAGGGACTTTTAGAAATTTTGAAACATGTGTGTGTGTGTGCACGCGCGCGCATTTTTGGGCCATACCTGGCAGTGTTCAAGGATTATTTCTTGGCTCTGTACTCGGGATCACTCTTGGTAGGTAGGGGATCATACGGATGCTGGGGATTGAACTCGGTTCAGCTGTGTGTAAGGCAAATGCCCCTTCCTATTAAACTATCACTCTGGCCCTAGGTTGGTTTTGAATTTTATACAGGTGGTGCACACTGCTTCTAGCTAAAAAGCAAATAGCAGAGAGTTCCCAATGAATCCGAAACACCTGTATCCCATTAAATAAAGAGACCTGCATCATGTGCACAGCCCTAATGGCTCAGTGGTAGAGCTTTGGTTCTGACCCCCACACCAGCCTGCAGGCGGCTGACCTCTACAGCCATAAACAAACAGGTTTGAGCACCATAAGTAGAGAGTGTGGGGCTTGATCACTCCAGCAAAGGAGAGGTGGTGAGAGGAATGACAGGAGATGCTTTAGGTCACATGCTTGTGAGGCAGTTTAAACTGAGGCCTTTCCGACAGGACAACTTGTCAAGCTTCCAGGAACAGGCTCCTTACCTGGCCAGTAGAGGACTGTTGCTCTTGAGTCGGGAGAAAGAAACGAAGGCGTAGCATGTCTGCGGGTGGTAAGACCACAAAAGTTGGCTTGTACTGGTTTGGCCTCCGGTACTGTGTTCCCCAGGCAATTCGAATCCACACCGCATTCTCCTTGTCGTCCTGAAGCTGACAGTCACCTTAAGAAGATTGGGGCCCGGAGAGATAGCACAGCAGTGTTTGCCTTGCAAGCAGCCGATCCAGAACCAAAGGTGGTTGGTTCGAATCCCGGTGTCCCATATGGTCCCCCCGTGCCTGCCAGGAGCTATTTCTGAGCAGACAGCCAGGAGTAACCCCTGAGCAACGCCAGGTGTGGCCCAAACCCCCCCCCCCCAAAAAAAAAAGAAAGAATATTGATGTTCCAGAGGGGAGGATGTAGGCTTTGCATGTAACCCACCTATGTTAGATCTCTTGCACCCCCATATGGTTCAATAGCCCACCAGGAGTGTTCCCAAGACATAGAGTCAGGGATAAGCCATAAACACTGCCAGGTGTGGCTCCAAATATCCCACTGCAGCACAGGCTGAATAGGTACCTTTGAGGGAGACTATCGTGGGGGGTCTTGCTCAGACAGAGCTGGTGGGCTTCTACTACTTTGCATTTCAGTGCTGTGGGGGGAATAATGGGGAAATATTTATGTGCTCTGGGAAAATCAAAGAGGTCCTTAGAAATTATTTCAGATTAAAAATAAAAGGCAAAAATCTACAGTCAATTGAGTGACAGCAAAATTTCCTAGTGACTGATTTCCTGCGTGTGTGAGAAACAGATCAAAGGAAAGTTCTGGCCGATTCCATCTGGTCCCTGGTGGTCAGAGAATAATGTGGACTATGGAGACGTGCAGCTCAAGGCCTGTCAAGGGAGATGTAGTCCTCTCAGGTGCCACAGGCAGGGACCCTAATTACAGGAAATTCAGGTCCATATCATGCTCACGTTTCTTAACGCTCTCTGGAGAATTTTCTTAAATGATCGTTTGAATTGTTCCACATCAAAGAGGTCATCAGCATCTTCACCTGGTAAAATGAAGTGAAAAGGAAAACCTGGAGAGGCCAAGGGTGCCTCCATGTCTTCATTAAGTGCATCCACAGGGACCCAGAGAAGCGATTGTGTGTGTGCGGCTCCAAACACACAACTCATGTCCTGCCCAGATCCCGACTGGCCCAACCAGGCCCTTTCCTGAATTTGCAGGCAGCTGCAGACACAGTCCCACAGTCAGAGCCCCCAGATCTGTTCCTCTTTTCCCATCAATGAGGCAATGGTTCCCCTGTAGGAAGAGATTTAAGAAGAACATGCTGGGGCCAGAGAGGTGGCGCCAGAGGTAAGGTGTCTGCCCTTGCAAGCACTAGCATAGGAGGGACCTCGGTTAGATCTCCCGGCGTCCCATATGGGCCCCCCAAGCCAGGAGTAACTCCTGAGCATCAAACGGGTGTGGCCCAAAAAAAGCAAAAAAAAAAAAGAACATGCTGCTGTTCTTCATGTCACATGGAGAAAAATTATGATAAACACTCTGCTGCTCATTTTCAAACTGAAAAATATAGGAATAGGAGGGATAGTAGAGTGGATAGGGCCTTGCATATAGCTGACTCAGGTTCAATCTCAGGCACCCCAGAGGGTCGCCAAAGTCCTCTAGAATGACCCTAAGCATTGCTTGCTGGCTGGAGCCCCAAAACACATAAATAAGTAAATAAATAAAATTTAGAAAATATCAAATATACGAGTTTTCATTAAGAACAGAAAGCATGCAAGGCCGGAGCAATAGCACAATGGGGAGGGCATTTGCCTTGCATGCTGCTGACCCGGGTTCAATCCCTGGCATCTCATTCAGTCCTGAGCCTGTCAGTAGTGATTCCTGATGCAGAGCCAGGAAGTACCCTTTGACGTTGCAGGGTATGGCCCCCAAACAAAACAAGCAAACAAAGGAAAACATGGGACTGGAGAGATAGTAGGGCACTTACCATGATGTTGTTCAACCTGAGTTTGAACCCTAGCACACTATTTGGTCCTCCAAGCAATGCAATTACTTGTGCAGAGCCATGAGTAAGCCTTAAACATCGACAGATAAACCCTCCCCCCACCCCCATCCCCCAAAAAAACACAGGGATATAAAGAAAAGAGGAGAAACATTACCTGGTAATCTACTCATCTGTAAAACATCCCAGAATTTCTGATGTTGATGAAATTGAGTATCTAAAAAAAGGAGAAGGAGCTTATCACTATTTCATTGCAGAACACTCAAGTACTATTATTTTAAATAGGTGTTTTCAACAACCAAGTAGGAAAAAAATCACAGTAATTCACAAATCAGACACTAGATTTAGAAATCAGCACATACTTCTGACATGAATTAAACTGACTACAGATAATATAAACTAAACCAAAAGGAGTGACTCATATAAGTTTCCTAAGGCTTCTGGTTTTTTTGTTTTATTTTGTTTTTGGGGTCCCCCTCCCGGTGGTGCTGAGGAGTTACTCCTGGCTCTGTGCTCAGGCATCACTCTTGGCAGGCTCAGCAGACTATATGGAGATGCTGGAGATCAAACCCAGGTTGGCTGCATGCATGGTAAATGCTCTCCCTGTTGAGCCATCGTTCTAGTCCCTCCTAAGGCTTCTGATCACTCATGGAAACCCCTCAACTGCCAGGTACTGTGTGTCCTGGGGGTCTCCCTCCTCTTTCTAGTGGTTGTGGACCCCCATTCTGGTTCCTTCTAAATCAGGGGTCTCAAGCTCACGGCCCTCTGTACAACATTTTTGTGGTCCTGCCCTAGAGGAATCTTTTTTTGTTTTTTGTTTTGTTTTAGTTGTTTGGGTCACACCCCCCAATGTTCAAGGCTTACTATGACTTTGCACTCAAGGATCCACCCCGACTTTCCCTCCTGCGGCCCTCAGGTAAATGGAGTTTGAGACCCCTGTTAAACCATCACTTCTGAAAGGTGGCGCAGCCCAGGGTGCAAGCTCCCCAGGCACCTGCCCTCATTCCTACCCATCCCTAAAGATCTGACCTGTCCTCACAGTAGACCCTAATCTTGGCTCATCTCCCCAGCTGCTAGAACCTTGGGCTAGAATTTATAGCTCTGCCTGCTGGTGAACGGGCCAGATTAAGCAGCATCTCTGCAGTCTAACAGCTCTGGGATAATGTGGTGAGGTTTTTAAAGCTGTTGTAATTCAGGCCAGAAGGGACTTGGTCAAGAAATGGCATCCAAAGCATTTTAGCTTCTTTTTAGTTCGTTGTTGGTTCTAAGTGTCCAAACTGACATGGCCTTCAAGTTGATCTCTCCCTCTCAGGTGGTCGTGGCAGTAGTAACTAAAATGTGCTTATTTGAATGACTCCAATAAATATCATAAAAAAGTTCCTGATGAAGTGACATATTAGATAGCTGGTGAGCTGGCTCTAATGCAGATGTGCAGGCTTTGAATGGGAAAGCCCTGGGTTCAATCCCTGCACTGCATGGTCCCAACATATTGCTGGTTGTGACCCAAAAGAAAAAAAAAAATAAAGCAAAGATAGAGGAAAACAACAGGTAGGGAAACAGATGACAACTGTCCTCTGATGAATGTCACAATGAAATGTCACAATCGCTGGCTAGCCTGGGCTTAGGGCCTGGCCCTAGCCAGTGCTGCCTTCTTGGAGAAAAGTAGACACCCCAGGAAAGAGAAGGATGCCAGAACAGCAAGGAAGAAAAAGACAAAAGAGGGGAAGGAACAAATTCGTGAGAAAAGAACGAAGTGTAGAATTAGAGAGCACCCCCCTTTCACAGGAACTGGTGGGATCACATCAAGGTGGGACCCACAAATGAGAGGAGTGGGTGGAGTCTGAACCTGTGCCAGGCACATTGCACAGGCAGCCCTGTGGCTCCACTGGAGTGCTTCTAGAGGGAAACTGAGTCGCCAGGACTTACAAGTCAGGTCTAGAAGGGCGGCATCTTGGAGCTTTGCCCGATTCTCCTGAAAGAAAAGAGTGATTCGTAAGCAAATGGGAGCTCAGGGATTCGGGTCTGCCCTCTAGCCCATTTACTGCACATTCTTGGTTCTTTTTCTTTAATCACTCCAGCCCCACATTCTTGGTTTGTTTGGATGGACTAAAGACCCACACAAAGCTTTGCTGGAGACTCTTCCAGTCCATGAAACACTGAATCCGGGCTCCAGCACTCATAACTGCTCTCCCCCAAACCCACCATATTTGCTTGTCACTTTTTACTTTGTTAAAAAATTTTTTTGAGGGGCCAGAGTGATAGCACAGGGGATTGCCGACTCGGGTTCAATCCCTGGCATCTCATATTATCTCCTGAGCTTGCTAGGAGTAATGTCTTTTCTTTTTTCTTTTTTTTTTTTTTGGGGGGGGGTGACACACCTGGTGTCGCTCAGGGGTTACTCCTGGCTTTGTACTCAGAAATCGCTCCTAGCAGGCTTGAGGGACCGTTTGGATGCTGGGTCAGCACATGTAAGGCAAACGCCCTGCTGCTGTGCTATCTCTCTGGTCCCTATTTGTTGGATTCTATTTATTAAAAAATTTTTTTTTAATTTGTTGGATTTTAGGTCACATCCTGTGATGCTCAGGAATCACTCTGGAGTCAGGGGACCATATGGAAAACATGTTGGGGATTTCTCTGGCCCTAACACACCTGGTAGCACTTAATGACTATTCCCAGCTTAAAGATCTGGGGCTGTATTTGGTTGTGCCAGTGACTTATGCTTTTCCTCTGGACTCCTTTTTAAGTTTTTTTTGAGGGGGGCACACCCAGCAGCACTCAGGAGTTACTCCTGGCTCTGTGCTCAGAAATTATTTGTGGTAGGGTTGGGGACCCTATGGGATGCCAGGGATCAAACTTGGGTCAGCTGCATGCAAGGCAAACATCCTCTCTGCTGTGCTATCATTCCGGCCCCTCCCTCAGGCCTTGTTTTGTCTTCAATCAGCTTTACTGAGTTCAGACTACATATATGAAACTGCTTATTCCAAAGAACAGTGGGAGTCTGCATAGAGATCACATGGTGAAGCATGTGCCTTGCCGATGTGAGTCATGGGTTCCATCCCAGTGATATGCGGGAGTGGTTTCCACAACAGTCACTTTAAAACTAATGTGCCATTTAAGGGGTCTTTGCTTTGGGGCTACAGCAGAAGCTTTCAGGGTTTATTTCTGGCTCTGTGCTCCAGGATTACTCCTGATGGAGCCTAGGGAATCAAACCTGGGTTACACATATACAAAGTAAATACCTTACCCTCTGTATGTTTCTTTTTTGTTTTTGGTCACACCCAAGCGCTCAGGGGTTACTTATGACTCTATGCTCAGAAATTGTTCCTGACAGGAGGGGAACATATAGGATGCCGGGATTCGAACCACCGACCTTTTGCACGCAAGGCAAATGCCTTACCTTCATGCTATCTCTCCAGCCCCTACCCTTTGTGTTATAGCTCTGGCCCCATGATTTTATTTTCTTATTTAGTTTTTTGGACCATACCTGGTTGTGCTTAGGATTTACTCCTGGCTCTGTGCTCAGGGTTTGATCCTGGTGGAGCTCAAGAGACCATATGGGGTTCCCAGAATCGAAACTAGGTCGGCCATGTAGAAGGCAAGTGCCCTGCCCACTGCACTGATTCTCCAGCCCCTAAATTATTCTTTTGTATGATTTTGTTAAAAATCAATAAAGTAAAAAATGGAAAAGGAATAAGGAATAAACAAAAAGCAGCTCATTTATCTTGTATTGATTATTTTTTTTTCCTTTTTTCCTCCCCTGGTATTATTTCCTTTTCCTCTTACTGACTTGTAAGCATGCTCTGTAAACTGAAAAAGTCAATTAAAGATTGGTTTCTTCTCCAATGATGCTGGCTGTCATTGTCACACAGGCTTGCAGCTGCCTCACATAGCAGGAAATCGGACCAGGAAAAGGACAAAGAAAAGCTTAGTGGTTCTAGGGGAGTTTTGCCAAAACTAGCATTACCTCACAAAGCAGAACCAAGTCTTGAACAAGCAATTCCTTCCTCTGCTTGAAGTTTACCGACTGTAGTTCATTTTCAGGTAAAAAATCCCAGGCTCTTAGGACAGGCATCATTTCAATAATGGGGCTTTTCAAGAGGGTCCTCTTGATAAATTCGGCAACAGTTTCATCCATCTTTTTGGCACTAAGAAGGAAAAGATAAAACAGCACTATCAAATTATTAGGCAAATATAAAAGTTTATCTTACTGGTGAGTTTTTCAGCAACAGATTTTAGCCAGGATATTGATTTGTAAGTCAAATATTAATTTTCTTTCTGTAGGCATTCTGCAAATAATGTTCTATTTTCTTCCTCCGCAGTATATTCAGAGACCTTCAAACTTAGTGTTCTTTCCTCCTTCTTTTTTATTTTTATTTTTTTGCTCTTTGAGCCACACCCTGTAATGCTTAGGGGTTACTCCTCCTGGCTATGCGCTCAGAAATTGCTTGTTGTTCCGTGGATCATATGGGATGCAAGGGGGATTGAACCAAGGTCCTTTCTAGATTGGATGCGTGCAAGGCAAACGCCCTACTGCTGTGCTATCACTCTGGCTCCGCATTCTTTCCTTTTATTGGCTAAGGTAGTACTCTTAATCTTTGAATGGCAAGGATACATGAATAATGCAATTTTTTTTTTTTTACTGATTCATGAGACAAATCATTCAATTCAGAAGCCTGCCTTGTACATTTTTAGGCAGGGGGAATAGACACCTTTTTTGGTTTGTTTTGGGTCCACATCTGGCCTTGCTCAGGCGTTACTCCTGGTGCTGCACTCAGGAATTACTTCTGGTGTTTGTTGCTCCTTACTCTGAGGACGAACAATATGGGATGCCAGAGATCGAAGCTGGTCGGCCGCATGCAAGGCCAAGTACTTGTTGTACTGTCGCTCCGGCCTCAAGACCCAACTGTGACTTGTAGACATCACAGCAACGCCGGCAAAAAGAACTTGAAGAAGGGCCAGAGTCATAGTACAACGGTAGGGCGTTTGCCTTGCACGCAGACAACCTGGGACGAACCCGGGTTTGATCCCCAGCATCCCATATAGTTTTCCCAAGCCTTCCAGGTAAGATTTCTGAGCTCAGAGACAGGAATAGTCCCTGAGTACTGCCAGGTGTGGCCCAAAAAACCCAAAAACAATCAAACTAACTTGGAAGTAACTTTCCCTTTGCTCAACGCTGCTCCGGAGGTGCAGCAAGACACGATCTACTGCGTGAAAGAACTACAGCACCACGCAAGTCGCAATTACAAAGGTAAAACCCCAAATTCTGGGTTCAGAGAGATAGCATGGAGGTAGGGCGTTTGTCTTGCATACAGGAGGTGGTTCGAATCCTGGCATCCTATATGAGCGCTGCCGGTGTGACCCAACACCCCCAATGAAAAGAAAAACCGAATTCTAACGACCAATCCAAACACTCAAAGTTGGGGCTGGAGTGAGGGAAAGGCGTGGCCGACCGGGGTTCGATCCCCGACATCTCCTAAGAGCCCCCCTAGAGCATCGCCAGGAGTGATGCCTGAGGGCAGAGCCAGGAGTAATTGGGGAGCATCGCCAGGTGCCCCAAAACACCCAAAGCATTGTAGTTCAGCACCCGGAAGCCCGAACCTGGGAGGGAGCGGGACACGCCCACTACCATGACGTCACAATAACCACGCCCCGACCGAAACACTCAAAACAGTTCAGCACCTGGAAGGGGGCGTGGCATAAGCTGCCAGCGGGACACGCCCACAACTATGACATCACAACGACCACGCCCTGACCCAAACATCCAAAGCATAGCAGCTCAGCATCGGAAAGGGGGGCGTGGCACAAGGCCCAGCGGGACACGCCCACCACTAGGACGTCACAACAGCCACGCCCTGACCCAAACACCCAAAGCATTGCAGTTCTGCAGCTGGAAGCCCGAACCTGGGAGGGGAGGGGCGTAAGATGCCAGCGGGACACACCCACCACTATGACGTCACAGCAAACCACGCCCCCGTCCGCAATCCCCGCCGCTCCCACAACGCACCTCAGGCCCGGGTGGGTGCGAATCCCGCACCTCGGGATGAGCGACTGCGGGGGTCGCGACTAAGTCACCCCCAAAGGCGTGGACTCCTCCAGGCTTCCACCCCACTCTGGGATCTGGTTCCCGGCCGCCTAGATGACCGATCCCTCGCATTACCTGCTCTCCGCACCCGCCGCGTCCTTCCACTGCCGGCTCTTCCCGCCTCGACGTCTTTAAAGCCACCAATGGCCGTCGCCACTGCCCCGAGCCCCGCCCACGGTGGACTGTTCCAAAAGCGTGGGGGGGACAGCATCATCAGGGCGGTCTTGGGAGCGCCTCCACTCTATGCGTTGCTGGTCTTTGCGAGCCCAGAACCCGCCGAAAAGCATGGATTCAGGGGTTCCCGAGAGGGCTAGGCCCGGTTTTGATTCTTGGCGACCTCCGCTAACTAGGCCGCTTCCACCGTTATGTCCCCTACGCGACTACCGTACTTGGACTCATCCGGGCCTGCGCGCATGCGCATGCGTCTGCGCTTGCGCAGACTTGCACGCCAGGCCCGGTGGGGTCAGCGCTTTGAGGGCGCCGAGCCTTCACCCTCCGCCGCCGGTGCCCAAGCCACCGGCTTCGAGGGTAGAAGCTGGCTGCGGGAAGCCCGCCGCCACCTTTCTCAGAGGCCCGTTTCGGGTGAGTTTGGGGGTGTAGGTTCGTGTCTGCTTCCCTCTCGAGTCCCGCGAAGCAGAGTCCCTACCAGGTTCGCCTTCCCTGGAACTAGGGGACTCTGCGGGCGTGGGGACTCGGAACCAGGGAAGTTGGGATCTTGCGTTCCTGGGGGTCTCCGGAGGAAGATCACTCTGCACCCCTGGTGCACCAATGGTCTGTCTCCCCTGGACCCGTCTATCCCTTTGGTGAATTGCTTGGCAGGTTGTTTGATCGGTACTTTTGGAGTTTGCATGGAGAAGACAGAGGGGAGTGCTTCTGGCTTGCATCTCTGCATTGTGGAGAGTGGCTGTCAATTCCCACCCCGAGCCCTTATTCTCTGCAAGGGGACGGACAATTCTTTTCAGTCCCTGCGATGGGGACTGTGAAGGTAGTTGTAGCTGTACTTGTCATCGCACAGGAAGTGCTTGATGAAGTAGCACCCCATTAAAAGTATGAGAGCTTGGGGAACTTAACATCGGAAACTTGAGGTTCATGAAAAGAACCTTATCCCCCCGCCCCGAAGTTGGATCGAAGATGATTCTGGTGGCTGAACACTGGGATGGCTGCCTGGGCATGCCTTGCCCGGGGAGTTGATTTGAAATTATTGCCCGTTGGGGAGATCCAGAACTGGGGCAGCCAGGTTGAGCCAGGTAGACTCCGTGGAAGCGTTGAGAGAAAGAATCAAAGCAAGGGGCCGGGCGGTGGCGCTGGAGGTAAGGTGCCTTCGCTAGCCTAGGACGGACCACGGTTCGATCCCCCGGCGTCCCATATGGTCCCCCAAGAAGCCAGGAGCAACTTCTGAGCGCATAGCCAGGAGTAACCCCTGAGCGTCACAGGGTGTGGCCCCCCCCAAAAAAAAAAAGAATCAAAGCAAGGGGCCAGAGAGATGGCATGCAAGGGCGTTTGCCTTGCATGCAGAAGGACAGTGGTTCGAATCCCGGTGTCCCTTGAGCCTTCCGGGGGCGATTTTTGAGCTTAGAGCCAGGAGTAACCCCTGAGCGATACCGCGTGTGACCCCAAAACAAAACAAAACAATAACAACAAAAAGAATCAAAACAAGAAGTTAACGGTCCCCAGTCCCAAAGCATGAAACGCCTTTTGGGGATGAAGTTGGGGTCTGATGAGACTGAGGGACGCCAGCCCCAGCCCTGACCAGGTTTCCCCAACAGGTGGGAGAAACCTTTGTTGGGACAAAGGTCCTGATACTGAATGTGAAGGACCATTCATAGGTCTGAGTTCTTCCTCCTGACTACACCAGCAGCGAACTGCTTCGAAAAAGCCCTATAAAACCAGTCTGGTCTAATGAAAACCCCAGTGTGTTCCTGCCCTAGGTTGTCCACTTTCCACCTTGGGATGGCTCATTGCAACCTCTTGCACTCCCCATTTTGAAGTTGCTCACATTCCAATTTGGGGTGGTCATTCTTTTCCTCCCTACCCCCAATTCTTTTTGGACTTTCCATCTTCCCCCATCCCTCGGTGATTTGTTGGCATTACTTCTGGTTCTGTGTTCACGGGATTTTACTCTTGGAAGCGCTTGGGGAATCATATGGGATGATGAGGATCAGATACCCAGATTGGGGATTGTTTGCCTGCCTGCAAAGCAAATGCCTTAGGCATGCTTTTTCCCTCTGTTCTCAATTGTCACCACCCTTCCTGGACTGATTTACTTTTACTCGCAAAATTTAATCCCTTGCCCTGCCTTGGGCCATGGTTCTGAAATTTCCTTTGAGACCAATTCCTACACCTGTTGTCGTTTGAGTGCTACCTTGGTGAGACAAGGCTTCCCCTCTCATCCTCAGGGGAGATTGGGCTGGTTTTAGTTCACTGGCACCTTGTTGAGGTTCCCCACACCCCCTCCCAACTGCCAGTCACAGAAGCTCCTCCCCATTGTGGGTATTATCCCCTCCTCATGAAGGCTGGTCAAGGGTCCAGCTACACCTTGATCTCTGGAGCATGATCCCTAACAACAGCATTTGCCAGTAGCCCTTGCCCCAGGCTGAGGTTAAATTAGCATTTTTCAGAGGGAAGAAACTTAGCCCAGGTTCCTCTTGTACCTCATAGAGAAGAATCTCAGAGGAGCGAAATGGTTTTTATTAAGGGGTGAGAAGAGAGGCAAGCCCAGAAAGCAAAGAGGAGAAATTTTCCTGCTCTTCATAAAGGGCCAGGCCAGCTCCCTGGAGCACCTTGTCAATTGAGGGCTCCTGGATGAAGTTTCTATAAGTGCTGTGGAAGCACATCAGGGTCGTTCAAGGACTTTGACCCCTGGCGGTCCGTATCTTTTATCCTTTGTTCCTGGAGGCTGGTCTCCTGCTGGTTTCTGGCTTGGGGCTTGGAGCTGGCCTGGACCAGCTGCAGGGTTACTCCCCAAACTGTGGTTTATAGCTCCAAAAGTCATTGCCAAATATCCCCAATGTCTGACTGCCTGCTTCCACAGTGAACCTTACTCTTCTCCATGTAGCTTTTATTTTTATTTATTTTTTATTTTTTGGTTTTTGGGTCACACCCAGCAGCGCTCAGGGGTTATTCCTACGTTAAGAAATCGCTCCTAGCACGCTCAGGGGATGCCAGGCTTCGAATCACTGATCTTCTGCATGCAAGTCAAACACTTTATCTCCATGCTGTCTCTCCAGCCCCATCCATGTAGCTTTTATAACGTTAGGTATGAACCAGGTTTAAACTGAGCATCAGACAGTTATTTGGGGTTGAGGGGTACACTTATTATGGGCATTGCCGAGTATATTATTTGTTCCCGAACCTCTGCCTTTTCCAAGTGTGTGGGCTAGGTGTTCACGCCCCTGTGAAATTCAAGACTTTAGGCAGAGTGCTGAACTCCTAGGTTTGCTGATGAGTGGGGACTCCTATGGTTGAATTAGGTCCGCAAGCCCTTCCTGGTTGCCCTGGGGCTTCTCTCTGAGGCACGGTAGTCACACACTGCTTGGCATAGAATTATTTGGTTTCCTCTGTGGTTCTCATTTGTGGCATGCACATGGAACGAGTAGCTACTTCTTCATTAGTAGTTTCCCTGTTCTCAGCCAGCAGGTACTTCTTTGTTGCTTCAGCTGAGTCAGGTTTATTAAAGAGTTAGAAAGTTTGGGGCCGGAGCGGTGGCACTAGATGCAAGGCATCTGCCTTGCAAGTGCTAGCCTAGGACAGACAGCAGTTTCAGTCCCCCAAGCAGGAGCGATTTCTGAGCGCATAGCCAGGAGTAACCCCTGAGCATCAATGGGTGTGGCCTCAAAACAAAAACAAAACCAAAAGAAAGCATCAGTTTCCTAATACCAGTTTTTTTCTTAGAAATCTTTGAGAATTAATCTCCATTTTTTTTCCTGTAGAAAGATCCATCAGGGGCTGGAGAGATAGTATGGAGGTAAGGCGTTTGCCTTGCAATGCAGCAGGGACAGTGGTTCGAATTCTGACGTCCCATATGGTCTCCTGAGGCCTGCTTTGGGGGCAAGTTCTGAGCATAGAGCCAGGAGTAGCCCCTGAGTGCTGCCCGGTGTGACACAAAAAACCAAAAAAAAAAAAAAAAAAGAAAAGAATTGCTGCTGTGGGTTGTAATTTTTTATATTTTTTTCTGATGCAGCCCACCACAATAGCAAAATCTTTTCAAAGAAACTCATTTGTGGCATTAAAAATGCAGGGTTTCCCCCTTGTAATTATAGGTATTTAAGTTATCTGAAGAGTATTTTAGATTGTTTAACTTTTTTTTCCTTTCACTAGACTAGTGGGCTTACTCTTGGCTGATTTATTTTTCTGTGTTTCTGCACCTAGTGGTGGCTGTCTGCTCATTAAGAAAAATTTTGCTGTTGCTTGGATGTTGTTCAGATGTGCAGATGTGAAGCCTGGATTCCAATCCCTACACCTCCCCCCCAAAGAAAAAGTGCCTTAGAGAGATAACTTTTTTTTTTTTTTATTTGGTTTTTGGGCCACACCCGGTGACGCTCAGGGGTTACTCCTGGCTATGCGCTCAGAAGTCGCTCCTGGCTTGGGGGGACCATATGGGAAACCAGGGGATCGAACTTGCGGTCCATCCAAGGCTAGCCGCAGGCAAGGCAGGCACCCTTACCATCTAGTGCCACCTCCCCGGCCCCTAGAGAGATACATTAATGGACACTTGCTTTACCAAGCAATTCGATTCAGCTGGTCCCTGAGCGACATCTGGTATGGCCCCCCATACAAACCAAACCAAAAAGTAAAATTTTCCCCGAGTCCTTGGAAAGAAAAGGTGAGGAACAGAGTAGTTAAATTTACAGTTTTTAGACCGCTAGAGGGTAACTCCATCTACCCTTCCCACCTATGCCTAAGAGAAAGTTAAATTGGTTTTGCTAGTGCCTTATCCGAACTATCAGAACCTCAATAATGTTGCAGCTGAACATTTTTATAAATTTCACACGACTATTTTTTTTATATCGAATTGGTCATAGTAGGGATGGGGTTTGGATGGAGGAAAGGCTGTCACTTGTGACAATTATATGATGGCCTTGTAATTTATGTAATGCCATTGGAAAGGTGAGGAAGGCTACCATTTTTGGATTTCACAGTACAATTTGTTGAACCCCTTGGTAGGAAAGGTCACAGATAATTTCTCTTTACCTTGTTGCAGTGATTGCAGGTGTGTCTGATAATTGAGGAGGACTGGACTATGTGTGTGTGTGTGTATATATATGTGTGTGTGGTGTGTGTTGTGTGTGTGTTTTCATTGTAGTAGCAGTCGTTTTTCCTTTTTGGTTTTTGGGTTACATGTGGCAGCTGGTGGACACCTGAGTACTGGCCCTAGTGAAGCTGACACTGCTGCTCTTTGGGTCATTCACTGCGTGGAAATGTTTATCTTTTGAGTGTGAATCTCCTTTTTGGAAATGGGCTTTCCATGACTTAATCTGAGCCTGGATTTGAGGAGAAACTCTACTTGGTGGAAATGTGGTACTCGGGATGATTCCCATAAGCCCTGGTGGATGACAAGCCACAGACACACCGTTGCATTTTCACTGAGGGTCAGTTTTACATCTGCTGCCCCAACCTTGGAAACTCCTCAGGAAATTTCATTCAGCATTTTCCAGCTTTTGACATCCTCACTGATATACAACATACTTCATGAAACAATCACATTGTATTTGCTCACTTTTTCGTGCATTCATGGGGTTTAGAGGTCATAAACTGATTTCATTTTAGGGAGGGGAGACTTAGGTCTTAGATGAGTAATTGAAGCAAGAGAGCTAGTGAGTAGATGAGGCTCTAACTTTTGCCCTTTAAAGACTCATCTTTGACAGATCCTGGCTTCCAGCTCTCTCTCGATCCTCTCGAGCTGGAGGCTAGCTCTAGCCGGGCAATTGGGTTGGGAGAGACCCCATGTGGAAGCCTTCTCCCTAAACTTCCTGACCCCCCGGCCTCCAGGCCTTCTGGGTGGTTGGCAGCCCAGGCGGCCAGATATGGTTGGTCCTAACCTTGGGGTGGTGCTGAGATT
Source organism: Suncus etruscus (assembly GCF_024139225.1). Classification (NCBI taxonomy): domain Eukaryota; kingdom Metazoa; phylum Chordata; class Mammalia; order Eulipotyphla; family Soricidae; genus Suncus; species Suncus etruscus. The sequence continues at coordinate 72,915,230 of NC_064861.1, read as the reverse complement.
TGCTAGGTTACGCTGTTTGTCACTGGCAAATTTCTGACCATTCTGCAATATGGAAAACCGCCCCGGGGGCTAGCGCTCCCACCCCACCCCCCCCCCCCCCCCCACCACCCCCCCGGCACTGCATGTATTAAGAGTATTCCTTATCTTTATGTTATGTTTTGCGTATCCAGAATGTCCATTTTGTATTCGGCCCCTTTCCCACCACCACCCCTACAAAGCTCATTTTACTCCTTAACTCTCTCACCTCCCCAAACATCACTAACCCACATTACTCTTTTTAACTTCAGTATTGCACAATCCTAATCATAGACCAAAACCCTTGCATTGTGTGTAACAACCCCCAAATCTGTTTCAAAAGACATAAAATGGACACGTATTTCTTTAGAATATTTTGTGTTTTTCTCTGACAACTATAAGTCTTACTAAATATTCTCTTATACAGTGACGATTCTAACCACTTTTTTTTTTTTTTTTTTTTTTTTTTGTGGTTTTTTTTGGGTCACACCCGGCAGTGCTCAGGGGTTATTTCCTGGCTCCAGGCTCAGAAATTGCTCCTGGCAGGCACGGGAGGACCATATATGGGACGCCGGGATTCGAACCGATGACCTCCTGCATGAGAGGCAAACGCCTTACCTCCATGCTATCTCTCCGGCCCGATTCTAACCACTTTTTATCTTCTCTTTATGAGCTGTTCAACAAGGAATTTGGTGAAAGAGTCCCCCAGTTTAATGCTTATGATTGAACCATGTCATTGGGGATTGTTGGACATGTTCTTATGGCCACCATATGCACCAATAACGCCATGTGGCATTGCTCCTTTTTGCATAGGCACATTAAAATGGGAAAATACTATACATACAAATAAGATCCTATCTAATAGAGATTGGAATACACAAATCTTGTCGTGCAAGGGACCTTACACCTGAACATTGACATAATGACCTGGCACAGACCTCAGAAGAAAGGGCATTTTCCATTCACCCCCTGAACCAGGGAAGCCATCCACAAAAACATCCAGGTTTGTCTATAACATCACCTGGAAGCAATCCTCTACCATGGAAGACCCTACCACTGCTCAAAAGAGACTTCCCTTAACACTGAGAAGACAACAACAACGACCTGCTTACAGGACAGGGCTTCCTGCATTGCCCTTTAATGGTGAGGTGATACGAGAGGACGCTCCACATCATGACTTCAATGTAGGATATGCAAATTCCAGGATCTTTAGTACAGAAACATGATACCAACAACAGAGACTGTGTGAAAAGTGTGTTGGCACTATGGACAATGTCTTGGATTGGACGATCTAGCTTGCCTGGAGCCTAGAGTTGGTCTTATGCCAGGAAACTTCAGGGGTAGGATCTCTTTGTATTTAGGCCAAGGTTATTCCTTTCCATGCCCCTCATATTTTGGTGGGCCTATGCAAACAACAATTGCCACTCTAACACCGTTTTTACTGTGCTCCTTTGACTCTAATCCTTATAAAAAAAAACCCACTTAAAATTTGAGTTTAACTTAAACTAATATGCATGTACATGGAAATGTAAAAAATACTATGCCTCTAATGTTTAAGGAGTTACGTAAGTTTTATGGCTTTAGATTGCTTTGTGTGCTGTTAAGAAATATTAATAGTGGGCCTGGAGAGATAGCACAGGCGTTTGCCTTGCAAGCAGCCGATCCAGGATCAAAGGTGGTTGGTTCGAATCCCGGTGTCCCATGTTGTCCCCTGTGCCTGCCAGGAGCTATTTCTGAGCAGACAGCCAGGAGTAACCCCTGAGCACCACTGGGTGTGGCCCCCCCCCCAAAAAAAAAGAAATATTATAATGTGTTACAATCTGGGGACTTGAGGGACACAAAGTAATTGTACATGGATTCTGTTTTATTATCTTAATGTTCTTTGGCTGAAAGTTCAAAGTTAAGGTATCAGCAAGGGGACTTCTTCTGAGAATTATGTTATGGGTGATTGTCCTTCCACTGTAACTTTACCTTGTCCTCTTTCTTTGCATCTTTGTTCTCATAATTAAAAATAAAAAAATAAAAAAAAAAGACTCATCTTCTCCCTTTGCGTCCTTTACTTGTTCAGTTTAACCAGTTTCTTTTATGTTTTTTCTACTTTAAGGCTATCTTGGCAGATTTTCCAAGATCCATCTTTTCCTTCCTTCCTTCCTTCCTTCCTTCCTTCCTTCCTTCCTTCCTTCCTTCCTTCCTTCCTTCCTTCCTTCCTTCCTTCCTTCCTTCCTTCCTTCCTTCCTTCCTTCCTTCCGTCCTCCTTCCTTCCTTCCTTCCTTCCTTCCTTCCTTCCTTCCTTCCTTCCTTCCTTTTTTTGTGGTTTTTGGGTCACACCTGGCAGTGCTCAGGGGTTATTCCTGGCTCCAGGCCCAGAAATTGCTCCTGGCAAGCACGGGGGACCTTATGGGACACCGGGATTTTGAACTGATGACCTCCTGCATGAAAGGCAAACGCCTTACCTCCATGCTATCTCTCTGGCCCCGTCTGTCCTTCCTTCCTTCCTTCCTTCCTTCCTTCCTTCCTTCCTTCCTTCCTTCCTTCCTGCCTTCCTTCCTTCCTTCCTTCCTTCCCTTCCTTCCTTCCTTCCTTCCTTCCTTCCTTCCTTCCTCCTCCCTCCCTCCCCTCCCTCCCTCCCTCCCTCCCTCCCTCCCTCCCTCCCTCCCTCCCTCCCTCCCTTCCTCCCTTCTTTCTTTCTTTCTTTCTTTCTTTCTTTCTTTCTTTCTTTCTTTCTTTCTTTCTTTCTTTCTTTCTTTCTTCTCTTTCTTCTCTCTCTTTCTTTCTCTCTTTCTTTCTCTCTGTTCTTCCTTTTCTCCCCTCCCCATCCCTCCCCTCCTCTCCTCTTCCTCTCCTTACCATTTCCTTTCCCTTCCCCCCTCCTTTTTCCTCTTTCCCCTTCTTTCCCCTCCTCTCCCTCCTCTCCTCTCCTCTCCCCTCCCCTCCTTTCCCCTCCTCTCCCCTTCCTTTTTCTTTCCTTTTCCCTTTATTTTTCCTTTCCTTCAGTGCCTTCTCTGACCTCAGCACTCCCTGCCAGATTTCCCATAGCCTTCTAATATGGGTGAGCACAGCAGGGCAAGTGATACTACTTTTTTTCTTCACCTAGGCAGAGACAGGCTCTCTGTCTCTAACAATACAGTAGCATATTGATTTCTTTGGAACGTAGGCCATGTCTTACTGACCTGGTAGCCTACAAGAGACCGTGGGAAAGTAGTTCTTGTCTGTCTGAATTCATTTCTCAGATTGCTCTGAGCATATCCCATTTTGAACGTGGGTACATTTGTCATGGTAAGAGATTACATTAGGTAGTTACACTGCCACTTAGGTAGTTTTGCTGTGAAAATGCAAGTAATGCTTACTTTGACTTACATATAATCAATTTCTATGGATTCAACTATATTTTGAAAATGTATAGTTTTACTCTGCTGTTTGGGAGAATACAACTTTTGCCTCACTCATGTTGAAAGTATTTTGTATTTCCTCTGCTTAGAGTATGAATATGTTCTTGTGCTCTGAAGGGTTTTAAAATATAAGCATATGAAATGTAGGCTAGGGCGATAGCTCAAAGGGCTAGGAGCATGGGCTTTGCATGTGGGTGACCCTGGTTTCACCTCCAGCACTGTCTTGCCCTCCCACCCCTACTGCTTGACACTTCTGGAAGGGCCCAAGAAAAAACACACCAAATGTGTATTTAACTTTTCTTCAGTCAAAGTCACTGTGAGTGATGCTATTGTTATTAAGTGTAGGTGTTTGCAACATGACCACTCTCCCTTTGAACTGTCCCCAACCTCCTTAAATAGGCTTATACATGTGGCTTCTCATCTTACCGTGTTTCGGAAACAGTGCTTACCTTCAGCATCATGCTCTCAGTCATGTATTTTTTTTTTTTTTGGTTTTTGGGCCACACCTGTTTTGGCGCTCAGGGGTTACTCCTGGCTATGTGCTCAGAAATTGCTCCTGGCTTGGGGGGACCATATGGGACACCGGGGGATCGAACCGCGATCCGTCCTACGCTAGCGCTTGCAAGGCAGACACCTTACCTCTAGCGCCACCTCTCTGGCCCCTCTCAGTCATATTTTAATTTAGTTTTCCAGTACTGTGGACCCAGCCAAGGGTCTAGACTTGTGTAGCACACTCTGCCACAGAGTCTCATCCCTGCCCCTTACCCTCTTTACCCTGGCAGTCTGAAACTAGATATAGTGGGGCAAGCCAGTGGGGCCCTGCCATGTTGAAGGCAGGTCTTCCTTGAAGGTCTTTCCCTTCAACTCTCATAGTCTTATTTTTTTTTTCCCTCCCTCCCTCAACTCTCATAGTCAGTCTTCTTTAAGAACACATTCACTCCAGAAGATTTTTTGTGTTCAGTTACAAGTCAATCCCCAATCACACCTTCAGGTTTTATTTTTTCTTTATTTAATTTAGGCCACACCCAGAGGTGCTCAGGGATTACTCCTGGTGGGGTTCAGACCAGATGAGATCAGGACCAAAGGCTGGGATCCCGGAGTTTGAACCCAGGTCAACCACTTTGCAAGGCAAAAATTCTCCTACTGTACTATTGTTCTGGCCCCTCAATTTCAGGTTTTAGATTCTTGGTGGTCTGCTTTTTTCTTTAAATTTGTCTTTTCTACACACTATAAATGGAATCTTAACAGCCTTTTGAATCTGACCTTTTTAACGTAGTGTTGTGGAGGTGCATCCCATGTATTTAGGATTCAATGCAGTCCTCAGTTGTTGAATATTCCACTGTGTATCTCTGCTGTTTGTTAAGCACGATACAAGGTTCTTTGGTTGTTTCTAGTATCGTTCATTGAGTAATACTGCTATGAAAAATTAAAATACTGGGCCGGGAAGGTGGCGCTAGAGGTAAGGTGTCTGCCTTGCAGGCGCTAGTATAGGACGGACTGCGGTTCGATCCCCCAGCATCCCATATGGTCCCCCCAAGCCAGGGGCAATTTCTGAGCACATAGCCAGGAATAACCCTGAGCATCAAATGGGTGTGGCTCAAAAACCAAAACCAAAACCAAAAACAAAACAAAAAAAAATTAAAATACATGTCTTTGTGAAAACTATGTATTTTAATTCTCTTGGAAGTGAGTCCTTTTGATCAAAACTGTTCTAGTAAATATATAGTAATATCTCATTGGGGTTTTAATTTGCATTTCCCTAATGACTAATAATATTTTAGTTTTTTTTTTTTTGTTTGTTTGTTTTTTGTTTTTTTTTGGTCTACGCTCTGTTCAGTGTTTCTTCCTGATTCTGCCCCGGGATCACTCCTGGCAAGTTGGTACCATATGGGGTGCTGGGTCAGCCTCATGCAAGGCAAACGCCTTACCCACTTATTATCTCTCCAGCCTTCCGTTTGGCATCTTTTCATGTGTTTAATTAACCATTCGTAGATATTTGGTAAAATCTGAATTCAAGTATTACGCCTATTTTTGGTGCCCATTTCAAACATTTAATTATTTATTAATATTGTTCGTGTTTTAGATATATTCTTTATCATAAGTAATTTAAAAATACTTTTATAGCTTCTTGCTTATCTCATTGGTAGGTTTGATTTGATTTTTCCTGATAGAATATCTTCTGTGACTTTTTAGGCATGATTTACAGTACTGTTGTAATAGGGTTTTCTGCATACAATGTTCCAACTCCACACATTCCACTAATGTCCCTTTTGATTTTAGTTTTTAGAGTAGTTTGTTATTATTGTTATTATTTTGGGGGGTACGCCAACAATTGTGTAGGTTCCCACGCTTGCTGGGACCAGATGTAGTGGGGTTGAGCATGTATAAGATAAGTGCTATACCAGTGGTCCTCAAAATTTCTTTTTGTTATTTTTTTTTTGTTAGTTTTTTTTTGGGGGGGAGGGGGAGGGGGAGGTCACACCCAGCAGCACTCAGGGGTTACTCCTGGCTTTATGCTCAGAAATATATTGCTCCTTGCAGGCTCAGGAGTTCATACGGGATGCCGGGATTCAAATCTCTGTCCTTCTGCATGCAAGGCAAACACCTTATCTCCATGCTATCTCTCTGGCCCCGTCCTCAAAATTTTTTAAACGGGGTTAGTTCACTGTCCCCAAGACCGTTGGAGGGCCAGACTATAGTAAAAAGAAAAATTATGAACAAATTCTTATGCATACTGCATATATCTTATTTTGAAGTGAAGGAACAAAGCAGGAAAAAATACAGGGCCTTAGTTTGAGAATCACTGCACTAAAAAGATCTCACTCCATTTGAATGATTTTAGATTTACAATAAAATGGGCATTTGCCTCTGCCTGTTCCTTCCTCCACTCTCAGCATTCTTTGCTAGCAATAACCCCCCACCAAAGTAGACATACTTATTATGTAATGACCAGATTACATTGGCACATCATCACCCCAAGTGTGGCATGCCCTTTAATTTTCTGTTTTTTTCTATGAGGACTGTGGGAGGATGCTTGGAGCCACATTTAGCAGTGCTCAGGGTTACTCCTTACCTAGTGCTCTGGGGTAATTGCTGATTGTCATTGGGGCTCAGACCTGGGTCTTGTGCATGTAAAATGTGTTGCACTATAGCGCCAGTTCTCTGATCATCTTTACTTTTCTTCTTTGGTTAAACATGTTTTTGGTTTTGGGATCATACCTAATGGTGGTCAGAGGCTACATATTCCAGGCTCTGTCTATACTCAGGAGTTTTTTATATATATATATATTTTTTTTTTTGTTTGTTTGTTTGTTTTGTTTTGTTTTTTTTGGTTTTTGGTTTTTGGGTCACACCCGGCAGCGCTCAGGAGTTACTCATGGCTCTACACTCAGGAATTGCTCTTGGCAGGCTCGTCATTTTGATGATCTTTAAAACTGAAACATTTTTTTGTTACGGATTGCTTTTTTGGGGGGTGGGGGTTTGGGCCACACCCAGTGATGCTCAGGGGTTACTCCTGGCTATGCGCTCAGAAGTCGCTCTTGGCTTGGGGGACCATATGGGACATGGGGGGATCGAACCACCGGCTATCCTAGGCTAGCACGTGCAATGCCCTGCACCATATGGGTGCCGGGATTCGAACCACTGACCTTCTGGAGGCAAGCCTTAGCTCCATGCTATCTCTCTGGCCCCAATTTTTTTTTAGTAATATCTTTATGTAAATACTGTGATTAGTTTGGTTTCTGTCATAAAAAGAACACCCCCCCCCCTTCACCAGTGCACCTTACCATCACCAATGCTCCCATAGGAATTATTGTTGACCTTGTGCTGCCTCCCACAGGCTGAGCAGCTGGGCTAGGGGTGTGGCCCAACTCCTTTAATTTTTTTAGTATTTTTTTTTTTTTTTTGGTATTGTTTTTGTGTTAGTGAAACTGGAAATTGGGCTCAGGACCTCAGGCTTGCTAGGAAAGTGATCTACCCATTGAACTAAATCCCTGGCCCCTAAGGGGTTTTGTTTTGTTTTGTTTCTGGGCCACACCCAGCATTGCTCTGGGCTTACTCCTGACTGGGTGCTCTGGAATCACTCCTAGGTTCAGAGGACCATATGATATTGAGTACAAGGCAAGTGCCCTTCCTGCTGTACTCTCCGGCTGACTCTCTATATGTTTGTTTATTAGTATAAAAGTATAAAATTTTTGAATTTGTGGTCCAGAGAGATAGTATTGGGGTTAAGGCATTGAATCCTGGTGCCAATGTTGTCCTGAGTCCTGCCGAGTTCACACCTGAGCAACGAACCTGGAAGATCACCTGGGCATTCATTGCAAGGAGTGGCCAAATGCCATCTTCCTACCCCACCCCCAGGTTTGTCATTTTGATGATCTTTAAAACTGAAAATTTGTTTTGTTACGGATTGTGCTTTTTTGGAGGGTGGGGGTTTGGGTCACACCCAGTGATGCTCAGGGGTTACTCCTGGCTATGCGCTCAGAAGTCGCTCTTGGCTTGGGGGACCATATGGGACATGGGGGGATCGAACCACCAGCTATCCTAGGTTAGCACGTGCAATGCCCTGCACCACTGCTCTGGCCCTTGGATTGTGCTTTTAATTTATCTAAAATTCTCTGTCTAAACCAAGACCTTACTTTTTTCTCTGTGTCATCTTTATTGAAACTTAAAATAGAAAAGCAAATTAATTTTTTCTTCTGGTAATATTTTTTGAGTTAAAAAAAAAGATGAGTAGTGTTGCAGTTATTGCAAGTACCTCAAAATAATGTTGAGGTGATGTTGACTGCTAATTCATTACTTGGCTAGTAATGGCTAACTTCCTGTTTTCAGTGTAATGTTTTTATTATATAGACGTATCTATATCTGAAGGATTTTTTTTATGTGTATGTTGCTCTTTATATTTTCTTATCCAGGTGTTAGAAAGAAAACATTCACCGTTAATTCACACTAATGTAAGACTAACTAATGGTTCTTTAACTCAATCAGAGGAATCTGCATCGCAAAAGGATAAATAAGTCAATTCTCTTAATTGATAATTTTATCTGAACAAAACACGTAGTATTCATTCAATTTCAGAAAGGTGGATAGAATAACTGAAGTCAGACTTATTAATATAGGCAGACTTCCTGTTGGAGTATATTTTTCTAGAATTGAGTCCCTTGAGGAATCTTCTCTCCTTAACCCTCAACAGCTATTTCAAATACTCCCAAGTATTTCTGATCACTTGCTTGCCCAACGTGAAATCATTGGCTACAACAGCCAAGGCTCAAATTTAATGATTTGCCCCGGGTCAACAATCTTTTGCTGATAAAGCTGTGCCAGAGTCTTGCTGAGAGATAGTTGTAGGTTGAGGTAGTATTTCAATTCATACATATTCAAGACACTCTTGTATTCACAGGTTGCTCTGCTGTGTTCCATCGCCTCCTCCTAAAGATGCATCCTGACTTATCTCCACACTTGCACACTGAAGAGTGCAACATCTTGATAAACTTGCTTAAGGAATGTCACAAAAATGTAAGAGTCCAGAAAAATGCCTGTACAGCAGAATGCAACTTAGGTCTAGCACATTGATGTGGATGGAATGCTGTCTTCATTTCATGCCACGGGCGTGAAAACTTCTTAGCAGTGGATCTTAGTCAAAAATGGAAGTCCACTTTTTTGTGCAGTAAAATGTGTCAAGTTTTGAGTTTTTTTTTTGGTGGAAGTCTCTGTGCTGCAGTGCTCAGGGGTGCTCCTTTATCCTTTCTGGGGGTAATGCCTGTCAGTGCTGCTGGTGGTACCATGTGGTACCAAGAATTGAATCTCACTCCAACCCTGTAAATTTCATCAGCAGCCCTCTTTGAGTTCTGATCCTGTATACACCTAGACAGTCCTTAGGAACAGTGAGTCCTAAAACATTCCCTCACAACAAGAAATGCCTTGGGACCCTCTGCTATTTAGCTTTCTAACCCTACTCCTGACTGAGGTCACCCTGAACTGTTTTGTGTTGCTGTAGGTCTGTTACCCTCCTTTTCAGAAAAAATGAAAAAAAGTCAGCTCAGTATCCTCTCTACTTGCCCCTTATCAAGTGATTGTTGTGTGTGTGTGTGTGTGTGTGTGTGTGTGTGTGTGTGTGTGTGTGTCCCCGTCCGTGTGTATCTATGGGTCTTTATTTCCTGGTCCCCAAGATTTTTTTGGCCACACCGGTTGCCGCTCAGAGGTTACTCCTGACTATGTATTCAGAAATCACTCCTGGCTCGGGGGACCATTGGGCTGCCGGGATCAAATCCAGGACCGTCTGGGTCAGCCATGTACAAGGCAAACACCCTACCGCTGCGCTTTCACTCAATTTTTAATGGAAGTTTTAGGGGGAATTACTGTTTTGTCTTGGTGACAGGAATAAAAACGAGAAAAATGCTATACAACTAGCTTGCATCCTAGCTCCCTTTTTTATTTAAATTTTTATTTTCATGAAATTGTTTCCCTTCACCTGAGGCGGAGAGCATGTGGAACACAGAACCTCACACACAAGCTCATGCTCTGCCCTTAATACCTATGGTGGTAGGTTTTTTTTTAGACTTTTTTCATTTTAAGGTAATTTTGGTATATGATGTGAGGTGTGAGTCAATAGTTACTTCATGGCTACTTAGTTATTGCAGTAACATTTGCTAAAGAGATTATTCTTTTCCCCCACTAAATTATCATGTTGCCTTTGTTAAAAATTAATTGACCTTACCTGAGTGGGTCTATTTCTGGGTTTTCTATTCCAATGATTTACGTACTGTTCTTAACACAAGCACCTCATTTCTGTGATTTGTTATAAGTCTCAAAATCACATAATGTAAATCCTGTACATCTTTTTCCAAAGTTGTTCCTTCTGCCCAAGATCCTCTTGTGTATGTGGGAGGTATCATTCTCCACCTGGGCATAGGAATACTTCTTGGTGGGTCAGGGAAGGCTCAGGCCCATTTCTGGAGTTCCTTTGCTTGGTGGTTTATGATACCTAGTACTTCTACTGCTAGGCCACTACGTCAGCCTTCAGTCCTGATGTGTGCCTTGAATACATCACAGAAAGTTCCCCCGTTTCTTCTGGGTTCTCTTTCCCTGCTCAGGCATGGTTTGGAAATTTCCTCTAGGTAGAGAGAACACCGTGGTGAACCAATCCCTGTGAAGTGTTGGCTCAGTATCTAAAAATAGCCGCTTTTTGTTTTTTTTTTCCCCCTCATTTGTCCTTATTTACAGTGAGCGGGTTAGATCTTAACTCCTTACTTTGTGACCAGAAGCAGAAGTTTATTTAGAAGATGGAGCTTTAAGTAAATGGCTCAGGGAAAATTGATAAAAAAAAAAAGCCACTTGAGAAACAAAGTAAAATTAATGCTATGCTTTCTATCACAGGAAAGAATCAACTTCATATGGCTTTGATAGCAAAATATCAAAAATAAAACCATGCCAAATCTGAGCAAACGTAGTTTCTTTAGTGCTTAAATGCCAAGAAAGGCTGCTGACCAGCTTGCAGAGCCCGCCTTTTATCCTGTGGGCCTTCAGCTCTTGGGCTACTCAATCCTGCTCCCTCCCTGCGCCTTCCTCTGTGTTCTCTTCTATTTTCTCTTCCTGGCCTTTGTGCTGGATCTTTCTTTGGCTTCCCTGAGAGTCCTGCTTGCTCGCTCCCCTGTTTGCCTCCGAAGGTCTCCTTCTGCTTACTCTTTCATTTCCTCCTCCTCTCCTTCCCTGCCCCAGATTCCCTGGGTCCAGCTCTGGCCCATCTGGAACCTCTATGCAGCTCCTGCGTCATTGCAGGCTCTTCACAGTGGCAGCAGTGAAACACTTACATGCTGAGGAGTTACTGAGCACCCCAAAGGACCTCACCAACTGATCTGTCTGAATTTATTTTAGAACCCATTGGAATGTATTAATTTAGTTCTAATATATGTATTCTTACTTGCTTTCTTGTTGAGTTATTTTTTTTTTTTAATAAAACGTTTCTAAAATAAACCAAGGCAGAAAAGAGCCTTATGGCCTTGACCTATTTTTTGATTCTCTGGTCTAATGGAGTCCAGATGGATTCTCCTGTCACTCTATTTGTTCTGTGGTGACAATACTCCTCAGGTCTTATCTGGAAAATGTCACTGTCCCCTTGTGGGAGGAGGTAAATGATCCAACCAAATGAGGCCTTTGTTCTGCCGAACAATTCTACTGTGTGCACCATTTGTGGGAAGGGTCTTGAAGATTGTCTGCTACTGCATCGCCGGATTGTTATTAGATGCTTGACATGGTCCTTACCAGTTGATCTTCCTTTGCAGTCCCTGGGCTCAGTGATGTTTATATACCATCACAAGAAAAATCTTATGTCAAACCAAGATGTTCAGTTGCACCAATAACCATCTACACCATGGAAGATTTTTACATCTAGAAAGAATATTCTTCCTTTGCAGTTCTCTTTATCCTTTGGAATTACTGTTGTGATGCAAATTCAAAGTTTAATTTCAGTGAACTTTATTAAAGAGGTTATTTTTTTTTAAAAAAGGACTAATTTTCATTTGGATTTAGTGATGATTTAATGTAAAATGTATATGATGATATGAAAAATGTAAAAACTGTGCTGTGAAATGTTATCTTAGCATCCATAAAGTCTAGCTCTTTTTGTTATATTTGCTTCACTAGAAGGTGTATGTATGAAATTGTACTGTTCCTGCTAATTTGTTGTCAAGGAAATAGTTTAGGAACAACATACAGGAAACATTCTTCAGAGGTCATTGAGTAACTGGGAGGTCGTAGTCTGTCTTCAGTGTCTGCCAGAAAAACTGACCATATTTTTCAGTATGGAATAGAAAAGGACACTTAAAAGTAGTGATGAAGCAGGAAATAAAAAGAAATAGCATGCGGCATGGCTTGCTAATTATGTGTTGTCTGGCTTTTATGAAAGCCTTAATTAGAAAGAAAAGGGAACGATGTACCCATTACAACTACAAGTTCAGCATTTGCAACATGTCATTATAGCAAATCTTTGTGCTCTTGGCATACCCGAAGAGCAGGACGGGCTTACACTCTCATATGGGCCCACAGCTGTTCAGGGTCTGGGCTGGAGTCTCACCTGAACCTACTCTGGAGCACTCAAGACTTTTGCCTTCATAGTCCTGGGACTAGAAGCCACTAAGAGCTCTTTACTTTTATTTTTAAACAAGGCAGACTTTGAACCCTAGACAAATTTCCTTTTGTAGTGAATTATGGACTTATTTTTATAGGCTATTTACTAGTATAGTTAATGTGTTTCTGGTATAGTTTTGCTGACATTTTGAATGGAGGGGAATGAGAAGTGGAGGAGACACCAACACTGTGTAAGTATGACTCTTAAAGAGTGTTGGCTGGTCAAGTCACCCTTACCTATCAGCATGGTCATACTGCATTGGATTTCGCTCCCTTTCATGGAGGGTAGATTGTGCTTTAACACAGCTCTGATGTTTACATTCTGCTGTCATTGTGAGGTCATAGTGAGGCAGGTTAGGCGTCTGTTCTTTCTATAGGAGTATGAGGAGTATATGCCTGTTCATATATTGTACTTACAGTTATTTGCTTATTAACAAGTTGGCACACGAAACATTTTTGTTATGACTAAGTTTTAGTTCTGTGCTAGAGACAGAATATTATGGCATGAAACATTTTACCACTTGTTCTTCCTTTTAGCACAACTTTCTGAAATTTTTTGGTCATTGCAATGATCTTGATCGAGAGATGAGAAAATGCTTGAAGAAAGAGGTAAGAAAGGTGTCAGAATGAATAAGATCAAACAAATACAACATTTTAGAATAAATTATCATTCTTAAAATCCCCCTCACCCCAAATAATGGATTATAACCTAGAAATTGACTGTGTATTTAACCTTCCCTAAAACCAAGTGGAGAGGGGCCAGAGTGATAGCATGATAGAGTGCTTGCCCCCCCCACCCCCCCCACCCCCCCCCCCCCCCCCGCAGCTGACCCAGATTCTATCCCTGGCATTCCATGTGGTCCTTTGAGCTCCCCAGGAGTGATTTCTGAGCCCAGAGCTAGGAGTAACACTTGAACTTCCGTGTACGACCCAAAAACCAAAACAAAAAGTGACCTCCCCCCCAAAAGAAAAACATCCCAACAGCCACAAAGTGGAGAAATGAAAGTGTATTCTGGGGATGGTTTTAAGAGCATTATTGTTTTATTTTTTTCCTTGTATGCACATAAATTAAAACAAATTGCTCACTCTAAGCCATTTGGATGAAGTATAAGGTTTGGGGAATTGAGTCACCTTTCAGCAGAATGGCTTAGGCCAATTAAATGTAGCAGTGCTTAGTAATTAAAATGCTAGACCTCCACTCTTTCCAGCATTACATTTTGAGTTCGGCTATTACAGCATGGACACGCTGCAGGGTTCTGTTTGGAAAACCCCATTTCCTCAGCCAGAGTTTCAGTTATGACATGGTCTTGGGCAAATAGTCTAAGTATCTAGTTCATTATCTTTTTTTATGGGTATTTCTAACAAAGTAAAGATTTTTTTTTTTTTTTTTTTTTTTTGGTTTTTGGGCCACACCCAGTAACGCTCAGGGGTTACTCCTGGCTATGCGCTCAGAAGTCGCTCCTGGCTTGGGGGACCATATGGGACGCCGGGGGATCAAACCGCGGTCCGTCCTAGGCTAGCGCAGGCAAGGCAGGCACCTTACCTCTAGCACCACCGCCCGGCCCCAAAGAATATTTCTTAAGGGACCAGAGTCTAGTGTGCTGGAGCACAGGCTTTGCATGGTGGGAGCCTGCATTCAACCCAGCATTGCAGAGTTCCCTGAGCCCTGCAGGAGTAAACCATGAAAACCACTGGATGTGGCCCAGTCACTCCCCTTTCAGTTTTGCATCTTTTGAAAAAGACATTTGTACACTTGAAATTTTTATGCCAGAACCTTTACAAATATTAACAACTGACAAATATTAACAAAGCCGACTTCCTGATTTTCATTGGTGGTATCTTTGGGGGAGGAGGCTCCCAAGCAGTCCTCCTATGCAGTGGCATCTGGAACCAGTTCTGGTGTCTGGAAGCAACTGGACTATACACTGCTTGAGGTTGGACATGTGGCACTGTCTCAGTTTGGCCGACTTTGGGAGGAACCTTTAGGACCACATCTTCATCATTAGAGTATCTTGTGTGAACTTTATCTTGCCTGAACTGGGATTCACTATTTAGTAGGAGGTTGTGGACATTATTATTTTATTTTATTTTCATATTTTCTCTTTTATTTAGTTTCATTTTTTTCTCTATATTCCCCTACCCCAAACCCCCCTCACCCCCCCCCCCCACACACACACACCTGGCAATGCTCAGGGCTTACTCCTGCCTCTGCACTCAGGGGTCACTCTTGATGGGCTTGGGGGACTGTACAGAACCAAGCTCAGTTCAGCCATGTGTAAAGCCTAGCCACTGCAGCCCTGCTTCATTCCTGAGAGACAGACACAAGTTTGTTCAGGGGCCGACAACCTTGATAAGGTGGTGGATTCATGTCCCTAAAATAACCGTCTTTCTGGGTGTACTTTATATGTGGTTTCATTACCTGATTTTTACATTTTTCTTCTTTTATCCTTCAATTCTCTGAACCTATGCTTATTTATTTTCTCTGCTTTCTTATTTACAGTTGATTGCTTCCAGTGCTTTCCCTTAATCATTTCCTTCATGTGTCACTTGAGTATTTAATTTCTTGAAGCATTTACTTAGGACAAGGCTCAGATTAGGTCACTCAGTAGTATAAAGTATATGCTGGTTTTGTTTTTGTTTTTGGGCCACACCCAATGGTGATCAGGGGTTACTTCTGGCTTTGCACTCAGAAATAGGCTCCCTTGGGAGTGCGGGAGAGCATATAGGATGCTGAGAATCAAACCTGGGTCTGTCCTGGGTCAGCCGCCTGCAAGGCAAACACCCTTTTGCTGTGCTATCTCTCTGGCCCCCGAGTATATGTTTTATATATGTAAAACCTTGTATTTAATCTTTGCAAATATTTTTTTGAAGAGCAAAGAAAAAGGGCCTAGTCAGTTATCTCTGAGTTTCTTTTTGCTGCTGTGTTGCTACTTTTTCTCTTTTTATCTGTAGAATCATTAATGCTTTGTTTTGGGGCCACACCACAGGTGCCAGGGATACTCCCAGCATTCTCCTGGTTTGAAGGGGACCACATAATGCCAGAGATTGAATTTGAGCCTCTGGCATGCAGAAGCATGTGCTCCATCCAGCCCTTTGTGCTTTCTCCCCCCCCCAAATAGTGTTCTATTATGCAGACTCTCCCATTGTCCTTCCTAATTATTATTATTTTATTTTTGTTACTTGACCTTCCATTTTATCTATGTTGTTTGGTGGAAGGTACTTTTTGTTTTTGAACCTCTTCCCATGCTGTTTCCCAGCTTACTAACTAGGGACCATGACATGCCAGGGATCGATCTCTGGTCTCTAGCCTTCTGGCTATCTTCTTGGACCCAGTGGAGGGTTTGATTGCATACGTGCACGGTGGGGCAGGGGACGCCCGGCAGTGGTCAGTTGTTACTCCTGGCTCTCCCCAGGGATCTTTCCTAGTGACCTCCGGCGACCAAGTGGAGTGCTAAGGATCAAACCCATTTTGATTGTGTGCTCTGACCCCAGTAGAATTTTTAAAGGTCATCTTGATTTCCTTGGATACATCTTTTACTTATTTTTATTTTTTGAGCCACACCTGACTGGTGCTCAGGGGTTACTTCTGGTTCCGCACTCAGGAATCACTCATAGTGGAGCTCCAGGGACCATATGTGGTGCCAGGATTGAACTCACGTCAACCAGTGCAAGGCAAGCACCCTACCCGCTGTACTTGCCCCATCCATGGCCACATCTTATCATATATTCTACTCATGCATC
This sequence comes from Suncus etruscus, assembly GCF_024139225.1. Lineage (NCBI taxonomy): Eukaryota > Metazoa > Chordata > Mammalia > Eulipotyphla > Soricidae > Suncus > Suncus etruscus. The sequence continues at coordinate 72,898,962 of NC_064861.1, read as the reverse complement.
CACTATTTAAATTAGCTCCTTGACTTATTTTACTTTTTCACTTAGTGTTATTTTTCTGAAATTTAACCGTAAGACTCATTCTCCCAACCTGATTGCAATGTCAGAGCAATATATGCGAAGAAGATAGGTATCAAATATTTTTCTCAGAGTAGATATCCCTGTATTTTTTTAGGTTTATTAAAATTTTAAAGCAATGCAATGCCCTTTTCCTTAATACTCTTATGAAGGATATTAATAAATGCCACACAAAAGGGATGATTTTGATTAACGGGTCTTGCTGCTTCAGCTGTAATTTGAAGCAGCCCTTTGATGAGGAAAAAAACTGGTTTGGAAAATAGAATACCGGGAGAACTCTTCATTTAGTTCTAACCTAGAAGCATCCAAAAGGTTATCTTGTCCACCGGCTTAGGTTCCGGGTTACTGTTTCAAGGTGAAATAGTTCAGTGCAAGGTATCTTGTTTTCTTTGGGCTTTTTTTTTGGTTTTTGGGCCACACCTGGCTGTCTGCTCAGAAATAGCTCCTTGCAGGCACGGGGAACCATATGGGACACCGGGATTTGAACCAACCACCTTAGGTCCTAGATCGACTGCTTGCAAGGCAAACGCCGCTGTGCTATCTCTCCGGGCCCTCTTTGGTTTTGTTTTCTTTTTTTTTTTTTTTTTTTTGAGAAACCCTGTGCTGCTCAGTGGCTATTCCTGTCCCTGTGCTCTGGAGATGTTTGGTGGGGCAGAGCCATATGTAGTGCTGGGGATCTACAGTGATCTGCAAGCAAAGCAAGCATATCAACCCTGGACCACCCTCTGTCCCTCAGAGGAGCCTGAGTGAAGGGCTCCTGTTGGCAAAAGGGATCTACACTTCCTATGACGATTAACTTGGATCACTTGGTTTATGTTTCTGAGGCTATTTTTGTATTACCCTGGCTCCTGGAGTACAACCAGGATGGCCAGCTGATCACAAATGCTCAGTTTTTCTCAAGTTATTTTAATTTTTTTCCTTACACCTATGGGCCATTCTTTTACCCTTAACACATTTCTGTATTTGTATGTTAAACAGTGCTGATACACTTAAATATATTTAAAAATACATTCATTTAAAACACTCAAATTTTTCTGTTCAAAACACTTTTGGGGCTCGAGCAGTAGTATAGCCGATAATGTGTTTGCCTTGCACTTGGCCAACCCAGGTTTGACACCCCCCAACTCCCAAATCCCATATGGTCTCTTGAACACTGCAAGGAGTAATTCCTGAGTAATATAGAGCCAGGAATAATCCTTGAGCACAGTGGACTATGGACCAAAAAATTAAAACAAAACAGAACACTTTTTCTAAGTGGTAGACTCTGCATCTAGCCTACGGGACAGATTAAGATTCTGTTTATAACTGAAACCCAGTACGAACATGCTTATAATCATGGTGCTTAAATAAATATTTATTTAAAAAAAAACAACAAAGATATCATCAGGTAGAGAGGCTGGAGCAGTGGCTGAAGCGGTAGAGCATTTGCGTTGCACACACTGACTAGGACTGACCGCGGTTTGATTCCCCGGCATCCCAGATGGTCCCCCAAGCCAGGAATGATTTCTGAGTGCATAGTAAGGAGTAACCCCTGAGCGTTACTAGGTTTGGCCCAAAAAACAAACAAACAAAAATATGTTAGGTAGAAAACCTTCAAAGTGAAAGTGAGAGTGTAAGCGATGGTGGAGAATGCTCATAGTGGAAGGCATCTGGAAAGCATCTTAGGAAGTATTCTGCCTTAAGCAGCAGTAGAATAATGTAGTTGCTCAGAGCTCTTTTGATAAAATTTGTAAAAATGCCATATCTAGAATGCCATGAACTAGAAGCCCCAGCACCACTGTAGTCTGCGTCTGCCACACTGTGTCTGGTGTTTAGTGAACATACCGCATTCAGTTCTGGGTGTGGCTTTTTAAAAAATTTAAATTTTCTTTTTTGAGAAACAAGGTAGTTTTTATTGAATTATTCAGAAAGATGTGAAGAGAGAGAAAGGAAAAAGAGAGAACCCAGGATTCCTTAGAGTGGACTTAGGCAAAGAAAGTGAGCCCAGCACCAAGACACATGTTTCAGGGAGAACACGGGCTGGAAGAGACAGTCTGGTTGTGCTTTTTAAAAAAAAAAAAAAAAATTCTTATTGCTTTTAACAAGGCATATCAAAATACTTCCTGAAAGGTGCTTTTGATCTAGGTAGAGGTTAATGAGTAGCTAGCACAGAGCTACCTAGAGTTAGAGAACAATCCCCCCACAGACCCTGCACCCACACCATGGAAGACAGCAGCCACTAGAAATCGGTGATGTTCAGCCTGAAAAGAGAGAGCAGGTTACCTTCAGTGTGAAGTTTTGAGACTAAAGCAGGCAGAGAACTAGGAGGACAGTAGGGGGATTCCTCGGGAAACTTGTTCCAACTTAAGAACCTGTGGAAGAGACAATGTTGCTGATGAGACCACTCAAGGTGCCCTTACTTGAGTTTCTCTGGGTGTCTCCTAACTTAGTACTCAGAGATTACGTGACTTGCTCTACTAATACTCCTTACTGATTCCACATGTTGGGGGGGGGTTACTTATCACATACTTGTATATCTACTGGGGTTTAGGTGCTGTGCTGTATTGAATGAAATCATATTAGGTAGCCATTGAGATCAGTTTTCCAGTTCCGATTTAGTGGTATAAAAGGCAAAAGAATGTTGTCAGTAAAAACATTGTGTAAATACCCATTTCCCACCTATCGATGGTAACATAATCGGCTTTCTCTTTTCTTCCCTTCCTTTTATTTTCCAGTACATGGAAAAGAGGATCAAGAGCAGGGAGCACGGTAATACAATGCGAAAGAGACTATCTAATCCAGAGGAAGCTGAGAAATAAAGTATACTTTCACTGGCTGCCTTGGCTGAGAGAAGACCTAAAGAGACTGGGTTGACCGCTGGAAGAATCCTCACTCATTCGGTCTCCAGCGTCCTTTGAGTGGGAAGGGACCCATAAAACCAGCCACAGAAAGACCCAGAGAAACCTGCATTCTGAAAGTATTGGCAGAGCCTTTAGCCTCTCCTCTAGCAGCTTTCTCCCTTCTCACGGGCCTCCCTCCCCGCCTCACCTTATGCTCCCTCAATAAAACAATCAATTTTAATCCCTTTCCCTCTGTACTCTTAGACTTTCCTGGCACTAGGGCAAAACAGTCCTATGAAAGTTCCCTTTTTGATGGTGTGATAATTGCAGTTTTATTCTGATCTTAAGGCTACACTGGGCCAGTACCAGGGCAACATGTGGTGTCTGGGATTGAACCCAGGCCACCCTCCCACACACTCCAGATCTTGGAGCTGCTTCTCCAGCTCTGCCTGCTGCTTAACTTTTGAAAACCTAAGACAAGTTACTCTGGCTTTTCGCTCAGAAAAAAAAAAGCAGTGGTAGGGCGCTTGCCTTGCTTTAGGCTGACCCAGGACAGACCCCAGTTCGATCCCCGGCATCCCATATGGTCCCCCAAGCCAGGAGCAATTTCAGAGTTCATAGCCAGGAGTAATCCCTGAGCATCACCAGATGTGGCCCAATAAAACCAAACCCAAAAGTAAATAAATTACTCCTGGCAGGCTTGGGCTATATGGGATGCCAGGGATCCAATCTGGGTTGGTTATGTGTAAACAAATACCCTACCTTCGATGTGTCACTCCAGCCTGGGATTTAATTATTTTTAAGAAAGCTGTGTTCAAAGGGTAAATGTTATGAATAGGTACAGTGTGTGTGTGTGTGTGGGGGGGGGGGGTTGCTTGCCTTGCATGTGGTCAGACTAGGTTCTATCCAGGAGTGATCCCCAAGGCTATCAGATGTGACCCCAAACACCTGCTACTCCCCTTCCAAAATGTTTAACCTTGGTAAAATTGCATCTGGTTAGGATTTATGTTTTAGCAATCTTTGCCTGCCTGTTGGCTCATTGTATCCACCCTAGGGGGTTACAGTGCCCTGAGCTATCTTCTGGACCTTGCCTGTCTCCTAATGCAGGACTCTGCCTCACAGTTCATGTCTATTAGTCATCTGCCAGTGTTCCTCCTGCTGCCAGGTGTCTTAGACTTGTGACAGTCTAAGTCAGCAGCTTCCAGCCTGGCCACACCGGGCCTTGATCCTGTCAGATAAGGTGTCAACAGACCGAGCTGTGGGCAGCCTAGGAACTGCTTCTAGCAAAAATCGCTGCATATGTCCAGCTTGAGGCCTTGTTTGTGTCATATTTAATAAGTGGTTTTCCTGTCGAAAGAGTTCAGGTGGGTGGTTATTTATTTAGCCAGATGGTTGCACAGGATAGCAGATTTGATCAAGGGCTACAAGAAGACAGACTGAATCCTGGGGTCCCTTTCAAGACACCAGTCTCCTCCTTTCTAGTGTCAGGCAGTATGGATGCAGAAATAAGCATTTTGTGTTTTATAACTAGTCATTTGGGACTGGAGTGACTGCAGTGGGGAGGGCACTTGCCTTGCACACTGCCCATCTGAGCTCGATTATTGGCACCCCATAGGACCCCCTTTTAGAAGTGGTCCCCAAATGCAAAAGAGTAAGCCCCAAAAGCAAAACGAAATGTAGGGAGCTGTTAGAACTGTTACTGTAGTGTAGTGAGTTCTGTGACAGTGTCTGTCCTAGAATCCAGACATGGCCCAGCAATGCCACGAAAGTTTCTCTTTACAGTGTGCTAATTGTCAGTGTGAAACAAAGTGCTTGTCTGTCCAGCCTTCAGTGAAGAGGAACCATCCCAAGGAAAAGCTACTGGGGCTGGAGTGATAGCACAGTGGGGGTGGCACTTGCTTTGCACGGGTTTGATTCCCTCCATCTTATAAAGCCTGCCAGGAGTAAGCCTGAGCACTGATGGGTGTGTCCTAAAACCTAAAACAAACAAAAACCCAAAGCTGACCTTGGACTCAGGGCAAGTGGAATCATTTGGGAAACCAGAAGAGGTTCTGAAATGGGTTTTAATTCTGGAATTTCAGTGCCTGTGACTGCTATAGCAGCCTTTCCTACTGCAATTAGGAATACATAAAGGAAGCTTAGTTGGAAGTGTGATTCCTTTTAAAAATTTTTTAGTAAGATTTTATTGGAGGAAGGTAAATTAGAGGGAAAGAGAAGATTATGCCCAAGGAGACCAATTAGGTTTTCATCCTAAATTAGGTGGCAGACGAGGGCCTCAATTCAAGTGGTGACTTGGGAATCTCTCGGTTTGAAAGAAGCCAAACTCATTTTGGAGGTAACCTGGTTATAATAGTGTTCTTGTTTCTGGGGTTTTGTTATAGTCACTGCCTCAGTGCCTGTAAGACACACCACCATGTCCTCATCTTCCAAGTCCAGCTCTTCCTTCCAACCTTGTGTTATCAAGAGCTAGGGGTTGGTGATTCTCTGATAGAGCACTGTAGTCCTGCGCTGCAGGGCGGTCAGAGTGGAGAAGAGATGACCGAGTGCCTAGCAGATGGAGGAAGAAACAGGCCTGTCATCCACTAAGATTTGTGCCTAGGACACCTCCTTTGTGGGCAGTTGGGGCCCATGAAGTGGGCACTGGCTGGTAGTGATTGGCTCCAACTAGACCCTGGCTGGGTGCTCAATTTCTGCATGTTTCTGCCCTGGTGGAGGTGGCAGGACAGTGGCAACTGTCCATTGCTCCCTGAGCAGCTCTTGGTGGGGAAACCCTTGAGCCAGAAGGCAAGTGTGGTCTTGGTTTGGTCATTCTCTCGTCTTTGTCTCTCTTGTTCGAGGAGGCCAGTGTGACCTGGGTTTGGTCAAAATACGTGTTTCTCATTTCCTGTCTCCAGTGTATGATAGATACCACCTTTCCCAGTGGAATAGGGGTTATCCCTGTGGTGTGAGGGTCCAGTTGAGTGTCCCAAAGTCTGCCCAGTACTGCTCTCCAGGTAATGGCCCCCTGCCATGCTGTCAGGGAAGCAACACTGCTGTGAGAGTCTTGGGGATCAGCCCCCTGTTCCCACTCCCAGTTCCGAAATGTGCTGCCCTGTGCACTTGATCCAGCCTCTTTTGCTTCTCATGTTCTCTCTGTCAGCGAAAACCGTCATGCAGGCCAGGGAGCCACAGACCAGTTCTTGACTTTTATTGGGGATGGGGCAATTGCACCGTGGTTAGGGCATCTTGCCTTGCATGCGACCAACCTCGGACCGACCTTAGTTCGATACCCGGCACCTATATGGTCCCTGGCCTGCCAGGAGTGATTTCTGAGCTCAGAGCCAGGAGTAACCCTAGTGCCGCATTGTGGCCCCCAAATAACAACAACAACAACAAATGTTGGCTTTTTATCAAGCTCTCTGCTGCTTAGGGCTCAGTTGATTTTGCTCCTGTCTAAATGCTTTAAGCCTTGCAAAACCGAAAGGAAGGAAAATTCAGGACTTGGGGGTCCTTGAGAGTCCTACAGGGTCCCTAAGGATTTATTGAGGTGATGTACAAAAATCTCATAATGAGTTACCTGTGAACCAAGCAAAGGCCCACTTGGCCTTGCTGTTATTTCTAAGTGTATAAACCTGGGTATTGGAAACAAGGAAGCACCAGGTTACTTCAGGTGTTCTGGGTTGGCAGGACTCCTGCAGAACCATAGGGAGACCAGCCGGGGTTGGGTTTGATTTGGGGCAGGTAAAGGCAGGCTGTGCTGGGCCTCTAGAATAGAACAGAACCAGAGTATTGGTTCTGTTCACAGTTCCTTGCACATTGACCATTTCATGGAGGAAATGTGGCTGGGACTTGGCAGTCTGCAATTCATCACACCTTGGGGTTCAGGTCTCACCTGCTTCACCGAGAGTGAAATTGGATCGTGTTCTCCCCTCTAGAGCAGACACCCTTTATTCCTGAGGGTCTGGTTTTCATTAGAATTTCTCTTATTGCCTCTCGTAATGGAGGAAGCCCAAGAGGCTGGAAGGAGATGGGGCCTGTGTGCTATGCTTGCCTGCCAGGTGGGCTGAGAGATCCTTAGTACTGATCAAGGAACATGGCTGTGTGTGTGTGTGTGTGTGTGTGTGTGTGTGTGTGTGTGTGTGTGTGTGTGTGCGCGCGCGCGCCCTAGAAGATGGCTGTGTGTGTGTGCGCCCTAGAAGATGGCTGTGGCTGTGTGTGTGTGTGTGTGTGTGTGTGTGTGTGTGTGTGTGTGTGCGCGCGCGCGCCCTAGAAGATGGCTGTGTGTGTGTGCGCCCTAGAAGATGGCTCTGTGTGTGTGTGTGTGTGTGTGTGTGTGTGTGTGTGTGTGTGTGTGTGCGCGCGCGCGCGTGCGCGTGCGCCCTAGTAATAGTTTGGGGAATAGGGCACAGGCAAAGGGTGTGGGAGGTTCTATTCCTTACTGGTGGCACCACGTACCTTTGGTTCACACAGGGCTGCCTGTTGACGAGCTCAGGCCAGGCCTTTCTGGAGAAATCTAATTTAGTGAAGTGCTACGAGCACAGTTTTACTCACGAGTGAGAATAGAAAGTTGAGCTTTTTCTGACCCTTCATAAATGGAGTTGGAAATCGGGTTAATCTCCATGGAGTTTTTAGCTCAAAGCACACACAGTTCCAGAGAAGGAAAGTGTGCAGGAGCAAATAAATTCTGTCCCTAGCCTGCCAGGTGGGCTGAGAGATCCTCAGTACTGAGCAAGGAACATGGCCCAGGGCCCAAGCAATTTGAGATAAAAATCAGCACCTTTTAAAATTTTTTGTCTGTGTTGGGGTGGGTAGGGCACACCTGGTGATGCTCAGGGGTTAATCCTGGCTCTGTGCCCAGGAATCAACTTCCTGGCGGGTGCTCAGGGGACCATATGGGATGCCAGGAATTGAACTCTGGGCAGCTAGTATGCAAGGCAAGCTCCCTACCTGATATCTTATTTCCCCAGCCTTTTAAATTAGTTCTGACGGTTCAGCTTTGCCCAAATCCTTCCTTGATCCAGTGAAGAGGGGAAAGAAAGGATCCTTGTCACTGAGCCTGGCCTACCTGGCTTGCTTGGCGATGACTGGTCAGGAGAGAGTCCATTGGCCAGGCTGCTTTGAGCCAAGGAACTAGCAGCAAATCTTAGAACTGACCATTGTAGGTAATGATTCTATGAGGGCGCCTCACAAATTCCTAGGAAAACTTGACTCCACATAACCAACCTGCTCATTAGAGTGCTTGGTTTTGATATTTTGATTATGAATCATTTGCAGGTGTGTCATAAACCTCTGTATTTTTGCTCAGTGCCATTCCCCTTCTTGGCCAGCAGTGGCTACTACTGTGACCTTGATATATCTCATCCCCATGAAGAATTTTGTGTTCAGGTAGACCTAAGCCTAAGCTTATTTTTTCTAAATATTTTACTTAAATATTGTTGTGTGGGGTGTCAGAGGGATAATGTTTGCCTTATACATGGCCAACCTGCTTTTGATCCCTGGCATCCCATATGGTTCTCGAGCCTGCTACGTGTGATCTCTGAGTGCAGAACCAGGAGTAACTTCTGAGTTCCACCAGGTGTGGTCCCAAAATAACAAAAAAAAAATAAATAAACAAAAGTTGTGTATAGCCATCTGTAGCTTGCTATCTTCACAAATTATTATGATTGATGAAGTGCTCATTTTTAACTAATATTCCAAAGCATGACTGTATCATCTTTTATGCATTTTCTCATGGTCATTTAGATTTTTTTTTTTAATGGGGGCTTGGGCTGTAATGGTCCACTTGCCGTAATCCATCCCCAGGAGAAAAGGTCTGGAACAAGGTCGTCACAGGAAAATAATAAACCGAGACACTCATTTTCGTTTTTTTTTTTCCCCCAAGATACTCATTTTCTGGATGGCATGGAATGGGTTGCTTCAGCCTTATGGTTGGGAGCCCGCCAAAAGGACCTCCCTTTATTTAATCTCAATCCACAGCTGGGCTAGGATAAGGGTAAAGAGTGACAGACAAAAGACCATTCTTGAGTTAATCCCATCTGCAAGTAAAAGGTAGGCCTTTTACAAGTAAAAAGCCACTACTGTATAAAAAAAAGCAGGCAACATCTCTCTGATGCTTTATCTCTGGGCCCCCTCGGATCTGCAGACCTGCTCTGGTCATTATCCTAGACATCCCAACAGTCCAAATTTTTTCTTTTATACCCAGCATGATGGAGGTGTGTCTAGGGGCCATATCTAGGTTTAACAGTCATTACAAGGAGTCTGTCCAACTGCCATACAGTTTTGGATAAAACACGTTGTAGTCTAACATGAGCCACATCTGCAGTATTCAGAGGTGGGCTCAGGGACCATATGTCATACCAAGGATCAAACCAGGGTCAGCTGTGTGCAAGGCAAGCACCTTATATTACCCACTGTACTATTGCTCTACTCCTAATAATGCACTTATACTACTATATGTAGTGCATTATCATTGTGGCCTTGGGATTTTAATTATAGGACTCTAAGGCCTCAATCTCTAACTTTATGAAGGGTTATAGAACCCTCAAGGGATTAGAGGCATTTTATCTTTTTTTTTTTTTTTTTTTGGTTTTTGGGCCACACCCGGTAACGCTCAGGGGTTACTCCTGGCTATGCGCTCAGAAGTCGCTCCTGGCTTGGGGGACCATATGGGACACCGGGGGATCGAACCGCGGTCCGTCTCCTAGGCTAGCGCAGGTAAGGCAGGCACCTTACCTCCAGCGCCACCGCCCGGCCCCGGCATTTTATCTTTTAATGCTTTTCTATGAACAGGAAAATACTCATTCAGATTTTTTATATTTTTAAAATAGAATTTAGGACTGGAGCCCAGAATTCACATGTGGAAACCTCAGGTTCAATCCCGGTCACCACTCTTCTCCCAGAACTGGTTGGCGTGGATTCAGCAACTCAATGCTGTCTATGCACTTGGCTTGCAGACATGGATCCTGGGCCCAATGATTACTGCTGGGGATGGTCCCCCCCCCCATATTGAAAAAGTGATGCTATTTGGGGGACCACACCTGTGGTGTTCAGACACCAGGCTCTGTGTTTGGGGGTTTGCTCCTGGTGGTGTGCAGCGGCCCAAGGCTGCAAGGGCCTCATGCTGCAAGGCTCAAAAGGGTAAGTGGGGCTCAACTTCTGGACCTCTTGTTCACCCAGGGATCCCAATATGTAGCAACTGCCCACCTGGGACAGAGAGAAGAGAAGAGTCTAAGTATACTTTTTATTTCACCTGGATTCTGAGGTCTACTGCTGGGGGGGGAGGAGGAGGGAGGGGGAGAGAGAGAGAAAGAGAGAGGTTGAGAGAGGTTGAGAGAGAAGAGAATTCAGTTGTGTGTGTGTGTGTGTGTGTGTGTGTGTGTGTGTGTGTGTGTGTGTGTGTGTGTGTGTATTCACCAGCCAGAGGTGGCCGGGATGCTTTATCTTTGCCAAGCCCCCACCCTCCACCCCCTGTGGACCAGCAGGCACTGCTCTAGTCACTATTCTAGGACCCCCACAACAGTCCAGGCTTTTCCTTTTATACCTGGCATGTCAAGGGGGCTTGTTGATGTGCATGTCCAGGGACGTGTCCAAATTCAACAGTCATTACAGTGGGAGTATCCAACAGGCGTCTCCAAGTTCAACTGCCAAGTGGGGGTATCCAAGGGGCGTGTCCAACTAGTGTTGGGGGAATCCTAAGGCTAGACATGAAGATTAGATTTGCTGGCTATTTTTATCTTCCTTCTGAGTAGAATGTACTTTATTTCTATATAATTGTTACTTTCTATTTTGGAGAATACTTTTGTTTAAAAATAAATGATGTTATTTTTGGGGCCACACCCAGCTGTGCACAGGGTTTACCCTTGAGTGTACTCAGAGTACACTCCTAAGGAAGTGCCTTAGGGACCATATGGGATGCCCGGGATTGACCATGTATAAGTATCCTACCTGTTGTACTATCTTCTCCAACCTATTTAGTAAGTTTTACAAAAACGTTTTCATTCACTTGTGTTGGGTTTTGGGCCACATTTATTGGTAATAAGGGCCTAGTTGTAGGGTACTTGGGAGTTGCTTTTGGTGGTTCTTTGGGGGACTTTGAAGGTTCTAGCTGATCCAGGGCTCTTGCATGCAAAGCACATGCTTCAGCACCTTGAATAGTCACAACTCCAGCCCTTGATTATTTCGTTTTTATAAATTCTCTATGTGTTTAGATTTGCCATAGGTGGATTGCCTTTTCATCTTGTATTTTCATCTTGCAGGTTTCATGGCTTTGCTTTTTTTGGGTAGAGCCTCACACCCAGTGGTGCTCAGGGCTTACTCCTGACCCTGAGCTTAGGCATCACTTCTGATAGTGTTCAGGGGACCATATGTGGTACTGGGGGCTGAACTGGGTTGTCTACATGCAAAGCAAGCACCTTCACCTCTGTATCATCTCTCCAGCTCAAATTACTCTGCTTTTTACTCTGCTTTTGATAAACAAATACTAGAATTTCTTCTAGTCAAGCTCCACTCATTGTAAAACTCTTTTAGGGTTTGTCTGAGAGTTTCAGATTTCTTCTGACCTTCTGTAGTATTTTGGACAGCTATAGCATCCTAGGTTATAATTTTTTTCCTTGCTATTTGAGATTGCTCCCAGTTCTGTGTTGGGCAAGGGGTCAGCCCTTTGATTTATCTCTGCAATCCCTATTTTCTCTTATTTTTTTTTAATTTCTGTAAATCTGTTTTATTATTCATTGTAATTAAAATATCATCAGTGTAATGATAAATTATGGCTTCATGAAATCTTTCACGAGCAGGGCTCAAAACTTTGTCCACAAAAATTGACACATAGTTGGTGAATTTAGCATGCCCTGGGGGAGAATAGTTCATTGAAAACACCTGCAAGGGTGGGTATTATTTTTTTTTTATAATTTTTTATTATGAATTATGAGAACAAAAGATGCAAAGAAAGAGGATAAGGTAAAGTTACAGTGGAAGGACAATCACCCATAACATAATTATCAGAAGAAGTCCCCTTGCTGTTATCTTAACTTTGAACTTTCACCAAAGAAAGTTAAGATAAATAAAACAGAATCCATGTGCAATTACTTTGTCCCTCAAGTCCCCAGATTGTAGCACATTATAATATTTCTTAACAGCACACAAGGCAATCTAAAGCCATCAAACTTACATAACTCCTTAAACATTAGAGGCATAGTATTTTTTACATTTCCATGTACATGCATATTAGCTTAAGTTAACCTCAAATTTTAAGTGGGTGTGTTTTAAGGATTAGAGTCAAAGGAGCACAGTAAAAACGGTGTTAGAGTGGCAATTGTTGTTTGCATAGGCCCACCAAAATATGAGAGGCATGGAAAGGAATAGCCTTGGCCTAAATACAAAGAGATCCTACCCCTGAAGTTTCCTGGCATAAGACCAGCTCTAGGCCTCAGGAAAGTTATCGTTCGCTCCAAGACATTGTCCTTAGCGCCAACACACTTATCACACAGTCTCTGTTGTTGGTCTCATGTTTCTGTATTAAAGATTCTGGAATCTGCATGTCCTACATTGAAGTCATGATGTGGAGTGCCTTCTCGTTTCACCTCACCATGAAAGGGGAATGCAGGAAGCCCTGTCCTGTAAGCAGGTTGTTGTTGTTAAGTCTTCTCAGTGTTAAGGGAAGTCTCTTTTGAGCAGGACGATGTCTGAGCAGTGGTAGGGTCTTCCGTGGTAGAGGATTGCTTCCAGGTGATGTTATAGACAAACCTCACCATAAAGGGGCAATACAGCAAGCCCTGTCCAGTAAGCAGGTCATTGTTCTTGTTGTCTTCTCAGTGTTAAGGGATGTCTCTTTTGAGTAGATCGATGTCAGAGCAGCTGTAGGGTCGTCCCTGGTACAGGAATGCCTCCGGGTGATGTTATATACAACCTTGGATGTTTTGTAAATGTCTTCTGTAGATCAAGGGGTAAATGGAGAATGCCCATTTTTCTGAGGCCTGTGCCAGGTCTTTATGTCAATGTTCAGGGTGTAAGGTCTCATTGCACTACAAGATTTGTGTGTTCCCATTTCTATTAGATAAGAACTTATTGGTATGTATAGTATTTTCCCATGTTAGTGTGCCTACGCAAACAAGATATAAAGCCACGTGGTGCTATCAGATATATGGGGGCATAAGAACATTTCCAACAAGACCCATGACTTGGTTCAAACATAAGTATTAAACTGAGGGATTCTTTCACACCAAATTCCATATTGAGCAGTTCACAAAGAGAAGATAAAAAACATGGGGGGGGGGATCATCACTGTATAAGAAAGTATTTAGCAAAAGTTATAGCCATCAAAGAAAACACCCATAAAATGTTGAAAAGATATGTGTCCTTTTTATGCCTTTTAAAATAGTTGGGTGGGTGTTAACTCTAGGGCACCACTTTGGTCTGTGAATTAGGACTCAACAGTACTTAAGTTAGAAAGGGTAAAAAAGGAGTAATGATGATAGGAGTTAAAGAAGTTAAAGAGAAATATGAACTTATGAAGGGGTATGCAAAAGGGCAGAGTACAAAATGGACATTCTGCATACATAAAAACATAATTCAATGATAGTGAGTACTATTAATGTTTCTTGTGAGAGTACTATTAATGTTTCTTGTGAGAGTACTATTAATGTTTCTTGTGAGAGTACTATTAATGTTTCTTGTGAGAGTGCTATTAATGTTTCTTGTGAGAGTACTATTAATGTTTCTTGTGAGAGTACTATTAATGTTTCTTGTGAGAGTACTATTAATGTTTCTTGTGAGAGTGCTATTAATGTTTCTTGTGCGCGCGGGGGCTATTGCCCCCGCGCGATTTTGAAAATGTATACTGGACAGAGATTACCAGTGCCAGCCAAACCTCCTCCTGCTAGACTCCTGGCTCCCAGGAAGGAGAGATCCTTCAAGAAGCTGGGAGACCAGAAGTTCAGAGCCCCACCCAGACCCTCCCTAAGGAGCCGCATGGATAGTGGGGGAAGGCCTAGGGTACCTTCAAGCTCCACCAAGGGACCCAACTCACCGGCTTGCCCAGGCGTGTGGCCCAGGGAAGCCCTGGAGATCTGGAGCAAGGCGGCAGAGGGGTGCTGGGGTTACCCAAGTCCCGCACCCTCCCTAGGCCTGGCCAAGCAGGCCTCCGGCATGGCGTGGGCCTGCCAAACCTCCTCCTGCTAGACTCCCCCTATTTTCTCTTATTTTGATGAAATTTTCTAATTTTTTGGGGGGTGGTGACACACCCCATGGTCCACAGGGTTTACTCCTTCCTGATTCTGCAATTAGGGATCACTCCTGGTGGGGCTCACGGAACCATCTGTGGTGGTGGGGATTGAACTCAGCTGTATACAAGGTGTGATCTGAACCCAACCCTCCCCACCAAAAAGCAGTTTTTCTTGTTTCCTAAATTATAAAGATTCAGTCGGGCCTTTGAAAAATTCTCAGCCTTCATCGCTGTTTCCTCCACTCACTATTCTCTATCCTTTTACATATATTGGACCATCTTGATGTCTTCTCTGAATCTGTTCAACTTCTTTCAATTTTCTATCACTTCTTTGTACTTCCTTGGAAATTTTCTCAGATCTGTTTTTCTAGTTTTTCATCTGTTTTTTGTTTGTTTGTTTGTTTTGGGGCCACACCCAGGGGTTACTCCTGGCTATGCACTCAGAATTCGCTCCTGGTTGGGGGACCATATGGGACACCAAGGGATTGAACCGCAGTCCATCCTAGGCTAGCGCAGGCCTGGCAAGGCAGACATCTTACCGCTCTGTGCCACCACTCCAGCCCTTATATCTCTTCTTTTGTGGCCTCTACTATTTAAATAATCTGTTGAGTTTTAAACGTCAGTGATTAATTTGTGTATTTAAGTTTTATTCAGTGTATTTACATTTTTTATTTTTATTTTTTAAGTTTCCATGGACAGTTTTTTTATTTGTTTAGTTTTGGGGCCATACTCAGCAGTGCTCAGGGATTACTCCTGGCAAGGGTGGGCCTTCCAGTATAGTTGGCACCTTGCAGAGTTTTTCTCTGCTCAAAGTTTAAAGCCTCACCCAGTGATGTATGCACCGGGGGGGGGGGGGGGGAAGAGAAGCCCTGGCTTGGACTATTGTTGATAGAACTGTTTTTGCCAAAAAGACTCTTTCTTTGAGAGTGTTTCAGACCTTTCCCTACTTTTGTCAGCCATGTGTCTAGCTTTGTCCTTTTTCTCTAGTTAATTTTCAAGCACTGCCCTGAAATGCTTTTGTGCTAACATTGTGGCGAGCACATCCTATCGGTAATGTATATTGAAAAACTCTTCCTATGACAGTGTCATATTGGATATGACAGCAGACTTTTATTTAACTTGAGAACAGAGTCATTATGAAATTCTCAGGGCCTTTGCTTTCTCCTCAGCTCTAGAGGGGAGATAAAAGAAAAGAACGTATTCTGCAGAGAGCTTTGCACCTGGGCCCCTTTTCACTGAAGTCTTGCTTTGCTCACAGCCTCCATCTTTCCCATTTTCTCTTGATGGTTGGTGGAGCTGAGTGGGCTTCCTAGAAATATTCCAAAAGGCAAAGGTGATCTTTTCAGGGCAGAGAAGAGAAATTCAAGCTGAGTGGGAAAGGAGGCTGTAGAAATTAAGGCTGCAGTAAAGGGCTCCCCCAGCTGTGCTCACAGGTCAGAGAGCAAATAATTCTGCTGGTCTGTGGGTGTAATTTGGGGGACTGTCACTGCATTGGAAACTCTCCCATGTCTTCCTTGCTCACTTCTCTACAGCTCTTAGAATAGTGGCAGAGCTTAGCACAGAGTGAGTGTCCAAAAAATATTTTGAACCGGATGAATTCTTTTTAGTAGATAAATAAATAATAAATTGTGCTCAGCTTTGGGTTGTTAACGTGAGGACTTGAAAATTTATTCTTTCTCTCATAGATAACGTGGTAGGTACATTGTTGTATATTTGCTGTGAAAATAAGGAAGAGGCTCTTATGTTTACTATTAGGGGACTAGTTATTTACACAGAGATGTGCTCTGCAGTGTTGAAAAAAGAATGAATGAAACTGTGTGTGTGTGTGTGTGTATGTGTGTAGAAGAGAGTGATAGATCATATATATGAAAACATGGGGCCATAGGTACTTATATCTAGGGAAGGGTAAATGATAATGAAAAATATAGGGCACTATACTTTTATATATTTATATATTTTATATTATATATTTATAATATTATATGTTATATCTATTTTATATAGTTATAGTATACTACTGTTTGTGTAAGAGAAGCCACACAACCTATTTATGTTTTAGTTTCAAAGAAAGTTTGTAGTTCTTAAAAAAGTAAAAACACATTCTTTTTTGCAGAAAACTAAAGGTTATTTGTGGAACAAATAGAGATGAGAAGGCACAGTTGAAATTAGGATCACTTCAATATGCCCACGTGGTGATTTTAGCTTTGGAATCAGGACAATATATTTGTTAAATGAAAAAATTGAGACAGGGCCAGACAGGTGTACAGTGGTTAAGATGCATGCATCTCATGCCCTTGGTTCAATTTCTGACACCACATGGTCCCTCCCAGGCTTTCCTGGGTATAGCCTTGGGGGCTCTCCAAACACAAGTAGGGTAATTCAGGTCATCTCTAACATTGGGGCCTGAGAAGCTTCACATTTTCAGGCGTTTGCATTGATTCATCCACCAGCTTGGTTGGCCAGTAGTCACCAAAAAAGGCCTTTGGACTTCCAGAGCACTATTTGGGAAGATGAACAATTGCCATTAAACCAGAAATATTATTAGTATTATTGTTATTGGGTTTGGGGCCCACACCTGATGGTGCCAGGGGTTATTCCTGGCTCAGTACTCAGAAATCACTCCTAGCAGGCTCAGAGGACCATATAGGATGCCGAGTATCAAACCCGGTTCAGCAACATACAAGGCAAACATCCTCCCCACTGTGCTTTTACTCCAGCCCCAAGACAAGAAATATTCTTAAAACTTGGAAATAGTCAAGTTGGTTGTGTGCCACCTTGTAAAGGTTACTCAAACCCACATTTTGATGTTAATACTGCTAGAAGGAGATAGTGTTGTGCAGAGAAAAACAACTGCAAAGTAACAGAAGGCTTTTTATGTGAGCAATCAAAACAGTATTGTTATTGCAAAGTTGTTATTAGAAAATACATGTTAAGTAATTGTACTAATGTCAATACTAACCAAAACTTTCAACTTCAGGGTAGAACAACTTACAGGAGAAAAAGAAATCACTGTCAAAACACTTGTAGTATTAAACTCGAATTGGAAAGCATTCCTTTGAATTGTTTTTTTTTTTTTTTCTTTTGGAGCCCTACCCACTATACTATCTCTTTGGCCCCCCCATCACATCTGTGACAATATCAGTGCACTGGCTAAGAAAATTGCTCTTACAGTTCTAGGAGGCCAAAGGCATGGTGCTGGGCATTGCTACCCCTGTTGGAGACAGTGTCCTGTCAAAGGATCAATTTTTCTGTCTTCTGTCTTTTATGCAGCCTTTACCTAAGGCTGCCCATCTGCTGATTTTGCTGTAAGCTTTTGTGCTAACAGGAAAGGTATTTCACAGCTGAAGGAGATTTTTCTTTGAAGCCAAAGGAAAAGTGAACACCCCCAATGCTAGCTCCAGATCTAGACCACTCCCTTTAGCTTCTTTCCGGAGTTAATAGCTACCTTCAAAAACCTGCCCCCTTCACAAACTGATGTTAGCCCAGATAAGCGGCTGCAGATCCCACTTTGGAGACATAAGGTCTCCATCCCTTCTGAATATTTTACTGCCCTTTGTTCTAAAAACCTTCGCGCCAAAAAGTATGATTGACATGTCCTCTTTTCCTGCCCATTTCTCCTCCTCTATATAAGAGATGCTGAATCAATAAATTTTGCCTCTGATCGGAACTTCGCCTGGGGTCTTCTTTACTAACCTCTCTCAGATTTTTTACAGGTGTGGTTGTTCTTTTAACTCAGCAAAATAAGAGTGCGGAAGTCCAAGAGCCTCCAAGCCGTTTCCCCGCTGGCCGGGCCCCTCCGGGGGACTCTAGGACCCCGCATACCCCGAAGGCCTGAGGGGGAAAAAAACACTGGGATGCTTCAGTGGCCACTGATGTTCCTTGACCATGGATGTATCTCTCCACTCAGCAGCACTACCTCTTCTGTTGGACCTTCCTTCCTTCCTTCCTTCCTTCCTTCCTTCCTTCCTTCCTTCCTTCCTTCCTTCCTTCCTTCCTTCCTTCCTTCCTTCCTTCCTTCCTTCCTTCCTTCCTTCCTTCCTTCCTTCCTTCCTTCCTTCCTTCCTTCTTCTTTCCTTCCTCCCTCTCTCCCTCCCTCCCTCCTCCTCCTTCTCATATAGACCATAATGTTTAGGGTCTAAAGAAGAATGCAGGATATTCTTCCTAATTTACAACCCTTTCTTTAAGCATCTCTTCAAAATGCTTTTTACCCAATAAAGGAACATTTATGGGATCCAGGTTTGAAGATATTACATATTTTGGGAAGGGCGGGGGTGTCATTACTCAGTGTCTGGTACCTTGCCAAGATTTACTATATTCAGGCCTTTACCTTTATATCAAGGCCCATGGGCTAGGTGGAGATTACTTGCATGCTGCGGGAGATGGCTCAGGCTTAACTGCTGAATGAGGCCTTGAGGTTGATGGAAGCAAAAGACTCTTCCCTGCTCCTACTTGTTTGTATTCATTAGTGTCCAATGCCCTTTCCTGCAAGATCAACTTATAGACTACCAGCTTTGAAGAGCTGCTCACATCTCTCCATCCCACTTTCCAGAATGTGTGAAGGGGCCTTTGGCTGGGATTCCAGACATGGAGCTGCTTGTAAGTGAGAGGGAGAAGGAGAGGGAGAGAGAGAGGGAGAGAGAGAGAGAGACAGACAGACAGACAGACAGACAGACAGGCAGACAGGCAGACAGGCAGGCAGGCAGGCAGGCAGGCAGACAGACAGAGACAAAGAGAGATACAGAGACAGACAGAGAGACAGAGACAGACAGAGAGACAGAGACAGACAAAGAGACTGGCAGAAAGAGACAGAGAGAAGAGGGAGAGAGAGAGCATTTGTTGGATCGACTACAGAAGTGATGTTGCTCTAGCAGCATGCCATCAATTTGTAAATATAAAGAATTGGCCCTGACCCAGTCCCAGAACAGCTTGTGACTCTGATTTGGAATGTCATGTTTTACTGTGACTTAATCAAATCTGAGAGCAGTGGTTGGGGAAGTGGGTTTGGTAAATATTGCTCCGAAGCTTTCCCATTTCAACAGAAAACAGATGCCAAGTGTTTTCATTATTATCGATGTTCAGAGTGATTGGAATAAAACACAAATCTCCCTGGTACAGAAAATGCCAGCAAAGGCCTGGGGTGGGCTGGGTGGAGGAGGAAGAAAGATGAATTGATAAAGTTTGAATGAGGAATAAGTTGGCTGGTAGACTTTCATTTTGTGCAAAGGAGGCCTGAAAGGGAAATATTTATCACCAGGAGGATATAGAAACGCAATTATAATTTAATGTGAGTCACAACACTAGTGTGGAAGCAGGGAACAAAATGACTTAGAGTCAGAAAGAACACAGGCACTTCTTCACTCGTATCTCTGAAGAACAGAACATTCTGTGTGTTAGCTGGTATCCTTGGTTAAATGACCCAGTGTCTGTCCTGTACCCGAGATGGTCAATGGCTTTATTTCTGGTCATTTGGGGGTGTTATTCCAAAGAATTAAGTGTTTGCTGAGTGTTAGATGCCTAATGTGCTTTACTTGCATTATCTATGGATGAGAAAACTCAGTTGTGGAGAGGTTTGACTTTTTTATTTTGACCACTCAGGGGTTATTTCTGGTTTTGTACTCAGAAAGTTACAGGCTAGGGGGACCATATGGGAGGCCGGGCTTTGAACCCAGGTAGCTGCATGCAAGGCAAATGCCCTCCTTGCTATGCTATTGCTCTGGCCCAGATTGGTAGACTTTTATCCCTTGCCTCCCAACTAGTAGACATGACAGTTGATGATGGAGCTGCTGCCCTGTACCCTCAGTCTAACCCCTTATGGGCCCCTCGCCTCCTTACTTCCTCTCTGAGAAAGGGACAGGAACCATATATCATTTCATTTTGGGTGGGTTACACCCAGATGTGCTCAGGGGTTACTTCTGGCTCTACACTCAGAAATTGCTCCTGGCAGGCTCAGGGGACCATATGGGATGCTGGGATTTGAACCAACGACCTTCTGCATGCAAGACAAATGCCATACCTCCATGCTATCTCTCCAGCCCCACATTTTATTTTGAAAGCACTTCCTGCTGCTCTGGCCGTATGGACATTCATGATTATAATCATTAGGGGCCATTGAATGTACAGTGCTTTTGGCTGATTTACAATCCTTGGTCATCCCCACTCTTCCCCTGCCTTTCCTTTTACGTTGATTCAACCCACTCTTCCAACCTATCTGTGGGCAAGAAGTCAGGATTTGATCCCTTCCAAGGGCAGGCTACAAAGCATTTTCTGGACTTGTTTTTCTTTTTTCTTTTTCTTTTCTTTCTTTTTGGTTTTGGGGTCACACCCAGCAGCGCTCTGGGGTTCCTCCTGGCTCTACGCTCAGAAATCACTCCTGGGAGGTTTGTAGGACCATATGGGATGCCGGGATTTGAACCACTGTCTTTCTGCATGCCAGACAAACACCCCTACCTCCATGCTATCTCTCTGGCCCTGGGCTTGTTTTTCATTTTTTATTTGTTTGTTTTTGGGCCATGCCTGGCAATGTTCAGGGGTTACTCCCAGCTCTGCTCAGGAATTATTCCTAGTGGGTACAGGGGCCATATGGGATGCTGGGGATCAAACCCTGGTCAGCCATGTACAAGTCATACACCCTTCCTGCTCTGCTATTGCTTTGGCCCCTTTTCATTATTATTGGAACTTTTTATAAAAGAAACTTATTATAAAGGGAACTTTCACCACCGACCAGAAAGGGAGTCGTTCCATCTTCACCTCCCTGCTGAGTGTCTAATTGCTTTTCCAGTGTGCACCTCACTGGCACATGTGTGAACTGGTACCCCAGAATTCTACTCTCCTTGGGGGCTGGAGAGATAGCATGGAGGTAGGGTGTTTGCTTCGCATGCAGAAAGATGGTGGTTCGAATCCCGGCATCCCATATGGTCCTCCGAGCCTGCCAGGAGTGATTTCTGAGTGTAGAGCCAGGAAGAACCCCTGAACGCTGCCGGGTGTGAGGTTCCCCCCCCCCCCCAAATAAAAGAATTCTACTCTCCCTGGCCCAGCAGGTGAGTGCCCTGGAAGCCAGGATCTGAGGGAGGTAGGTGGCCTCACTCCTGACATCCCAGAGCCCGGAGAATCTTCAGGGCTCCATTGGCTTTTCAAACCACTCCTATTTGTGGAGGCTTGCCCTGCTCCAGACAGACTGCAGCGTGCACCTGACCTGTCAAGTTCGCGTCAGAGGCAACAAGCAAGTCCCACCATCTCCCCTCGGCTGCCTCCAGAGGGCGCTGCAGCCCCTGGTTGAGAAACTCAGCCTGCCCTTAAAGACCCGTTGGGAACCCAGGAAGATTTGGTCGCAGTCCCCAGATGTGCAGTTTGGGCATAACACACAGTTGTCTTTAACTTCAGAAATCTAGCCCAAAGGGCAGTGAAGAAGATCCTTGGAAGCGCAGAGGGAGAATCATATCTCTTTATCAGTGCCCTGTGCTGGGAAGTTAGTGGGTTAGCTGCTTTCCATTGGGGCTGGACCACCACGTCTGTTTTCCTCTTCTCTCCAGTCACCCCTTCTTATTTTATCATGGGGTGACTGGAGCCGAGGAGGCCTGCCACTCCAGGAGTTTCTGAGAGAGAGAGGGCTGGAAGGAACAGGAAAGAGCTATCGAAAGTTTCTCTCTGTGCTGACTGTCTCAGACTCTCTTCCAGTCCCTCAGTGGGAGAGATGATGAAATCTTTTTATGTTGGTTTGCTTATTTTAGGGTCACACCCACTGGTGGTGCTCAGGGGTTAATCCCTGCAGGCTCAGAGGAACATATGGAATGCTGGGGTTCAAACCTGAGTCAGCTGTATACAAGGCACACACCCTCCCCGATGAGCTTTTGCTCCCAAGATGATGAAATTTTATTTTATTTTTTTGGGGGGTCACACCAGGCAGTGCTCAGGGGTTACTCATGGCTCTATGCTCAGAAATCACTCCTGGCAGGCTTGGGGGACCCTATAGGATGCCAGGATTCGAACCAATGACCTTCTGCATGAAAGGCAAACGCCCTACCTCCATGCTATCTCTCCGGCCCCCAAGACGATGAAATTTTTTTTTTTTTTTTTTTTGGTTTTTGGTTTTTGAGTCACACCTGGCGGTGCTCAGGGGTTACTCCTGGCTGTCTGCTCAGAAATAGTTCCTGGCAGGCATGGGGGACCATGTGGGACACCGGGATTCAAACCAATCACCTTTGGTCCTAGATCGGCTGCTTGCAAGGCAAACACCCTACCTCCATGCTATCTCTCCGGCCCCCAAGACGATGAATCTTTTTTTTTTTTTTTTTTTTTTTGGTTTTTGGGCCACACCAGGCGGTGCTCAGGGGTTATTCCTGGCTGTCTGCTCAGAAATAGCTCCTGGCAGGCACGGGGGACCATATGGGACACCGGGATTCGAACCAACCACCTTTGGTCCTGGATCAGCTGCTTGCAAGGCAAACGCCGCTATGCTATCTCTCCGGCCCCCAAGACCATGAATCTTAACACATTCTTGCCTCCATCCTGAATCCCATCTCACCATCGCCCTTGAAGAGAGCAGGCTGGTAATTCCCCTCACAGTTGAAGTGACTTGGGTCTGGCCTTCCCATTGCTGTGCTGAAAATGCTGAAAGCATTTCACTAGATTTCACAGGTTGCTATGGGAGCATCCTCCCCAAATGACTGGAACAGTCAAACAGAAAAGAAGCCCTGGGTTGGCCAGGAAACTCCTCACCAGTTGGGTAGTGAATCTGGCCAGCAGACTGTTGAGGGCCAAGGGTGGTCTGCCTGCTGCTAGCTTGAATGAGGGTGATGTAATAGTCTATACATAGTTGGAGTTTTCCAGGAAAGACTATGTGTGTTTATGAGCTGAAGTCATGAGCATGTGTCCTTAGGAACATTCACTAGCACACATCATATGCCTGGAGAATGGTAGAAATGTGGTATGTTAGCATGGGTGTTTTCCTGTCAGAGGACAGAGGTTGAGGAGAGCTCTGAGGAGTGGTCCTCATACATTTCTCTCCAGCCTGGGCTCTGGGCTCATTGTCTGCACAAAGATATTGGTGAGGCTCTGCCTAGTAAGAGTCAAAGATTTTAGGACTTCCTTTCTGGAAGACACGCGTATGTGGGGGACCCACACGAGAAGTGAGTCTCCCAGCCACAGCCATATGAGCCCTCTGTCTTGAACATGGATTTCCAGTCTAACTTGCCTCAGATGCCTTTAGCTCTGGAGGGCTATTCTGTGCAGGGGTTGAACCCTATCCTCGCACACAGGCTCTGCGCTGAGAGATGCCTCCTTGGCTTCCTCACTGCCATTCATATCAACCTTACTCGAGATTTTGAGCCCGAATTACCTGGCCAAATCTCTCTTAATCCCAGAAGGAGGGATGGAAGAAGTTGTTGCTTTGAAGCTGCTTTGAGGATAATTTTACGACGCATCAAGCATATTGCAAATACAACTCCTTTTCTTGGTTCATGTCAGTGACTGCCTGCTGATGTATGGCAGTTGGACTTGGACAGGCCCCTTGGATATAACCTCAAAGTAAGGACAGTTGAACCTAGACATGCTCCCCGAACACACCCCTTGGACACGGTCCCTTGTCATGCCAGGTTTAAAAGGAAAAACTTAGACTTGGGGGCGTGTAGGATAGTGACCAGGGTAGTGCCTGCAGGTTTATGGAGGACAGAGATAAAGCATCAGAGAGATGCTGCCTGCTTTGTATCTATTCCTTTTCCTTTCTTTTTGAACCTGGGCCTCTCCCAGCCACCTTTGGCTGGTGAATTTCTCTCTCCCTCTCTCTCAGAAACTCCTGGAGTGGCAGGCCTCAGACTCCAGGAGGAATAAAAATGATACTTGGTGAAACAAATGTATTATGACCATTTATGTCAAATATGTGATGCATTTTTTAAATAATTTTATTAAAAGAATAATAAAAGATACTTGGTTTCTCTCTCTCTCTCTCTCTCTCTCATTCTCTCCCTCCTTCCTCCTCTCATGTCCTGTTTCCTTGTTCTGTTTAATCTTTTCTGTTACAAATCCCATCCCTGTTTCTCTAGTTCTCCAGAAGTTTGGCCAGATTTCCCCCAGCAATGTGCCAAAATGGGACCAAGAAACAGTTCAAATAATAAAGTACAGGGCCCTAGTGAGGCCCATGCAAATCATGTGCAAGACCACCAAGTGTGGCCTGGGGATTCCTGAGCACCAAACTGCTAGATTAGACCTTCACCACTGACAGCTTTGCAGGGAGTGGGCCAACCCCAAAATAAATACATTAAATAAATAAATAAATAAATAAGGACCCAACCAGGGATAGAGCCCAGCTATAGAACAATTGCCCTGCCTGTATGGGGCCTTGGAACCTACCCTTCAGTCTTCAACGCTACCTGCAGAAGATCCTCAAAATAAGGCTATCAGGCAGAATAGGCAGAAGAAAGCAGAAACACATCATTAGATTCATGAGATATACTTGTATGTGTGTCTAGACTTATAAGCAAAATTTGTTCCTTGCTTATTGTATATTCGGTCTAGGTGCTAGGTATGTCTTTAAATCTAAAGGTTCAGTCCAATGAGAAGTTGCTGAGAAATTCAAGTCCTTGCCTACAGTCAGTCCCAGAGCTTCCAAGCTGGGCCAATACTGAGGATTAAAAGTCTTCTTAAACTCTGAAGCCATCACTGGATCTCCAAGCATATCCATCCAATTGGTCTCTTGTTGGTGTTGCTTCATTTTGTTTGTTGACTTTTGGCTGGTGAATTTTTGTTGAAACTTTGATTTTTGTTGTTGCCTCTTAGGGAGCACTCCTGGTGATGGTCAGGGCAGAACCATATGTGATACCAGGTCTATTGCATGCAAGGCAAATGCCCTAACAGCTGTACTATTGCTCAGATCCAAGGAGGTGAGGATTTTTATGACTTGCTCATCAAACATCCTTTATGGCCACAAGACGCTGATCTTCTGCCAAGTTCCCATTTGGGTTCTTATGTTGAAAAATTTTTTGAAAATTTTCTGGTTTTGCCACTGCAATTGGTGTCTTTGCTTAGTCTCTGGAAGCATCTGGAAACTTCCTGTTACCTCCCAGTAGACAGCTCTGCCAGAGATTTCCCGGGGATGAGAGCTGCATTTGTCATAGTTCCCATTGTTCCAGCACTCTCCTGTTTCTAGGTGTGATGGATTGTGCTATTGTTTGCAATCATCTTCTTCCTCTGGGTGTTGTACATCTACGTCCTCCACTTCATGACTTCTAGGCGTGATTCCAGTAAGTGCCACTTCTTTCCCCCAACAGTTATTCCAGTAGGTAGGACATGTTGGCACAGGGCTTGCCTGGCCTGGTGGCAGGTGAGCAGATGAAATTTATGCCCCAATCTAATCCAGACAGAAGCCTTCAGTGAGGTCAAATAGTTTGGCTTGGCCTCTGGTTCTCTTGCCTCCTGCAGGTAGAGCCTAGAGCCTGGCTTCTCCTTCAGCCTGAGTCCTGGAGAGAGGAGGAGCCCAGAGGAGGGCAGGGCAGAGATGGGCTGAGATGCACTCACCATCACCTGACTATGGGAAAGAGACTGTAAGGCACAGAGATTACCTGGGGATGCTTGTGAAGCAAAGCAATGACTAATACACTGGTTCTCTAGGTGGGCCAGGTGGAGTCATAAAGAAAGCATTTTATTTTGGAGGTACTTACACCAGCGCTCTTTAGTGTTTTCATACCTGTGAATGGTACCCAAGGATCAGCCATTGGCCAATGATTTTAATCTATCTCCAGCTACCACTAACACTAGTTTTGGGTTGATAATTTTGAAGAGGATCTGCCCAGCAGTGTTGGGGGCCACCAGGGTTATACCTGGAGGTGCTGAGAGATCTTAGGGGTTCTGGGGAGTAACTCATCTCCCTGCAGGCCAGACCCACTTACCAGCCATTTGGCAGATACCCTGTCCCTTGTCAAGGCTGTACCTTGACTTCCCAATGTGGAAACAAAGCAGCAGGGGGAACATGAGGTTTATCACCTTCTCTAGGCTTATTTCCCACATATTAGTGGTTTCTGTGATCTTGAAATATATGAAATGTTTTTGTTTATGGAGAGTAATGTTGAGTTCTTGCTCCCGGTAGAAAAACAACAAAGATATGCTGTTGTGTCTTGGGATTTTGTTTTGTTTGAGGCTCTCTGCATTATTAGCATTTAAAAATCTGACTGCCTGTTCCTGATGCCCATTTTCAATGGCTGTCATAATTTACAGTGTGATCCCCCTGGTGCTGGACTTGGGATAATTTCAGGCTGTTATTTTCTTGTAAAAGCAGAGATATCATAAATATGTTTGTGACATCAAGCATTTTCCCTTTGTGGAATTGCTTCCTTAGGAAAAGCTTCCAGGAATGAAGCAATGGGGAATGTTTTCTAACGCTGCCTTCCAGAGAGGTCTTCAAAACGGCCCCATGATGAATGAGGTTTTCCTTTCATTTCAACTTGGCCCATGTGATCCGCTATTTATTTTGTGAAATTTTGCCAAATTGGGCAGGTTTAAAATGATATGTGGACCTTGCTTTCGCCTGCATTGAGATTTAACGAAGTGGAATTCCCCCACCCCTCACTTCTTTTTATTTTTAAAAACTCTCTGTATTGGCCTATATAAATGATATATTTACACTCTTTACCTAGCTATCTGTCAGGGCTGGGACAGATAAATCTGAATTTTCTCAGTGTTTGACATATTTAATCTAAATATTTTCCCCCATTCATTTTCTTCACTCTGAAATGAAAAAACTAGGGGGAAAAACAACAACAACGAGGTACTGGCAAGAATTGGTTCTCCCCATAGAAACACACTGGTGCTCCACTGCTGGTAAAAGAGACAGGATTGTGGAGAGGGCACTTGTTTTGCCCACAACAGACTCAGGTTTGATCCCCAGCACTTCATAGGGGTCCCTGAGTTTTGTCACGAGTGATCTCTGAGCACAGATCTCTAAGCACTACTGGGTGTCTCCAGCCCCGCCAAAGCTCAGCTTCATGACCCCCAGCTACCAGTTCCCTGAGTAGCGACCCATCCCTCACATACTTCACTCTCAGTGACATCCCCTGCCCTTCCCTCCTGGACTATTTTGGTGAGACTCAGGACTTATTCCTAGCTCTGCACTTGGGGATCCCTCTTGATTGTGCTCAGGGCACTAAAGGGGGGGGGTGCACATAATTGAATCTGTCTCAGTCTCATGCAAGGCAACTGCCCTACCCACTGTACTCTTTCTCTTTTTCCCACTTAGGCCTTTTTCAGACATTGGAGCATTGTTTTCATGGGGCCCCATGAGGGTGTCCTGGCACATGCCATCTGACCCTCCCCTGGGTGAGCTGTGCTGAGGCTGATTGCTCTCTGTCCTCCTGTGATGGCTTTGTGATGTTTCTTTCCCCTTCATCAATGCCTGGCCCAGCCCCTTCTGTCATCACATTTTGGTGATCTTTTCCATGGAGATTTTTCTTAAGCGACTTATTTAGCAAATAGGCGAAACTCTTTGGGGGCCTTTCCTCCAGTGCTGCCACACAGGTATCAGCTGACAACAATCTCCTACTCTCTGCACCCTACTCTGGTGAGGCCTTGACTCTTTCAATGTGTGTGGGCTCTTCAGGTGTTTAACCCACATTCAGCAGTGCTCAGAGATGACTCCTGGCTCTGTGCTCAGAGATTCCTCCTGCAGGTGCTCAGGGAACCCTGTTTGTTGCTGAGGATCAAACCCAAGTTGGCTGTGTGCAAGGTCAGCACCTTCCCACTGTCTGATTCCTGCAGAATCTGTGGATAGATTTTGATCGGTGGTGGAAGGAAGTAGCTGGAAGGAAGCCCATTTTCCTGGAAGGAAGCCCATTCTCCTACCCAAAGGAAGCAGGAATGAAAGGCCCAGTTATTATAGGGTACCCCCATAAGGTAATAGACAGCAGGGGAACTGGAGCTCATTCGTTTTTTTTTTATTTTTGGTTTTTGGGTCACACCCGGCAGTGCTCAGGGGTTACTCTTGGCTGTCTGCTCAGAAATAGCTCCTGGCAGGCACGGGGGACCATATGGGACACCGGGATTCGAATCAACCACCTTTGGTCCTGGATTGACTGCTTGCAAAGCAAATGCCGCTGTGCTATCTCTCCGGGCTCGTGGAGCTCATTTTTGAGCAGCTAGAATTCTGGTTGTCCTGTTGCCTTATCACTTAGCCCTACCCTTCATAACAGCTAAACCCCTGAGAAAGGCAGATCCAAGATAGCCCTTTGAGCCCATGTGATAAAGGGAGAGTTCTTGGGTTTACAGATGCTGAGATGCTATGGGAAGGGATGGTGATGCCCCTAAACCTCTTCTGTGGTTCAATAAATTACTGGTTTCTTTTGATTTACAATGTCACTTCTGTGCAGACCAAACAAGCTGTTGGTGTTGGCTTCCACTGCCTTATTATCCCAAACACAGTGTTCCAGGAAAGAAATAACTCCTTGTCAACTTGACCAGGTTTGACCGAGGCAGCAGGCAAGCAGGGGAAGCCCTGAAAAGCAGGACATAAATTGCATACCCTCATCCCCCTGCTTCCTGTTGTGCCCTCATATCCTCCATTTGTCCAAAATGAGCCAATGTTCCTCTCCTGTGACTAACTGCTAGGAACTTGCCCCTGCCTCCTTGGGGAGCCTGTGAATCACCTTCAGTCTTCCCACACTCCCACAATGAGTCCATCCCCATGTCTTGCTAACTCTCCCAATATGCCCCTTCTCTATGCCCTCCTCTGTCTCTTTACTGTCTCTTCCCAGCACCCATCATGCCTGTGCTCTTGGGTGCAAGATCTCTTGATGCCCTGGGTGGGTCTGCCCAGTGGGATGTTCTACTAGCAGGGGTCTCAAACTCAATTTACCTGTGGGCCACAGGAGGCAAAATTGGGGTGATCCTTGAGTGCAAAGTCAGTAGTAAGCCTTGAACATTGGGCGGTGTGACCCAAACAACTAAAACAAAACAAAACGAAAAAAAGATTCCTCTAGGGAAGGGCCACAAAATGTTGTATGGAGGGCCATTTGTGGCCCGCGGACCGCGAGTTTGAGACATCTGTAACTGCTCCTTCTTTGGTGGTCTAGGTTCCAGACAATGTGAATCCCCAAGGATGGATGCATGCTTTTATGCATGACTGGCCCAGTGCAACCCCTGCCCCTTTTCCCATTCACCCGGCTTCCTTAGGCATCTCTCCTTGGCCCCCTAATTTGGCAGGTTCGGGCCCGTGCTTATGTGTGTCCCTATAGTGGACACCTTCCTGGCTATGTAGCAGTCAGGCTGTGCCATCATCACGTCCCATTCTCGGGTGTAGCTTCATTGCCTTGTAAAGAGCCTGGTGCTTAAAGAGCCTGTAAAATGAACAAAATCAAGAGAGGTTCAAATGAGATAGGAGCACCCAATAGGTTAACCATTAGTGAGAAATCAGGTCCTTTGTGGGTATTGATAATGGTCAGTTGTTCTGATTCCCTTCCTCCCCCTGTCCTCCTTTACATCCTTGATGCTATAATTTTGACTGTGGTATTCTAAAAATTTTATCACTGGCCTGGTTTTATTATGTGATAATAGCAGAAAAATGATTGTTCGTAGCATCGTCGCCAAATGTAAATTTTTCATTATGGACTTGGATTTTTTTGTAGCGATGATGTGGGCTAACACCCTTGGGTTCTACTCCTGGAAGGCCAGCAGTTGCATTTTTTTTGTTTGTTTATTTTTGGGTCACACCCGGCAGTGCTCAGGGGTTTTTCCTGACTCCGAGCTCAGAAATCGCTCCTGGCAGGCACGGGGGACCATATGGGACGCTGGGATTCGAACTGATGACCTTCTGCATGAAAGGTAAACGCCTTACCTCCATGCTATCTCTCCAGCCCCAGCAGTTGCATTTTTCTTAGTGTGCTGCAGTTTGGCATTGCTAGGAGTTCCAGCTAGTGAAGAGAAAATGTGCTTGTTCAAATGGCAGGAAAAAAATTTGTCTTCAAGATATTAAAGATGGACAAAATAGCAAATGACATTTAAAAGGAAGCAAAGGCATTTGGAGGGGCAAAATACTGCATATCGGGGGGAATGAATTGGCTCTGACAGATACTTGTTGCGGGTGTGGAATGGAGGTGGACGTGTCCTTGGAACGAAACAGTGGAACTTGTCCAAGATGAAAGTAGGAAGTGAGTCGTGTGTATGCTGGCCAAGCCATCCAGGCCATCGTGCAGTTTTGTTGGCTCCAGAGAGTCCTGAAATGGAGGTGGCATGCTCCCCACTTTGTATCAGCAAATGCTGCCAGGTCAGCCACTTGGGCAAGAGGAGGGCCCTAAGGTAGTCAGAAGCACTGGGAGGGCACAGTAGCTTCCAGTCTGCCTCTGCCTCCTGGTGTTTGGATCTGGTCTCAAGCCAGCAACCATCTGGCAGGGAGCTCCTCTCTGGCTGTTTGTCCTCATCACCAGGCACTGTGTGGAATACATCCCCCCAAACGTGGTGACTTTATTTGAGCTGTAGTTGAACCTGGTGAGTGGTACCAGGAAGGACCCCAAACAGGACACAAATGTGTCATCTTGTCCTTGGTCCTCCAGGATGGTATTGGTGGGCTCTTTTCTCTTGCATGAAAATTAGGAGAAGTTACTTCTTTGGGGCTTCCCATCTTGGAGCTCCTAGTAACCCCTCCACTAGGGGGAGCTGTCCCAGAACCTCTCCTGAGCTCTCAGCGGGGTCGTGTATAGATTCTTCCACTAGGGGGAGCTGTTCCAGCATCTGCTCTGAGCTCTCAGCAGGGGTGTGTACTGTAGGTCCTTCCTCTAGGGAGCTCTGCCTGCTTTTGTCTTACTAATTTCTCCACGACTAGTTGTCACCCCTTCAATGAAATCCCCAGGCCACCCTAAATCAGCTCAGTTATTCTCCATTCCCATTCCCTTAATGGTCTGTTCAACTTTGGGGCGCATAATCCTTTCTCTCAATGCAATCACACTGGTGCACACCGCCAGTTGCTCACAACTTGAATGTTGGCTGAATCAACAAAATTGCAGCGCAGTTTTTGTTAGATGTGTTCAAATGGTTCAAATGCCTGGCACCTGGATCCATCCCATGCACCAAATGGAGAAGCCGGTGCTGCAGGGCGTGGCTGAGGGGCAGCTGAGAGCTGAGCTCCAGGGTTGGCCCAGAGCCCTGAGTTTCCCCAAGGCTCAAGTACTCTGTTCACCCCTGAGTTCTCAGAGACTTTGCTGGGGCCAAAGAGGGGGCAGTGAAGTCACGTCCTTCATTAAGGGTTATGGGCCTGTTAAGTGAAAAGCATCATCTCCTGGTGGCCAGCGTGCTGATGGCCTGGCCACACCTCAAAGGCAGCCAGGGAACCAGTGTTTAGGTGTCTGACTCATTAGGGTCATTGAGACGCCTTGCCCCACACTGTCCTTGGGGAATATGGGTGTTATTGGATGTTGTGAAAGGTTGTTTTGGATTGTGGCGGGACCTATTCCTCACATCACTCACAAATGGCTATTGTTTCTCTTGAGTATCTGGTAGGAAAGGACAGTGTCACTGTAGGTAGGTCACTTGTTTCCAACCCTTTTATGATCCATGAATGCTCCTCTCCCTTCAGGATCCACACTCAGTTCTGGGGCCTCTGGTAGCCTGCAGAAACCTCCCGCTCTCGGTTTCAGGCTTTTGTGCTGTGGTTTTCACTACCCCCCACTGCTGCCTGCAGTCTCTCTTCCTCATCTCATCTGCTCAGAGGTCATGTAAAAATTGCTACTTCTTGGGGGGTGGAGAGAGAGAGAGAGAGAGAGAGAGAGAGAGAGAGAGAGAGAGAGAGAGAGAGAGAGAGAGAGAGAGACAGAGACAGAGAGACAGAGACAGAGAGACAGAGACAGAGACAGAGAGAGAGAGAGAGAGAACAATAGTAGATAGGGTGCTTGTCTTGCACTTGGTCAACCTGGGCTCAATTTCCAGCACCATATAAATAGTCCTCCCAAGTCCGCCCTGCCAGGAATAAACCCTAAGTATAATTTCCAAATCCCCACACCACAGAAAACAAAACCAAACCTCCCCAACCAAAAACTCCCCAACCAAAAATCAGCTCCACATTTCTTCCCCAAAGTCCCTTTTCCTCAACTGATATAGTGTGAAGAGCAGAGACATGAGCGCGTGAGGAAGAAAGATATTTCAACATGTATAAGGGAGGATCTCTTGTATCAATGATTATTCTTCAGATGTGGTTGGTTATAAACACGGGCAAGGTGGGGCCCATGTTTATAGGACAGGGATGAATCCAGCTGGAGGGGACAGAACTCCCTTGTGCCTATTCATAGGGGAACCATCTATGTGAGTTTTATGGGCTTTCTCTCAGGTCAGGAACAGGGTGGGGAAGGGATTCACCCTATCTCCCCCTCTCAAATGATGGGCATAAGGTTTAGGCTTAACCAGGGGTTTCATCCTCATAATTGGTATAAGGATTAGGATCTGACAAGTCAGTCCAATCAGAATGAAGCACACGACCACCATGTGACATCATTGGTCCAATTAGGATGAAGCACGAGCCACTGGAAGAGCATGTGACAAAATCGGTCCAATCAAAACGAAACACAAGGCCCGAGGGCTGACCATGTGGCATCATTGATCCAATTAGGGGAGCATGAGGCCAGTGGGAAGACGAGCATGTGACACAATTTGTCCAATCAGAGTGAAGCCCAAAACACCCCAGTCATTGGGCAGAATACTCTGCCTTTTCTATAGTGTTTGCTTGCACTTGGGAAGGTTACCTGGGCACCATCTCATTTTTTATTTTTTTTATATCTTGGGGGGGGGGTCACACCCAGCAGCGATCAGGGGGTTACTCCTGGCTCTGAGCTCAGAATTCGCTCCTGGCAGACACGGGGGACCATATGGGATGCAGGGAATCTAACCGGGGTCCGTCCTGTGTAGGCGGCGTGCAAGGCAAACTCCTTACCAGTGCTATCGCTCCGGCCCTGGGCACCATCTCTGCTGTCACTCCAGCAGAAAGGGATAGAGAGAGGCTGACAGTCCCGTAGAAGTGCCAAGTTCAGCCATGCCTGCATCTTCCTTGCCCAGGATTTTTCTGGCGCCTGTCTGCGGGTGTTCTTTTGTGGGGGCTTCTCACACTGCGGCAGTGCCCTCCTGTCTCTGGGGTTGGTGTGGGAGAGACCAGCTTTGTTCTTCTGTGGGATCTCGCTTGGTCCCAATTGTGCCTTGAACATTCCCTCCCCATAGCGCTGGCACCTGTGCCATTCATCAAAGGGACCTGCAGACAAGAGGACAGGGCACGGAGGGCAGGTTTTCTGAGTGGCAAAAAAAACAAAAAAACAAAAAAAACAACCTCCCCCAAATAGGATTTTTTTGTGTTCTCCCATATGAAATGGATTCACCGGCAAGTCACAAAGAAAGGTCTTGTCCCTTCCATCAGAGGGACAGTAATATCTCAACAAAAGCTCCAGAAGCAATTTCCCTTTTTTTTTTTTTTTTTGGTAGTGGTTGTGATGGGGTGATGAGTAAATATAGAACTAAACGTGGCCAGAGACCACTATGCGATGTCAATGCACTCACCGGAGAATGGTCTCCTTGTAAGGGCACTAAATGTACTAGCACCGTGTGGTCCCTTGCCCTGGAAATAGAAATAGGTCTCCCCAAGTTCTCCAGCTAGAAAAGGGTTCAAGTCTGATTCCAGTTCTTCCCACCTACCATTGGTCACCCTCCCAGCATTTAGGGGGACAGTTTTCACTGCCAAACTTTCTCCACCAGCTCCTGGGCCCTCTGAGTCAGGCCCAGGAAAAAGGCAGAAGGGCTGAACAAGAAAGCATGTCAAGAATCAGGTCAGACAGCTGGGCCGTCCTCATCGTGCACCAGCTGCCTGTGTAGCTGCCTGCATAGCCCTTGGGCCTTTCTCTCCCGCCTCTCCGGCATCATTATCCTTTGCTGGACGGTGGCTGTCCCCTCCTCGGAAATCTCTCTGTTCATCTTGGCAGCCTCAGCCCCTTTTTGGAAAGGCAAGGGAGTGTGAAAATGCAGTTAGACCACAAGATAGAGAGAGAGGGGAGGGGGAGAGAAACAGAGAGAGACAGAGAGACAGACACAGAGACACAAAGAGACAGACAGAGAGCACAGCAGATAAGGCTCTTAGTTGCATGCAGCTGACCCATGTCTAAATTCCTCAGCACCGGATATGGCCCCTTGAGCACAGGCAGGAACCACTTCCTGGGCACACAGGGCTGAATAAAGGTTGGGCCTTCTGCTCCTCACCTCTCCCCTGATTGCAAGTGCTGAGAGGGTTAACTCCTGAGTGCCTAGAGGGGTCAGGCACTTGGGGTGGAACCTGCCTGATGCTCAGAGGGCTGTTTCCAAGGGCTCCCAGATGCCAGGACACGCAAGACAGAGTGCACTTGGCAGAACACTGGAATCTCATTGATTGGATCCATTATCTGAATTAGGAACAATTTGAAATTATGACCATGAGATAGAAATAAAAGATAAGAGCGTTGGCAATCCTCACCCCTGCCTGTCTGTGGGCACCGTGAAGCCTCGTCTACCTCTCCTCATCTTTCAGAATCATTTTATTACATTTAATTAGTTCTCCTGGACCCCAGAGAAGGAAGAAGGGAGCCAGAATTTTCTTAGCATGAGGCATTGCATCAAGCGTTTGGATCCTGGAAGCCACACAACATTTCGGTTTCTTGTTTAATCTTTGAAGTATCCATGGCTAGGAGGAATCTATGGTTCACATGTTCTGGATGAGTGGGGAAGGACTGACCTTTTGGAAGATGGACATCCTCATTGTGACCAGACTGATGCACTCATCTCTTCATCCACCTGTTCATAGAACCACCTCTCCATCCCCAGTACTTCTGTCCATGCAGTCTTCCTTCCATCCATGCATCCATTTATTGATCCTTTCATCCATCCACAAATCCTTTCTTATATCCATGCATCTTTCTATTCCATTTATGCATTATTCTTTCCATCTGTGCATCCTTCCACCCATCAATACATCCTTTAATCCATCCATGCACCCTTCCTTCCATTCATGATCCAT
Source organism: Suncus etruscus (assembly GCF_024139225.1). Taxonomy (NCBI): domain Eukaryota; kingdom Metazoa; phylum Chordata; class Mammalia; order Eulipotyphla; family Soricidae; genus Suncus; species Suncus etruscus. Next base: position 72,863,882 of record NC_064861.1, on the reverse strand, counting down.
TCATGAATCTTTCCTTCCATCCATGCGACCCTTTATCCATTATCAGTCCACCCTTTATTTATTTATTTATTTATTTATTTATTTATTTATTTATTTGGTTTTTGGGCCACACCCGGCGATGCTCAGAGGTTACTCCTGGCTGTCTGCTCAGAAATAGCTCCTGGCAGGCACAAGGGACCATATGGGACACCGGGATTCGAACCAACCACCTTTGGTCCTGGATCGGCTGCTTGCAAGGCAAACGCCGCTGTTCTATCTCTCCGGGCCCAATCCACCCTTACACTCATCCTTCCATTCATCCATTCTTTACCCACCTGTCCCTCCATCTCTTATTTATGCACCCACCATTTGCTAACCAATACTTCCTGTTTATATATTCTCTTACTGGACTCCAGAATGCCTGGTCTTCTGCCCTCACTTACATCATAGTCTAGTTTGTCCCAACCTTGTTCATATCCTGGTGATTCTACAAAGAACCATAAAGCTGCTTACAAATAGCCTCTCTTGGAGTAAAATGAGGAAATGTAATTGAGGAATGTGTGTGTATTGGTATGTGCCATACCTGGTACTACTCCAGCTCCGTGATGCTCAGGGTCACCTCCACCCATGGTATTGGGGGAACCACACAGTGCTGGGAATTGAGCCTGGGTTTCTGCTTGCAAAGGTTTGCCTTCTGAATCATCTCCAGGATTCGGTAGAATGTTTTTAAACAATAATACTCTGAGGAAAGATACACTTGATTGGGGAAATTATCCTCAAGTATAAGTTTTCTTTCACCCCAAGCATAAAGGGAAGACAATTATGCATTTTTGGTAAGAGTTTTTTTTTTATAATTTAATTGGGGACCATATGGGATGCTGGGATTCAAACCACCATTGTTCTGCATGGAAGGCAAATGCCTTACCTCCATGCTATTTTGCCACCTCCTTTCCCTTTTTGTTTAATGGACACTTTGGATCAGAGAGATAGCTTAAAGGGCTGGAGCTCTTGCCTGTCATGCAGAGACCCTTAGTTCAACCTCTGGCACAATGGGGGTGCTCTGAGCCTTGGTGACCCCCAAACTGCTGGACCCATGTATTACTGGATTGGAACACTTCTAGCTTTCACATATGGGCCACATTTCAGTGGCAATGACTCCACAGTCTCCATAACACTATTAGGGAGCTCCCCCAAATGCTCATTTCTGTAAGGAAATCTGTTAGAAAATTGTTGTTGGTGTTTCTTTTTTTTGGTGGGGGTGGGGACTCCCAAGCAGTGCTCAGGACACCCTACTCAGTGCAGGGGCCCCTAGGATGCCACTGCTGCACAGGCCTGGTTATGAAGGGGGACACCCTGATTCCCCCTGGTGGTATTTGAGAGTGTCCAGGACTATGCTGGGTGGTGACTAACCTGAAGTCACCCTATGTCAGATACACCTCAACTCTTGCACCGTCTTTCTATCCTCAGCCCTTCTTCCTTCATGTAGTCTTCCTTCCTTTTTCTCATGGAAATGGGAAAATTCCTCCCATTAAGCCTTGATTTAAGGGCAGGTTGTCCATGGTAGCTCCCTCATTGCTGTTCCAAACTTTCATACAGTCCCAGGGAAAGAAAGTCAAGAGGCGAGTCAAAAGTCAAGAGTATCAGGCAGCAGCTCATATGGGGAAGGACTTCAAAGTGGATGTTGGTTTTCAGGAAGGACCTCCCTTTGCAGGCAGATGACTCAGTAATTCTGCTGCGAGGAATCTCTCTGGAGGAAATACTTGTGGGCAGGATTCGTGAGTCCAGACATTTGCTTCCGCCTTAATTCATTCTTTAGACTCTCACTGTGCCTTTCTACGGTGACAGTCTCTCTGGGCACATGAGGCTGTGCCCGTATAATCTCATGGCACCAAAGCTGGGCTGAGAATGTGCCTGCCATGCATCTCACCAGCACAGCAAAGAAAAAAAATTAGGAAAAAATTGCAACTAAGGCCGAAGCACAGTGGGGAGGGTGTTTGCCTTGCACATAGCTGACCATGGTTCAATCCCTAGCATATGGTCCCTCAAGCCTGCCAGGAGTAATTTCTGAGTGCAGTGCCCCCAACACACACACAAAAAAAAAAACAACAATAAAAACAAATACCCCCCACCCCCCCCAAACCAAACCAATTTCAACCAAAGGCCCTGGAGCTTTTCCAGCCCTGTCCATCCTAAGGCATTGGCAGGGACATGGATGTCCTTATGCATGTATGCATGTGGCAAGGAACCTGGCTCCTGAACCACACCAGGACAGTCAGCTCTCGTGTGACTCAGTCCTGGCTGGCCAAGAGGTGTCTCCAGCTGCAGTGAGGCTGATGGTTCAGGGTCAGAATAGCATCAGAAAAAAAGGAGCAAATTGATGAGTCATGAGTGTGATGGGTGAAGGTGGGTTAAAAATTTGATGGCGGATTGGAGCCATGGCACAGCGGGGGTGGTGGTGGTGGTGGTGGTGCTTGCCTGGTACATGGCCAATCTGGGTTTATCTCCAGCATATTCTATAGGGTCCCCAGAGCACTGTCAGAAGTAAATCCTTGAGTACAGAGCCAGAAGTCTCCCTGGGCACCGCTGGTATGGCCCCAAAAATGAAAAATAAAATAAAATAAATCTGTGTGTGGAGGGCCTGACTCCAGAATACGGCCCCATTCCTGCCACAAAAACAAAATGACAGGGCTGTTAGAAGTAGCCTTCCTCCATCTGACTCCTTCCTCTATGATGTAGACATTGCCATGATGCTGAGCAAGGGGGATGCAGCCCATCTGGATCTGTACTTGGCCCCACCCAGTTTACCAACCCAGGTAATCTCTGGGTCTGACCATGGCTGTGAATGGTGGCCAGGCACTGTTCTCATGCTGCACTCCCCTCCCCCACTTTGTTCCCATGTTCTGGCGCCATGTAGATGCTTCTCTCCTGATGCATAGCAAGGCCTCTCATATTCCCTGATTCTTGGAGATGCCAGTGTGGGTTTTACAAGCCCATCATTCTTTCCAGGGTGGGTGCTCCCCTCTCTCATCCATGTACTCTACTAGCTGGACTATCCATCTGAGCCTCCGTATTCTGTCTCCTCATCTGCCTCATAGCACCCACTTTTGTGCTTGGCCAGGAAACATTCTAGAGGAGTGTGTGCGTGTGGTTGGGGGGTTTAAAGACCACTCAGAGGCTCTCAAGGTTTAGTCCTGGCTCTGTGCTCAGCAGTCTCTCCTGGTAGGCTGAGGAGACCATTTGGGTACTGGAGATCAAACCTGGGTAAATCACATGCAATCACATGCAATCACATGCAATCACTTTCCCTGTTGGCTACCAGTAGAGCCTCCCAGAGGATTTTTCAAATTGAGTCCACATCCAGTGGTGCTCAAGGTTTACTTCTGGCTCTGTGCTGTGGGATTATTCCTAATGGTGTTGGGGGACACCATATGGAGTGTTGGGGATCAAACCTAGGTTGGCTGCATGCAAGGCAAACAGCCCATTTGCTGTGCCATTTCTCTGGCTTTAAGGAGTTTTTAAAAAATGATTTTAGTATTTTTTACAGTATAGTCAATGCGGTTCCCCATTCCTCCCTGAAACCTTTTCCCTAGTTCTCACTGCCCCAGAGGCAGAACTTAATGTTTTGATGCATTTGCAAAGTTGCATTTTCCAACATTTGGTGAATTTACAAACAGTTGCACACGGAGAGAGTACTGGGAGATGCTGTTGGCACAGTGGCCTAGACAGAGGATGGAGGAGGGTGAGGTTGGGAAAACATGAGCTTTGATCTTTTAATGGTTGAGATTGTGAGTTGATAAAGGGTATATATTTAGGGATGCTGTATGGAGGGGGAAAGCTGGGGTGAGGGTAGGGCTCAGCAGATGGGAAAAAGGTCATGATTGATCCAGGCTGATAGGTGAACCTATCTTCAGCATTTGAAGGATCATGACCAATGGCAGCTTCAACTGAGCATCATTTTCTTCACCCGACCATACCCAGCAGCACTCAAGGTTTACTCCTGGCTCTGCACTAAGGAATCACTCCTGGCAGGTTCAGGGGACCCTATGGGAAGCTGGGGATTGAACCTGGGTTAGCAACATGCAAGTCAAAAGTCTTCTTCTCTGTGCTATTGCTCCAGACCCTCATGGGCTTATTCAGGCTTCACTACAGGCAGAGCTTTGGGAACTCTGTGCAAATACTGTGGGTTTTGCCACAGGCCAGGCCAAAAAAAAAAAAAAAAGTGCCTTAGGGGCCTGAGCAATAGCTCAGCGGTAGGGCATTGCCTTGCATGCTGCTGACTCAGGACGGACCTGGGTTTGACCCCCTGTGTCCCATATGGTCCCCCAAAGCCAGGAGGCGATTTCTGAGCACATAGCCAGGAGTAACTCCTGATTGTCACCGATGTGGCCCCAAAACCAAAAACTAAAAAGTGCCTTAACTTTCAGTCCACATTACCCACCCCATCCTTCTAAGGAGTGAATGGCAGCTGGGGGTGAGATAAGTTTACCTTGAGAGGAACGGTGTTATTAATCCCCAGGTTAGATCGAGAAAAGGAGGAGGAGAGAAAGACAGGAGGAGGAAGAAGGAAGAAAATGGAGAGTTCAAATACTGCTGTGGGGGGGGGTGCTGGGTAATAGTGGAGTAGTAAAGGCATTCTCAAGAGACACCACATTAGACTGAGCTTTTCTGCTTCCCTCCACATAACTTGCAAACACACTTCTCAGACGAGTTCACTTGGGTTTTGTCTGCAAAGGAAAAAAAACCAGCGGGGATGCCAGAGTGACCGTTCCACCAGGGTGGAAACTGAAGAAGGACCCTGGTGTGCAACCTGGGACTTTCATGGGAACAGAGGGGTTCGAGTCTACTTCAAGTCTAGACCCAGTGGCCAGGTGCGAAATCTCTTCCACTTGCTGCTCTTCACCTCCTGTGTAGGGGTACCCTGCACAATTTGATAGATGCCTCAGGGACATGTACCCACAAATCCCCTGCAGTGCCCTATCTTCCAACTCCGAGCAGTGGCCTGCCTCAGAATACTGCTCCTTGGCCCCATGGCGACCCCCAGAAAGGGAACTGAGCTTAACAGAGCTTCAGAAGGGCAGTTTCTTGCTCCAGCCAAGTTTCTGTTCAGACAGTCCTTGCCTGACCTAGAAGCCGCCAGAGCCCTTGGGACCAGTGCTGCCTAAACTTCCTCCCGTTTCCTCCCCACCCCATCCCAGCAGCCCTGTACCATGCCCTGCCCAAGCGCTCACCCTATCCAAAGAGGGCACGCAGGCTGGAGGGCACTCAGGCCCTGGCCAGGGATGCTGCACTGGGCTTAAATCCACACCGGTCTCATCTCGTGCAGTCCAGCTCAGCTTCCTGTTCTAGCTTCTCTCTGCCTTGGCCGAGATGCATGTGTCGGGGGGTCCAGGTCCAAAACCTACACACACAGCTGGTTTCTGGGCTAGAGTACTGCCTTCCAAGCCCTGAATTGGTTCTTGGGGAAGCATCTCTGTCCAGGGTTTCTTTTGCACATCGTTTGTGCTTGTTTTGATCCAGGGACTTAGGTAGATTCCTTGCTTCAAGAGATCCCGGAGCCCTCTTCCCTTTGAATGAGAGGAATTCCTTGTCTGGTTGGGCTGTTCTGGAGGGAATAGGGCCAAGAGCCCCCTACACTCCTACCACCTATAGTCTAGCAAAATGCTCTCCCCAATGCGGAATCATCTCTGGGACCATCATTCAATCATGGACAATAGTTTCAAAGCCAGCTTGTGCAGGGGCACTATGTGAGATATTCTGGGCCACAGTGCGGAGGAATACACTCAGCCAATGACCCTGCCCTCCTGGGGACCACAAGGCAAAAAGATATGAGTTTAAGTAGAAAAGGGCACCCGCCAGGGAATCCAGGCAAGCTCCCAGATAATGTTCAGGGGTGTGGCCCTGATGGATGACATAGCCTGGGGTGCTGTTGGATGAATATTGGCATGAACCATGAACTTGAGCTTTGCTCATAGGTCCTACAGGAATAAGAAACACAGACAGAAGAAGAAAACAAGAGAAAACATGGCCCTGTTTTTTATTTTTCTCTATCATTTGGTTCAAAATCTGTTCTCTGAAGCCTTTATAAAAATGGAAGTGGGGACAGAGATATGGCACAACAGCGATAAGGTGTTTGCCTTGCACGCAGCTAACCTAGGGATGGACCTGGTTTGATCCCCACTGTCCCATATGGTCCCCCAAGCCAGGAGCAATTTCTGAGCACATAGCCAGGAGTAACTCCTACGTCACTGGGTGTGGCCCCCAAACAAACAAACAACAACAACAACAAAATGGAAGCACAGGGGCCAGAGTGATAGCACAGCAAGGAGGGCATTTGCCTTGCACATGGCCGACCACAGTTCGATCCTCAGCATCCTAATGGTCCCTTTGAGGCCTGCCAGGAATAATTTCTGCTTAGAGCCAGAATAATTCCTGAGTGCTTGCCTATAGAAGCAACTAGAAGCTTTGTTGGCTGATCTTTCCATAGCATCCCCATGGACCAACTTCTCCCTTGCTAATAAAGGCAGTTCCAACCCACCTGGGTCCCAGTTTCCTTTCAGACCCCTCTTTCTGAACACGTGATCAGAAAATGATAAATCCCTTCAATGTGTGTGTTGAGAGTCAAAGGGATACAGGGGTTAAGTTATTTACCTTGCATGCGGGAGATATGTTCCAATTTTCGGGCAATACAGGATTGTCTAAAACACTGCAGTGAACAGCACTACCCAAACACAGAGTTGGAAGTAGCTCTCTAACACTGGCCAGGTGGGTCCCCCAACCACCCATGTACAGTTGGACAAGCAGGGAAAGAGCAGCAACTGTTTTATTCACAAGCAGTGCTTTGAATAACTTCACCCAGCCACCAGTTTTAGGGTAACTCAGTGAAATAAAAGCAGCTGAGTTCTTGCTGGATCCACTTTTCCTTGGCATGTTCTTTGCAAGTCTGTAGGGGGTTCCTCCCACATCTCAAAGGCTTGTGTGTGGTTGCCATTGTCTCAGGCTGAGAGTGAGCGAAGAGAGTGTTTATATGTGTTTTGCCTATATTTTTGTAGTGTCCTGTGTGTATATGTGTGTGTTGTGCCTCTGTGTTTCTGTACAGTGCCTGTATGGTTTCTCTGTGTGTGCATCTGTGTGTATGCCCTTGTATGTTTGTGTGTATATTACTTTATTGTGTTCATGCAAGCATGTCCTTCCATGGTGGGATGGGGACAATGAACAAATGAATGAATGAATGAACAAGCCCTTTTGGAAACTGTTTTCTGGAGTTGCCTGGCTGGGGTCAGGGGTGTGGCAGACTCTCTCTGTGTCCATGGTTCTCTCATGATGGGGCATCTGGGCCCCTTAGCCTCTTCCTAAGAATCCAGACTGTCTAGAGTAACAGGATTGCAGACTTGGTTTCAAGGCAGTTGGAAAATGCCCATTTGAGGCCAGTCTAGAGAAGTACCTGCTTGGGGAGTCTTGTTCTCTATTCCCCAACAGTGGGGGGGGTCCTCATTGTCTGTACAGGAGACAGAGTGGGTGCACAGGAACTTGGGGGGGACACAGTTCAGGTCATCCCGGAAACATCTTCAATTGCTTTCAGGACCAGAGAATGTCCAGAAGCCCTCTTGCTTTTTGAATGCTAGGGATTCCTTGTCTGGTAGGCCTAATCTGGAGAGGATCAGGGCCAAGGGGCTCCCCATATCCCTACCACCTGCAGCCTAGAAAAATGCTGGGTCCTCCAAGTCCTGAGAATCCTGGGGTCTGACCCTGGTCTGTGACAGGACAGATATGATGCTCCTAGTTGGCTGTCTGTGGCCCTTTGTCTATGTTACCGGGCCCATGATAGATACTCTAAATATCCACCCACCCCTGCTTTGCAGTATGCACTGCAGGGGTCAATGAATATGTGGAAGGGCATGAAAGGGTCTTTTTCCTTGGTTAAACGTGGTCCAGGGGCTTGATTGAGCTGAGTTCACCTGCACCAGGCACTCCCGGGAACGCTGAGATGCCCTGTAAAGGAATCTCTCCAAGGGGAGCCTAGGCAGAGTCTGAGGTATGTGAGGGAGGCGCCTGTAGGGGGCGCTCGCCACCCACTCCCATAAGGAGCACTGGCAGCCAGATACGGAAAAGGAAGGGTTTGTCTGTGAAGGGGCAGCAGCCAACCTCCTGAATGCCTGTGGAGTGTTTCTCACAGGAGCAGGGGGAAGTGTTGGGTTCCAGGATGATTCTCACAAGGTGTGATTCCTGCCAAGAAAGGAGACACTTACAAGAGAAGAGAATGTCAGGGTGCCAAGTTCTCCCTGCCTCTCCTTGAGCCCCCTGGATTTCCACCTGTGTGTCAGCTGGGGGGCAGGACATAGTAGAGAGGGAAAGTCTATCAGCATGACTTGGTGGTGGGGACCCCCAGGCTCTGCTGACTTAAGGTGATCGGGTGTTTTAGAGGGGTCTGTGACCTTGCCTGTGACTGGTGGGTTCAGGAACAGGGGTGACCTTCCAACACAGCCCCTGCGACTATATTTGATGTGCACATGGTAGTTTCAGCTGGAAAAGTATCCCACAAAGCCCCTTCTTAAGCTCACCCCCCAAGATTCGGTGAGGGAAAACATTCCCAGGCCAGAGAGATGACACAATGGTACGGGTCTTGTCTGGCTTGCATCCAACTTTACTTTGATTCCCAGCACCGCCTATTGGTCTCCAGAGCACTGCCAGGAGTGATCCCTGAGCACAGGGCCAGAAGTAAGCTTTGATCGAAATTGAGTGGACTCAACTTCCCATCTCCCATGCAAAGAAAAGAAAATAACTCAAACCTTGAGAGCGCAGACCCTCAAACCTCCACATCTCATAGACAGGCAAGATCTATTGCATAGCCATGTGGAACTGGGTTTCTTGGGGGGTAGGAAACAAGTCAGTTTGATTTTCCCTTTGCACTCTGTTCCCACGTGCCCAGCCCTCATCTGTAATGAGTCCTCTATTGTGATGGGATCCACCCTCGTGGGGCCGTTGCTTTTTCCAGCAACTCTCAGCTCAATAGAGCTGGTCCCTGCATGTTCCCATGACTTCTCATTCCAGCCATCTGTCTGTTCCAGCTTTGGTGATGGGTCCAAACTTTGGCCTGGTCAAAGGGGCAATATGCCCCACTCTGCCACCCATCCTGGGGTCTGCTGATAGCTGGATGGTGTACTTGTCCCCTGCCCTCTGTCTCTCCAGCCTGCTGAGCTATTTCAGATCCTCTACAGTGACTAAAGAGGGATAAGAGCCAGGAAAATTTCCTTGAATGCCAGGTCTGTCTTAAACTGGTCTCTACCTGCAAGTAGAAGGGAGAGACTGTAACTCTAGCTCAAAAAATGGGGATGAGATTTATTGTAAATAAAAGGAAAATGGACCCTTTGGATTGGAGAACATATATATTACTATAGGTGGTCTATATACACTTTGCTTTGCCCATTTTATTGTTGGGAGAACTCAAGTACTGGGAGATGAGCTGTTAGTTAAGGGCAGGTGCATTGGGTGGGAAACTTTTTTTTTTTTGGGTCACACCCAGTGGCATTCAGGGGTTACTCCTGGTTCTGTGCTCAGAAATCTCCCCTGGCAAGTTCTAGGGACCACATGGTATGCTGGAGATTGAACCTGGATCAGCTGCATGGAAGGGCAAATACCCTGTTTCTATGTGCTATATTGCTCCATCCCTTATATGGGGAACTTCTGGCCTTGCTGCTAGGGAAGTTGAGGGTCTAACACAAGAGGAATTTATTATTCTTTTTTTTTTTTTTTTTTTTTTTTTAGGTTTTTTGGGCCACACCCGTTTGATGCTCAGAGATTACTCCTGGCTATGCGCTCAGAAATCGCCCCTGGCTTGGGGGGACCATATGGGACACCGGGGGGATTGAACCGCGGTCCGTCCTAGGCTAGCGCTTGCAAGGCAGATACCTTACCTTTAGCGCCACCTTCCCGGGCCCCAGGAATTTATTATTCTATCATCAACATGACCATCCCACCTTCTTCTCAGTCTAGGAAATATTGCCAGGCCAGATAGCATTTCCGTTTAATAGCTGGCATCAAGGTAAATCTAATGAAAATGTGTAATTAGGAAAAAAAAATGCAACTAACAAACCAGCAAACAACCTAAACCACCTCACTCTCTGAAATGGAGCTAATTTATGATCATAAAAGGATTTCTTATGTTTGAAAATAACCAACCACCCAATTTTGGCTGGTATGTAAAGAATTAGGAAAACAAAACAAATCTCAAGGGAACTAATTGGATAACTAGAAACCATCTCAGAAGAATTCTTGCTGGCATCCTATGATTCCTGGGGAGTAGATTTCAGAGGGTGGAAATTTGCACCCGGAAATAATTTGTTGTGGGAAATGAGACACCCTCCCTGCCACAATTGGCCAGTGGGGAGGGAAGAAGCAGATATCACAATGTTTTCCTCATGTAATGCTGTTTCAATTGCTGCAATTTGTCCTTTTCCCTGTGCTATTTGCCCAGTGCACCATAGGAGCTTTGAAACCTATTACATATCACAGTACTCCAAAGCATTTTTTTCTTCAAGATTGGAATAATTGGGCTTGGAAGTAGACATTTTGAACTGAGTGCCTTGCACACGCTGGTCTTCACTGCTCCATGAGAACCATGCCCTCAGTTGTGTTTCTCTTTGCTGTCTCTGCTTTGTAACTCTTATGTATCCTGCAAGACCCACATAGGTTGTCACCTCTGCAGGGAAGCCTTCCGGGTGGTTACCACCAGGTGGTCTGTCTGCCTCCCAGTTATTCCTTAGATCAGGGGTTCTCAAACTTTTTAAACAGGGGGCCAGTTCACTGGCTCGCACACCATTGGAGGGCTGGACTATAGATTAATAAAAGCTATGAACAAATTTCTATGCACACTGCACATATCTTATTTTGAAGTAAATAAAACAAAACGGGAATAAGTTTGATATTTAAAATGAAGAACAAGTATAGTTAAGAGGAGGAGTCAAGAGACAGAGAGAAAGAAGGGAGTCGGAGAGTGCAGAGCACATTCCACACATACATACTGTGGGCGAGTCTTCCTTAGCAGGACGAGTCAGCTGCTAAGCAGGACAGGCAACTGTGGCATAAAAAAACTGGCAGGCCAGATAAATGTCCTCAGTGGGCCTCATATGGTCTGGTGGGCTGTAGTTTGAGGATCCCTGCCTTAGATGGAAGACATTTACATTTTTGCCTTTGTGGCATCAGACCTGTACAGAATTGCCTTTTGCCCCATTGACCTAAGCACAGAGTTGTCCCAGACTCAGGAGCGTGGTCTGGATGGAGAGCAGGAATCACAGAACCCACATAGGCCAATCAAACCCACCATTTGTTTTTCGAACATTTGTTTTTTTGGGAAGAATCGTGATGTTTACATCATAAAGTGGTTAGTGGAAAAGGTAAAAAGAAAAAATTATATCTTGATGTTGTGTGTGAAAAAGCCTCCAAGGTTTTCATTCTGTTGTCTTTCACTAAAGTGCGGACACAACACATGCCTGATGGTTAGTGGGCACTTTTCCTCATGCATGGAGTCATTATGACTCAGACCACGCACACTCTAGTGCTAGAGAGAAGACAGACATAGAATCATAGACAATTGGGGCCTCTCAGCTTGGGTATGCTGACTCCAGAGCTCCAAGGTGGTGCCCAGAGCCTTGAACTTCTAACCAGTCTCCAGCAGCTGCTGTTGAGGTCCTCAATCTTGAAATATGACCAGAGGTCAGGAAAGGACTTTGAGGTCACAGATATATCAGATAAGACCTAATCTGATTTACCAAGCAATGATGTTTTTTTGTTTTGTTTTGGTTTTGTTTTTGGGCCACACCCGGCCAGTTACTCCTGGCTGTCTGCTCAGAAATAGCTCCTGGCAGGCACAGGGGACCATATGGACACCAGGATTCGAACCAACCACCTTTGGTCCTGGATCAGCTGCTTGCAAGGCAAACACCGCTGTGCTATCTCTCCGGGCCCACCAAGCAATGATTTTTTTTTGTTTGTTTTCTTGTTTTTTGGGCTATACCTGCTGGTACTCAGGGCTTACTTGTGGCTCTGCACTCAGGGATCATCCCTAATGGGGCTCAAGAAACTCTATGGGGTACCAGGGAAGGAATTTGGTGGGCCTTGTGCAAAGCAAGTGCCCTGCCCACTTTCTGGCCCCCAGCACTAGACCCATTTGGACCCTTTTCTTTGTCTATAGACAAGCCATTTGGATGTTCAGAAAGGGGCTTCTGTATTTTTCCCTCTTGTTCCTCTTCCTTCAAAGAAGGGACTACACAGACTAATCTACCCTAGATTTCTCTCAAGTGCTTTTCTTCACAAGGCTGCTTGGAAGTTGGCAAAACTCCTCAAGTAGTGTTCAAGTAGTACTAACTGAGCACTACTACTGAGAAGGGGGGTTCCTTCTCCATGATGTTCAGCCCACCCTGGGCAGATGGGTTCAGGACTCAGTTGGTGGTGCTGAGTGGTGCTGACACTCACGTATGTGCAGTGTCAGGGGTCAAACTCGGGTCCCTCTGCATCCAAGACATGAGCCCCGAGGCATCTCTCTGGCCCATTCTGGGGAGTTTTAGCAGGGGTCATGAATGTCTCCCTCCTTGATGGTGCTTGTCATGTGACTCAAGCTGGGCAGCCTGGGTAAGTCATTCTTACCCTTCACCAGAGCCACCCTATGTACCAGTTTCTCTGCTAAAGAAGAGAAATAAACTTAAGGATGCAACTATGGAGTCTCTAGTTTATCTCTCAGACTTTTTCAGATGAAAACAGAGGCCAGGATTTTAAAAAGGAATGGTTGTCAGGGTCCAGAGCCATAGTAGAGTGGTGAGGGTGCTTGATTTGCACGACTGACCTGGGTTCTATCCCCAGCATCCCATATAGTCCCCCAAGTACCACTAAGAGTAATTCCTGAGTAGAGTGCCAGGAGTATCCCCTGAACATCATCAGGTGACCCAAACCCAAACCAAACAAACAAAATTAATGGTTGACCTTTAGATATTATAAGTCGCTGCTTTGTCTTTCCCTCCCAGAAAGAATTAGACAAAGGGCAAGTGTGTTAGAATCCAAACCACATCCAGATCTTTTCTGGAACCAGCCATGAGTAGTCTTCCCAGAAAATACCAGTAAAACAGAGGAAGCTCTTTGCCTTGAATCTGGGTTTAGAACCCTGTTTAGATCCAGTGCACACGCATAGAACAAATTTTCACTAGGATTTTTTTTTTCTTTCTTGAAAATGTAGCCATTCTTGCTTCAGAAAACTGTTAGGAAGAATCAAGTAGGATAATGAATATAATTGTATTTGAAAATTATAAAGTACTATTTAAATGCAGGGAATTCGGGTTTACCACATCGAGTTACAATCTAATTGGGGCGAATGAGTGTAATTTTTGGATGAATAGCAGAGGGTTCAGAGAATCAAGTGGATGCTGGGAGAGCCCCCTTTCTTTCCATGATCGCCCCTGGGAATCTATGCACCTTAATTTACCTGTTAAACTAATTATAGAGAAGGAAGGCCTTTTAACCCTCCTGCTCTCACTGTTCCTTCCTTCTGTGACTGAACCTGAACGATGGAGAATTCACCCCAGGCAGTTGCCCTTACACAGGCGCAAGGAAGCAGTTTCTCTTTGTGGTCCTATTTAGGAAAAGGAGCTTTTGTGCTTCTCCTCACTTTTTTTTTTTGCCTGAGTCCTCTCCCCACTCCCAAAGCTCTGACTTCAGCCTTGACTACATTTGAAAATCATGTCTCTCTTATGAACCTTCTTTGCCTGAGAAAGAAAAGTGGTCCCATAGGCCATTCTGGTTTACATGCAGCTCTCTGAGGAGATGTAAGCACGGACATGTATGTGAGCTCCTGATCTCTGCTTCATGGACACCCACTTACAAACAGGGTCAGAGATGTACTTCCGGGTCAGTTCCACAGAGCACTGGATTCTCCCAGGATGCTTTACTGCTCTCTGCCGAATTTTGGTACCAATACCCATATTGTGATGGCAGCATACTCACAAATGGGGTTCAGCAGCTGGTGGGAGGGTATCTTTTTTTTTGGATTGATGAAGGGGATGCAAATGAGAGCCTTAAGAGAACTGAATAAGATAAGGGGTTAGGGCCGGGCGGTGGCGCTAAAGGTAAGGTGCCTGCCTTGCCTGCGCTAGCCTTGGACGGACCGCGGTTCGATTCCCCTGGTGTCCCATATGGTCCCCCAAGCCAGGAGCAACTTCTGAGCACATAGCCAGGAGTAACCCCTGAGCGTTACTGGGTGTGGCCCAAAAAAAAAAAAGATAAGGGGTTAAATCTTGAAGTATTTTCTTTTCCTTCCTTCCTTCCTTCCTTCCTTCCTTCCTTCCTTCCTTCCTTCCTTCCTTCCTTCCTTCCTTCCTTCCTTCCTTCCTTCCTTCCTTTTTCTTTCTTTATCTTTTCTTTTTCTTTTTTAATTTTATTGAAGACAAAGATGCAAAGAGAGGACAAGGTGAAGTTACAGTGGGAAGGCAATCTTTCTTTCTTTCTTTCTTTCTTTCTTTCTTTCTTTCTTTCTTTTTCTTTTTCTTTCTTTTCTTTCTTTCTTTCTTTCTTTCTTTCTTTCTTCTTTCTTTCTTTCTTTCTTTCTTTCTTTCTTTCTTTCTTTCTTTCTTTCTTTCTTCTTTCTTTCTTTCTTTCTTTCTTTCTTTCTTTCTTTCCTTTCTTTCTTTTTTTCTTTCTCTCTTTCTTCCTTCCTTCCTTCCTTTCTTTTCTTTCTCTCTTCCTTCCTTCCTTCCTTCCTTCCTTTTCTTTCTTTCTCTCTTCCTTCCTTTCTTCCTTCCTTCCTTCGTTCCTTCCTTCCTTCCTTCCTTCCTTTGTTTCTTTCTTTCTTTCTTTCTTTCTTTCTTTCTTCTTTCTTTCTTCTTTCTTTCTTTCTTCTTTCTTTTTTCTTTCTTTCTTTCTTTTTTTTTTTTTCTTTCTTTCTTTCTTTTTTTCTTTCTTTTTCTTTCTTTCTCTTTCTTTCTTTTCTTTCTTTCTTTCTTTCTTTCTTTCTTTCTTCTTCTCTTCTCTCTTTCTTTTTCTCTTTCTCTTCCTTCCTTCCTTTCTCTCTTCCTTCCTTCCTTTCTTTCTTCTCTTCCTTCCTTCCTTCCTCCTTCCTCCTCCTTCCTTCCTTCCTTCCTTCCTTCCTTCCTTCCTTCCTTCCTTCCTTCCTTCCTCCTTCCTTCCTTCCTTCCTTCCTTCCTCCTTCCTTCCTTCCTTCCTTCCTTCCTTCCTTCCTTCCTTCCTTCCTTCCTTCCTCCTTCCTTCTTCTTCCTTATCTCTTTCTCTCTTTCTTTTCTTCTGTCTTTCATTCTTGGTGCACAACACATTCTTCTATCTGCATGATGAACCACACTTTGGCCAGTACTTTCTTGTACCTAGAAGAGCAACTGGACAATAATTCAAGCTCGATTAGCGTTTTCTAATTTCTGATGTTAAATATCTCAAGGACCAATGTTAAGTCACCAGAGTTTACAAGCACGACATTGGGATGAAATGTGAATTGCAACCCAGTTATGCAGCATTCAAGTATCATGCCTGACACAGAGCTCAAAGTACTGTAGAGCATAGATTATAAGAAAATATAATTAAGTGTTGGGTTTTGAGTGTTTATTACCTTTGTTTATATGTAGTATTTTAAATTATATTTAATCACACTTCATGCATGTTTTGATTTTATATTTACGTAGAGATTATTCATAGATAAAGATTTGTTTGGAGGTAGGAAAAAAAGCACCTTTTGGGGCTGGAGTGATAGCACAGCATGCTTTGCATGTGGCTGGCCCTGGTCAGACCCGGGTTTGATTTCAGCATCACATATGGTCCCCTGAGTCTGCTTGGAGCAATTTCTGAGCACAGAGCCAGGAGTAACCCCTGAGCACCACTGGGTGTGGCCCCAAAACAAAACAAAACAAAACAAAACAAAACAAAAAGCACCTCTTTGCTTCCATTCAGTGGAATGGACATAAATTCTTTGGACATTGATCAGTTGATTTTTTTTTTTATTTAAACACCTTGATTACATACATGATTGTGTTTGGGTTTCAGTCATGTAAAGAACGCCACCCATCACCAGTGCAACATTCCCACCACCAATGTCCCAAGTCTCCCTCCTCCCCACCTAACCCCTGCCTGTACTCTAAACAGGCTCTCCATTTCCCTCGTACATTCTCATTATTAGGAAAGTTCAGAATGTAGTTATTTCTCTAGTTAAACTCATCACTCTTTGTGGTGAGCTTCCTGTGGTGAGCTGGAACTTCCAGCTCTTTTCTCTTTTGTGTCTAAAAATTATTATTGCAAGAATGTCTTTCATTGATCAGTTGATTAATCCATACTTTATTGATTAAAATTTGCTTTTAAATTCTCATGCATGCAGCTTGTTTTTGAGCACTTAACTTGGGTATACCTCTTGGTTTACACCAATTTATTTATTATAATTTTAAAATTCATTTTATAACCTGGTGGACTGTCTCTTCCTATTAATCTACCTCTTTATAATTCTTGCAGATGTTAACACATTTTCATTCTTCTAGGAAAACTTTGGTCATTGAAAACAGTTGAGCCTCAGGGAAATGCTAAGTCGGATTACCTTGATTTATTAAAGGATGATTAAAATCATTACCAGAACACTTTTTTTTTTGTTATTTTTATGGTTTTAGGGCCACTACCAGTAGTGCTCAGGGCTTATTTTTAGCTTTGTGCTCAGGAATAATTTCTGGCAGGTTTAGGGGGAACTAGATTGGGTGCTGGGGAGACAGATTGCATACAGGGCCAGTGTCCTAGCCATTGTCTTCTCTCCAGCCCTGTGAAAACCTTTTATTGAAAAGAAAATCCTGGACTTTTTTTTCTTGTTAAAATTTGTTTTCTGTTCTTATTATAATATGAAATATGGAGGATGATTTATTTCCACTTATTTTCTTCCTGGTTATGCTTATATTTTTACATATCCAGGACATTAATGTTTTTGTATATTTATTCTATAATCGGCAGTTAAAATGTTTTGGTTTTGTTTTGGGGCCACACCTGGCAGCACTCAGGGGTTACTTCTGGCTCTGTGCTTAGAAATCACTCCTGGCAGGCTGAGGGGACCATATGGGTTGCCGGGATGGAACGTGGGTCTGTCTAGGGTTGTCAGCATGCAAAGCAAACATCCTACCGCTGTGCTATCACTCCGGCCCTAGCCAAGTTAAATTTTTGTTTGTTTGTTTTTTGGGTCACACCTGGCAGTGTTCTGGGGTTATTCCTGGCTCTCTGCTCAGAAATCGCTCCTGGCAGGCTCGGGGACCATATGGGATGCTGGGATTTGAACCACCATCCTTCTGCATGCAAGGCAAACGCCTTACTTCCATGCTACCTCTCTGGCCCCACATGTTAATTTTTATAATTATAAATGTTTCTTTGTGGGATTTGTTGTTGTTTAGTTTTCTTTTTGAGACACACCCAGCAGTACTTGGAAGTTATACCTGGTTCTTTGCTTAGGAATTATTCTTGGCAATACTCTAGGGACCTTGTGGAATGCCAGGGATAGAATTCATGTTGGCCATATGCAAGACAAGTGCTCTATCTCTCCAGTCCCATAAAATTTAAAATAATTTGTATAAAATCATAAAATTTAAACATAATTAAAACGATTACATAATTTAAACAATTATAAGACCTATAAATGATAATTTTTCTTTAAAACATATCTTTTTACTATAGATCATCTTTTATTAATAGCATTTACTATATTTTCTTTCTTTCTTTTTTTTTTGGCCACACCTGTTTGATGCTCAGGGGTTACTCCAGGCTAAGCACTCAGAAATTGCCCCTGGCATGTGGGGACCATATGGAATGCCGGGGGATCGAACCTCGGTCCTTCGTTGGCTAGCGCTTGCAAGGCAGATACCTTACCTCTAGCGCCACCTCTCTGGCTCCGCATTGACTATATTTTCCAGAAAAATTGATATAAAAGCAGTTATGGAATTTCCCCCAATTTTATTGTATTATCATTATTAATTTTATTGAACCCATTGTGATTTACAAAGTCCTTCAGATATACAATGAATCAGGGCCAATCCCACCACCAGTCTCAACCTCCTTCCACCATGATCCCAAAGTGTAACTCAAACCCCACATTTTGCCCCCCAGCCTACCAGTATAACCAGGCTTATTGTAAAGTTGATGTTGTTAGGGTCTGAAGTTAGAGTTTAGGTCTCTTGATTCCACTGTTGTTGACTTTGGCTTGTATATTTAGTGTTGTTCTTTTTTTTATTATTATTTTCATCAATGCATCTGAGACCACTTGGTCCCTGGCCCTCATTCTTTCTTTTTCCCCCTCCTTTTTAATTATATAGAAAAATTCAGTAATATAAGGTAAAACAAGGTGTTCCAAGATTCTATGAAAAGGTAGAAGACCCTATCTAAAAGATAAAAAAGAGGTGGAAGTTTTTTTTGCATAGGCACAGCAAAGTTGGGAAATAGAAAAAAATTTTTGGCCTAAAATGCAGGGTGTCTCTACTCATGAAACATCTTGTCATAAGACCAATTACAGGCTTGGAGTATAGTAAATTGTCATACCCCAAAATCTTCCTTCATGGTAAAATTAGGAAAAGTTCTCAATCACAGTTGTCACAGTCAGGCTTCAGTAATTAGAGATCTAGGTTTTTGCACAGATCCTACATTGAAGTCAGAGAGTCATGGTGTGTCTTTTGGTTTTATCTCACTGTTGGGTGGCAAGGCAGGGAAACGCATCCTGAAAGCAAATTGTTGCTGTTTCCAAGTCATCAGGGTGTCCTATGAACCCAGTCTGGAACAAGTCGATGCCAGGGCAGCATTAGCGCCTTCCTTGGTAGAAGTTCGATTCCTGGTGCTGGTGCAGAAAATTGTGCCAGTTCCAAAGATGGGATCTAAGGTTCAGGGATGAATGGTTGAATTGACTGAAGCCCAAGTCAAGTCACTATGACAAATGTTCAGGGTGAAAGCTCCTTCTGAAAAAAAAAAATTTAGGAGTTCCCACCCCTATTAGATAAGAACTTTTTTGTTTTGTTTTGTTTTGTTTTTGGGCCACACCCTGTGATGCTGAGGGGTTACTCCTGGCTATGTGTTCAGAAATTGCTTCTGGCTTGGGGGACCATATGGGATGTCAGGGGATTGAACCTTGTCCTAGGTCACATGTGTGCAAGGCAAATGCCTTACCACTGCGCCACTGCTCCGGTCCCTAGTTAAGAACTTCTTTCTATACCTAAGATCCCCCCATTTTAATGTGCCTTTGCTAAAAGAAACAATGCCACAGGATACTACTGGTGTATATGGGGAAAAAATAGCAAGCTAATAGCAGTCCCTATAACCTGTTTGTAACATGAGCTCGGAACCTAAAAGAAACTTATCTATTAGAATTTCTTACTAAATAAATAAAAAAAAAGGGGGTAGGTTCATCTACTTAAGGAAATACACAATAAAATTATATCTGTTAAGGAAATACACCTAAAGAAATATACAAAGGAAATATACATACCCCCTTTAAGTCTTTTGAAATAGTATGGAGGAAGGATAAAATTTGTAGTAAATTTTCAGCTTGCGATGTGGTCTTGTAGGGTCTCAAAGATGTCTTGCAGCAGTCAGGGATCAGGATCCTCAAGCTGAGGGTCTTTCAAAAACCAATATGGTAGTGACTAATGGTCCACAAGGAAGATTTTAATGGGTTTATTTCTAGTGTCACATGAATAATCATAGTAAAAATCGTTAACTTTATATTTAATTAAAATGAAAATGTTAATTATTCTACCACTTAATAATTAGAAAAACAAAATTATATAATTAGTAAAATCATTATAAAATTATTAGAAAAATAGTTAAGTTTTATATAAGTCATTCTTATCGTAAACATTTTCTTTGGCTAACCAGGATTATTTGTTATCTTCCCAAATATCCTAATATTGAGCTATTTTTTTTATTTTTGGAATAAATCCCAATGAGCCATATGTTGCTACATTACTTTTGTGAACCTTATTTAAAATTTTAAGTATGATCATAAATGAGATTTACCTCTATGTTTTAATATCTTGTAGTTTTGATGTCATAATGGCATAAAACTATTTGGGGGGGTGTTGGAGTGATAATACAATAGAATGCTGGCCTTGCATGCAGCCAACCTGGGTTTGATCCCTAGTATCCCAATGGTCCCCCAAGCACTGCCAGGAATGATTCCTGAGTGCAGAGGCAGGAGTAGCCCCTGAGCATCACCAGCTGTGGCTCCAAAACAACCCCCTCAGCCTAACATTTGGGAATATTTCATTTTCTCACAAGGTTTGCATGACACCAGAGTTGTCTGTATTTTAGATCTTGAAAGAATTTGTCTGGAAACTCATTTAGCCCCAGCATTTTTCTGAGATTGAGCCCTTTCTCAACTTCCTAAATTTCTTCATCTTTTAGTGACTTAGTTGGGGCTCAATCTGTACTCAAATTAGGTTTTCTTTTTGTTTGTTTGTTTGTTTGTTTGTTTGTTTTTGGGTCACACCAAGCAGCGCTCAGGGGTCATTCCTGGCTCTATGCTCAGAAATTGCTCCTGGCAGGCTCAGGGGACCATGTGGGATGCTGGGATTTGAACCACTAACCTTCTGCATGCAAGACAAACGCCTTACCTCCATGCTATCTCTCTGGCCCTCTACTCAAATTAGTTTTATTAATTTCTATGTTACGGAAAAAATAGCATCTCTTACCCTCATCAACAATTATAAATACTTCTCTGTATCTTGATATATGTCTAGATCTGTATCTAGATCTATGCGGTTTTTAGAAGAATCATTTCATAACTATTAGATTTTTTTTTCTTATTTCCAGTTCATTTATCCACAGGATTTTGATTTGTTTATTCTTTTCAGGAGAACCCAAGACTTTTCCCAAGGATACTTCCTCTAGCCTTTGACTTGAGATTTCTGTCCCCCCCCCCCGCAATTTTAGCACCTCATACATGCAAGGCATGTACTTGCCCATCCCTTTGCCCATTGAAGCTTTTCTGTCTCAGTGTTATTTCTCTCTCTTTTTTTTCTGTCTCTACTTCCCTCACCTCCCCTCTCACCCCCCCATGCAAACATGCATTCATTTCCAGGGGGTGTGAAGTTTCTCTTCAACTCCACACTTGCCCAACACTTCCCTAAGGGCCTGTGTCCTAGTAAGGTACTCTCTGTGCCTCTTCTGCTCACCCTCACTTGACACTGCACTTATATTTGAATCTTTGGTTCAAACTTAACATTACCTAGGAAACATTTTTATGTTGTCCATTTTTTGCTCTGTTATTATTATTATTAGTATGCAAGGCAATTGCTCTACTGTATATTTTATTATTATTACTATTATTATGATAACAAACAGTGTTGGTATGTAGTGCACAGTGCACAGACTTTCTACAACTGGCCAGAAAGCAACTGTTTTCAACTTTTCAAGCCACAAACACTGTCACAGTCGTCACTTGTCATTCCTGCCATTGCCGCACAAAGGAGCCTTAGGTAACATTCGAATGAGTAAATGTGGCTGACTGTCCCAATAAAACTTAATTTATAAAAAACAGGTTGGGGGGCAGACTTCACCCTTGGGCTGTTAATTGCCAGCTTCTAGTATTTATTCAATTTCCTAATTGTATTGCTTTGGAAACATGTTTTCACTCGCAAAGAAACTGCTTAACTTACCCACAAACATTATCCATCTGTTGCATATCCGCTCTGTGGTTGTTTCACTGATCTAGTTCTTCATGGATCTCATATTCTAGCCTTGATACACTAATAATCACCCTGATAAGAATGTAAACAGCAAACAACAACAGTAACAACAAGATAGAAATAATTCAACCAGAATTTGATATGGAAAACTGATTAAATAGAGCTGTTAGGCTTAGAAATATTAAAGTCTCTATTGCTATGGTGTTTTTAGGGTTTTTTGTTTGATTTCTTTTGTATTGTTATGTTTTTCTTCCTTTTTTTTCCCCTTTATTCTCTTAAATTGATATTTATAGCCTGGAAGGACTACTCCTGTTCTTTGTTTGTTTGATTTCCCCCCCCCCCTTTCTTTCTTTCCTTCAAACAGAACCACATAACTTGAATCATCTTGTTCTGCCTCACAAGTTGAAGGGAAAATAATGGAAGATACCAAGACCAAATAGTCGTATGAACATTGAGTAGAAAGAAAAACTGATCAGACTTAGGTACCAAATCCAAAGCCAACGACAACAGAATCAATACCCAATCTACAATAAGCTAGACACAGAGGAGACCTCTTATATTAGCAGCCCAGGGGGCAAAGGAGGGAGATATGGGATGCATGCTGGGAACAGAGGTGGAGGGAGGACAACATTGCTGGTGGGAATGCCCCTGATTCAATGTCACTATGTACCTAAAATATTACTGTGAAAGATTTATAATCCACTTTGCTCAAAATAAAAATTATGTTTTTTAAAAAAATATCAAAGTCACAATCTTCAGTGATTCTGATAATTCTGGTTCCTGCTCTGTTTAAATATAGAACTTAAAAATTAGAACTCAAAAGTGTTAAGATGTGGCAGGTTTAGAGTATAATACCAGGTCCTTGAATTTTCTAATATACATTTCTTTGATCATATTAATTTCTTCTCTTCTTGTTTTGGGCTACACCCATGGTGCACAGAGTTTACTTCTAGTTTTGCACTCAGGGAGCACTCCTGGTGATGTTCAGGCCCATATGTGGTGCTAGGGATTGAATCCAGATAGACCACATGCAAGGCAAGTGCCTTACTGTCTGCATTATCTCTTGGCTTAGGTTATATTATTTTTCCACAGAGGATTAATTTTTTAATAACTTAAGCACCATGATTACAAACATGCTTGTAGTTGGTTTTGTTAAAAAAAGAACACCCCCCTTCATCAGTGCAACCTTCCCACCACCAATGCCCTCATCTTTCTCCTACCCACCCTCGCTTGTATTCGAGACAGGTATACTACTTCTCTCACTACCATTGCCATGATAGTTGTTAGTGTAGTTCTTTTTCCAACTGCATTCACCACTGTCTGTGGTAGGGAAGCTTCATATCAGGGCTGGTCCTTCCAGCCCTCTCTACCATAAAATATGAGAACCTGCAAGAAATGGGTAAATTCTTGAACTCTTATAGTTTTTCATGGTTGAATAAGGATGATATAGCATATCTAAACAGATCAATCACTATTGAGGAAATTAAAATGGTAATCAAAAGACTTACCAAAAACAAAAGCCCAGGCCCAGATGGATTCACTAATGAATTCTTTCAAACCTTACAAGAGAAACTACTACCAATACTTTTCTGGCTCTTTCAGGAAATTGAAGAAACAGAAACACTTACAAATAGTTTTTATGAAGCTAACATCACCCGGGTACTATAACCAGACAGAGATGCTGCAAAAAAGAAAACTACAGACTAATATCCTGATGAACACAGATGCAAAGATCCTCATCAAGAATATCATACACCATGACCAAGTAGGATTTATTCCAGGAATGCAAGGATGGTTTAGCATACATAAAATCAATCAACATAATGGACCATATCAACAAAAGGAAAAATAAAAACCATATGATCATATTAATAGATGCAGAGAAAGCATTCAACAAGCTCCAATATCCCTTCATGAACATAAGAATTCTGAACATAAGAGTGCAGAGAACATTTTTGTACTGTGTTTTTGTGTACTTGGGGTATATCTCTAGGAGTGGTAATGCTGGGTCATATAGAAGCTCAATTTCTAGATTTTTGGAATGATACAGAGAAGATTAGTATGGCCGCTGCAGACACAGCTCTTCTTTTTTTTTTTTTTTTGGTTTTTGGGCCACACCCGGCAGTGCTCAGGGGTTACTCCTGGCTGTCTGCTCAGAAATAGCTCCTGGCAGGCACGGGGGACCATAAGGGACACCGAGATTCGAACCAACCACCTTAGGTCCTGGATCGGCTGCTTGCAAGGCAAACACCACTGTGCTATCTCTCCGGGCCCGATACAGCTCTTCTTAATTTGATAAAATAATGTTATATTTCAAATGTTTTAAGAGCATTTTGAAATTTATGGACAAAACTTTAAGTGGGGATGCTTGAGTGATAGCACAGCAGGTAAGGCATTTGCCTTGAGTGCAACCAACTTGGGTTTGATCTCCAGCATCACATATGGTCTCCTGAGCACCACCAGGGAGTGATTCCTGAGTTCAGAGCCAGGAGTAATCTCTGAGCATTGCTGGGTGTAGCCCAACCGCCCAAAAGTTCAAGGAGAGAACGAACATGGTGTTCAAAGAGTCAAACAAGAATAGTTGAAGGACCAAGCAATAGCACAGCTGATAAGGCATTTGCCTTTCATGCAGCCAATTTGGGTTCCATCTTTAAGTGCCTGTCTATGAACCCTCCAGATAGACCACGAATAAGTTCAAATGCAGACTCAGGCCCTCACTCTCTCTTTGCCATATGGCTGCTAAACTTGACTCAAATGCATCATCCTTCTTGTCGGTCCACCCAGAAACCTTCCCTCTGCCACCTTCACTTCATCCCAGCGATTAGCACTTAAGTCCTTATAAGCACTTAAGACCCGCTGGACAGTTCTCCGCCTCTGCACACACCACTCCTGCCCTCAGCCCATTATGGCTTCATGTCTGCCTTCTCCAGGCTCCTACATCTGGTTTCCTGCCTTTGCCTCTAGCCTGTCAACTCAATTGCCAGCAGGAGGCTTTCAAATCGGCATCTGGTCATATCACCCACTTGCTGCAAAGTCTGTCCAGGTGCTTGACATGGTTCCAAGAAGAAAGAAAATTTGGTCTCTGGGGCTCCTCATGGTTGCTCTCCATTCTCCTTTCCACCCTGGCCCTAGTTTCCTGAACCCTAATACTACTGCCAACTTCCTCTTCCTTATGCCACAGGCCCATGCCAGCCTGCATGCACCTGGGTTTACATGCTTCACTTCAGAGTCTCCAATATCCTCAGGAGAACCTCCCTGACCCCTCTGGTGAGGTCAAAGCCCCCATTCTGTGAACCCCAAGCTCCTCTGGCATCACCACAAAGGTAATTAAATAGGCAGGGGGTGCAACCCAGCCTTTGATGTCTGGGTTCTGCCTGCCATGACAATTATGGCTCAGACATCGGAGGGGATGGGAAGCAGGGTTCCTGGCTGGAGGCCACACCACACACCATGTTCGCTAGTTAGATAATTTCCCTCTATGTCTGTGTATGTGTGTGTAGATAGAGATATTAGTAGGGGGAAAAGACAGAGACAGAAAAACAGAAGAGATATAGAGAGGAGAGGAAGGGTGCAGAATGAGAGAGAGAGAAAGAGGGCAGAGGTGTGAGAAGAGAAGTGAGAGGCAGAAAGCACAGGGAGAGAGAATTTTTTATTCTAACTTAGCAGCTTTTATTTATCTTTCTTTCTTTTTTTATAACTTTATGTAAACACCTTGATTACAAACATGATTGTGATGAGGTTTCAGTCATGAAAAGAACACCCCGGTTCACCAGTGCAATATTCCCACCATCAAAGTCCCAAATCTCCCTCCATCCCACCCCACCCCCCCCCATACTCTAGACAGGCTTTCCAGTTCCCTCATTCATTCACATAGTTATGGTAGATCTCAGTGTAGTTATTTCTATAACTGCACTCACCACTTTTTGTGGTGAGCTTCATGAAATGAGCTGAAAGTTTCAGCCCTCCAGAGAGAATTTTTGGTTCATTTTCTAGACAGTGTTTTTGGGTCCAACTCCTCTGTCATTGATTCCTACCAGTACTGAGGGGAACCTGAAGCTGTCTGGGTGTTGCTTCTCGATTTGGTGTTCTGGGACACCCTCTCCAATTTCTGGAGGCTTCTGGCTCCATTTTTAGTTTTGCCCCAAATAAATTGTTATGCTGGGCTTTTAGGACCCCACGTTTGATTCCTTCCCTACCCACAGTAAAGACTCACCAGGACCCCCCACAAAGTTGAGCATCACAAGGGAAAGGTCTGAAGTCCAAGGGGGTAGACTGAGCCCCATTCTGACTCGTGCCTGCTCCCCAATATCTCTGGGAGCTCTCAGCACCTGCTCTTGGAGCCATGCTAGACTTCAGCCCGAGATGTGGGGGTCCCAGGGGCCTTGTTCATGGTTCTGTTCCAGCAATCTAGCTCTTGTCCTTGTTCTCAGTAAATATTTGTTAAATGGCAGCGGAATTAGACTCTCGAATCCATTTAGAACTCACTTTAGTGTGGACTGTGATTTACAGAACTAGTTTTATTTCACCCCATGGATGATCTGGCAGTCGCTGCAATGCCGTGGAATAGTTGATTAATTTCCTGCTGACGGAAATACCCCACACTTACTCCATACTAATGTCCTTTGTAGATTGAGGGCCATGTAGGGAGGCTCGATAGAGACACTATATTGATAATTCTATTATAGCAAACTATTTTAATTTTGTCTATTTAGTACCGTTTAGGTTTTTGCTGCTGCTGTTGTTCCCTGAGTATGAAACAGGAGTAATCCCAAATCCCACATCCATAGCTGGACATGGTCCAAAATAAAATAATAATGCATTGGGCTGGAGTGATAGCACAGCAGTAGGGCATTTACTTTGCACCTGGCCAACCCAGGAAGGACATGGGTTTAATCCCCTGAATCCTAAAAGGTCCCGTGAGCCTGCAAGGAGTGATTTCTGAGTGCAGAGCCAGGAGTAACCCATGAGCACCGCCAGGTGTGGCCCCAAAACAAAGACAAACAAACAAACAAGCAGTGTATTTGGGATGTACTTAGGTAAAACACTTGTGTTGTATGTGTGAGGCCCTGGATTTAATTTCCAGCACTGAAAAAAAAAAGAGAAGAAAGAATAAAGTTGGTGGCTGGAGTGATAGCACAGCAGGTAGGGCATTTGCCTTGCATGTGGCCAAGCTGGG
This sequence comes from Suncus etruscus, assembly GCF_024139225.1. NCBI lineage: Eukaryota > Metazoa > Chordata > Mammalia > Eulipotyphla > Soricidae > Suncus > Suncus etruscus. The sequence goes on along the minus strand of NC_064861.1, from coordinate 72,837,053 downwards.
TTCAATCTCCTATGGGATCAGCATCCCATATGGTCCTCCGACTTCCTGTATCCTGGAGGAAGTAAGAGAAATTGTGCAACACACTAGACTTTCCTGGAATGGCCCTTCCTGCCTCATTACTAATTTTCAAACTCTCCTTGGCTACTCTACCTCATTTATTATGCCAGCTAAGCCTTACAATTATTGTGTCAAATTCTGAACAAGAAATTCTGCTGTTTTGACTAGGAGTGAATTATGTTTAAAGGTTAATTTGGGGAATTTTTAGATCTCTGCCATCTTGCATGTTTTCACTCAGGAGCATGATATGCCTTAAAAAAATCCCTCTGTTTCTTTGATCTTCTTGAATAAACATGTTTTGTTTTCCATGAACTCTGCCTCTTCTTCGTTCTCTTCTTTTGCTCCCTCTCTCCTCTTCTCACCCCATCTCTCTCTATCTACCACCTCTATAGTGAATAGATTTATTTTCCTTACTAACTTTTTTTTTTTTTTCGGTTTTTGGGTCACACCCGGTAGCGCTCAGGGGTTCCTCCTGGCTCTACGCTCAGAAATCACTCCTGGCAGGCTGGGGGACCATATGGGATGCCGAAATTCGAACCACCAACCTTCTGCATGCAAGGCAAACACTTTACCTCCATACTATCTCTCCCGGCCCCTCCTTACTAACTTTTTATAAAAATGGTTAAAAAATAATTATTGAATGCTTGGCAATTGCCAGGGTTTTTTTTTTTTTTTTTTTGATTATTTTGAGCCATACCTGGCAGTGTTGTTACTGGAATGAGATACTCAGGATCAAACCCAGGATTTCTATGTGCAAATATGACTTGTAGCTCATCAGGCTACAGCTGATCAGTTCTCTAGCTTCTGTAGTATCATTTTTAATTTAAGGTAATGCAGGCCAGGGACATTTACTGTGATAAAATATATGTAATAATTAAAGACATTCACGTCCTCACACAATCATTTAACCTACTCCAAACTGATTAGCACCCCATGAAAAAACTGACAAAAATAAACTAATGTACTTGATTTTTTAAAATATAAAAATAAGTGACCAATTTTTGTAATTTTAAATTGGAACTTTATACCAAACTTTGTATCAAGCTATTGATTTTAGCATAACCAGTGTCATCAGGCATTTTGGAAAACTCATTGCAATCATTTTGCAGTTGCCTGCTTTTCTTTCCAGAAAAATGCTGTCACTGAATGCAAATAGGAATGAGTCTCTCTCTGTGGCTAGAGATGCTTCATTTAATTTTCTTGAATTATTGTAATGATTCTAGAACTTCCACTGTCATCTTAAAAGGTCCTCATAACCATACCCCTCTTGTCTGTTATGAGAATTTGGTCCATTTTGAATGTAAACTATATATTTGCTGGCTCACCATTTGATAATAGTAGAATTTTCTAAATTAAAGGAATATCTATTTCTTTTTTTGGGGGGAGTGGATGGGAACTCCTACTGGTGTCCAGAAACCCAGGGACCACTCTCAGTGATTCATGTCCCCTCTGTACAATCCTGAGATATCTATGCTCAGACCTAGAAAGATGATATTGCTTGGGCCTGGGAAATTATGAAGAGCAATCAGGTAACACTCATGGATGCTAAGAACATGCAGTGTTGAGAGATTAAACCTGGGACATTGGGCATGCCAGGTATCCTCCCTTTAGAACTCTGGCCCCCAAGAAGTGAACATGTAGAAAAATTATTTTTGGGCTACCTCCGATGATGCTCAGGAGTTACTCCTCTATGCGCTCAAAAATTGCTCCTGGCTAGGGGGACCATATGGGGCGCCAGAGATTGAACCAGGTCCATCCTGGGTCAACCACATGCAAGGCAAACACCCTACCACTGTACTATTACTCTGGGATATTTTAAAATATAATAACAATGAGTAAGTGTCCTCGTTTTTGATATTTTGTTTTTTTTTTCATCAAATCATTTATACCTTTCTGCTTTCATTGAAATGAACACTCATTTCCCATCCATGGCTGTTAAGATGGAGCTATTTTTGCATTCTTTACCTTTGTTTTGTTATAAGGATGTCTCTGTCTTTTTTTTCAATTTGAAGCATTCTGATGTGTATTACTGTTAAGAAAAGAGTTTTATACATACAATAAGGAATATGTCTTTTAATAGAAAACTTTGTTATGGGTATTTAAATGTTCTTTGGATTTTTGTAGCCCTATCTAGATACCTGGAAGTGATTTTTGCATTGTCATTTTCATCCTCAAAGTTTTACAAATATGATTCCAAATTTATCACTATTATTATTTATTTATTTTGGATTTGGAGGCCCACACATGTGAGTGCTCAGGGACTATTGGTGGTGCTTGAGGAATCCAATTCATAAGTGCTACCAGGGATCAAATTCAGGCCTCTGGCATGGAAATTATGTGCTCAGCCCTAACCTTCATTTTTTTAGTTAATAATTTTTAAGATTGAATCACCATGAGATACAGTTGCAAAGTTGTTCATGATTGAATTTCAGTCATCTAATGTTCCAACATTCATTCCTTCACCAGTGCACATTTTCTACCACCAATGTCCCACACCTCCACCCCACCTCTACCTACCTCTATGACATATATATTTTTTTTCTTTCGCTCCTTCTTTTTTTGTTTTAGGCACTCTCGTTTGCAATAATGTTACTTAATGGTATCATTAATATTACCTTACCTCCTTTTAGCACACAGTTCTTGTTCAAAGTGATCATTTCCAGCTATCAGTGACATAGTAGTCCCTTCTCTGCCCTCACTGTACTCCCCCACTTTTCCTGGCAAGCTTTCTACCATTCTGGCCCTAATTCTTTTTTTTTTTTTTAATTTTTTTATTTAAACACCTTGATTACATACATGATTGTTTTTGGGTTTCAGTCATGTAAAGAACACCACCCATCACCAGTGCAACATTCCCATCACCAATGTCCAAGTCTCCCTCCTACCCACCCAACCCCCGCCTGTACTCTAAACAGGCTCTCCATTTCCCTCATACATTCTCATTATAAGGAAAATTCAAAATGTAGTTATTTCTCTAACTAAACTCATCACTCTTTGTGGTGAGCTTCCTATGGTGAGCTGGAACATCCAGCTCTTTTCACTTTTGTGTCTGGAAATTATTATTGCAAGAATGTCTTTCATTTCTCTTAAAACCCATAGATGAGTGAGACCATTCTGCGTTTTTCTCTCTCTCTCTGACTTATTTCACTCAGCATAATAGATTCCGTATACATCCATGTATAGGAAAATTTCATGACTTCATCTCTCCTGACAGCTGCATAATATTCCATTGTGTATATGTACCACAGTTTCTTTAGCCATTCATCTGTTGAAGGGCATCTTGGTTGTTTCATTCTGGCCCTAATTCTTAAAGTTTTTTTTTATATGTTTTGTCTCTCTTTTCTTTTTTTTGAGATATAAAAGAATATTTTCTTTTTTAAGAGTTTAATAATATTTTTAGTTAAGCATCATGATTACAAACATGATTGTAGTTGGGTTTCAGTCATAAAAGAACACCCCCCTTCACCCATGCAACATTCCCACCACCAATGCCCCCCAACTCCCTTACCCTGAACCCCTGCCTGTATTCCAGACAGGTATTCTACTTCTCTCACTCATTAATACTGTCATGATAGCTGTTAGTAAAGTTATTTTTTAACTGCACTCACTACTCTTTGTGGTGAGCTTCATATTGTGAGCCAGTCTTTCCAGCCCTCATCTCTATTGTTTCTGTGCATTATTACAATAATGTCTTTCATTTTTCTTAAAAACTATAGATGGATTAGACTATTCTGCATCTGTCTCTCTCCCTCTGACTTATTTTAATCAACATAATAGTTTCAATGTCCATTCATGTATAGGAAAATTTTATGACTTCATCTCTCCTGATGGCTGCATAATATTTTATTGTGAATATATGCCACAGTTTCTCTAGCTATTCATCTGATGAAGGGCATCTTAGTTGTTTCCAGTTTCTGAATATAGGTGTGAGGAAGGCATTTGTGTTTTGTATTTTTATGTTCCTAAGGCTTATCTGTAGGAGTGCTATAGCTGGGTCATATGGGAGGTCAAATTTCAGGTTTTTGAGGAATCTCCATATTGTTTTCCATAAGGGCTGGACTAGATGACATTCCTACCAGCAGTGAATGAGAGTTCCTTTCTACCCACATCCTTGCCAGCACTGATTGTTCTTGTTCTTTGTGATGTGTGTCTGTCTCTGTGGTGTGAGATGGTACCTTATTGTTGTTTTGATTAGAGATGTGGAGCATTTTTTATGTGTCTTTTGGTCATTTGTATTTCTTTTTTATCTTTATCTTTTTTATTAATATCTTTATTTAAACACCTTGATTACAAATATGATTATTTTTGTTTTTTTGGGACACACCCATTTGATGCTCAGGGGTTACTTCTGGCTAAGCACACAGAAATTGCCCCTGACTTGGGGGGACCATATGAGACGCCAGGGGATCCAACCGCGGTCCTTCCTTGGCTAGCGCTTGCAAGGCTTACCTTACCTCTAGCGCCACCTCGCCAGTCCCTACAAATATGATTGTAGTTTGATTTCAGTCATGTAAAGAACACCCTCCTTTACTAGTGCAACATTCCCATCACCAATGTCCCAAATCTCTCTCCTCCCCACCCTACCCCCACCTGTACTCTAGACAGGTTTTCTATTTCCCTCATTCAATTCACAATGTTATGATAGTTCTCAATGTAGTTATTTCTCTAACTGCACTCATCACTCTTTGTGGTGAGCTTCATGTTGTGAGCTGGACCTTCCAGTCCTCCTCTCTTGGTATCTGAGAATTCTTACAAAAATGTCTTTCATTTTTCTTAAAAACCCCTAGATGAGTGAGACTATTCTGCATCCATCTATCTCCATCTGGCTTATTTCACTCAGCATAATAGATTCCATGTACATCCATGCATAGGAAAATTTCATGACTTCATCTCTCCTGATGGCTGCATAATATTCCATTGTGTATATGTACCACATTTCTTTAGCCATTCATCTGTTGAAGGGCATGTTGGTTGTTTTCAGAGTCTGGTTATTGTAAATAGCACTGCAATGAATATAGGTGTGAGGAAGGGAATTTTGTATTGTATTTTTGTGTTCCTAGGGTATATCCCTAGGAATGGTATAGCTGGATCATATGGGAGCTCAAATTCTAGGTTTCAGAGGAATCTCCATATCACTTTCCATAAAGGTTGGACTAGACAGCATTCCCACTAGCAGTGAATAAGAGTTCCTTTCTTTCCACATCCCCACCTGCACTGCTCGTTCTCATTCTTTGTGATGTATGCCAGTCTCTGTGGCATGAAAGGGTACCTCATGGTTATTTTGATTTGCATCTTCCTGATGATTAGTGATGTGGAGCATTTTTTTCATGTGTCTTTTGGCCATTCATATTTCTTCTTTGACAAAGTGTCTGTTCATTTTTTTTCTCCCCATTTTTTTTATGGGATTAGATTTTTTTTCTCATAAAATTCCATCAGTGCCTTGTATATTTTGGATATTAGCCCCTTATTTGATGGGTATTGGGTGAATAGTTTCTCCCAATTAGTGGGTGGCACTTGTATCCTGGGCACTATTTCCTTTGAGGTGCAGAAGCTTCTCAGCTTAGTATAGTCCCATTTGTTTATCTGTGCTTCCACTTGTTTGGAGAGTGCTGTTTCCTCCATAAAGATGCCTTTAGTCTCAATGTCATAAAGTGTTTTTACCTACGTGCTCTTCTATATACCTTATGGTTTCAGGTCTGATATCAAAGTCTTTAATCCATTTGGATTTTACCTTCATACATGGTGTTAGCTGGGGGTCTGAGTTCACTTTTTTGCAAGTGTCTAACCAGTTGTGACAACACCACTTGTTGAAGATGCTTTTCTTACTCCATTTAGGATTTCTTGCTCCTTTATCAAATTTAGGTGATTGTATGTCTGGGGAACATTCTCTGAGTACTCAAGCCTATTCCATTGTTATGAGGATCTGTCTTTATTTCAATATCATGCTATTTTGATAACTATTGCTTTGTAATACAGTTTAAAGTTGGGGAAAGTAATGCCTCCCATATTTCTTTTCCCAAAGATTGCTTTAGCTATTCAAGGGTGTTTATTGTTCCAAATGAATTTTAGAAATGATCCACTTTTTTGAAGAATGTCATGGATATCCTTAGAGGAATTACATTAAATCTGTACAATGCTTTGGGGAGTATTGACATTTTAATGATGTTAATCCTGCCAATCCATGAGTAGAGTATGTGTTTCCATTTCTGCATGTCCTCTCTTATTTCCTGGAGCAGGGCTTTATAGTTTTCTTTGTATCGGCCCTTCATGTCTTTACTGAAGTTGACTCCAAGATATTTGAGTTTGTGTAGCACTAATGTGAATGGGGCTGTGTTCTTTTTTTTTTTTTTTGTTTTTGGGCCACACCCGGCAGTGCTCAGGGGTTACTCCTGGCTGTCTGCTCAGAAATAGCTCCTGGCGGGCACAGGGGACCATATGGGACACCGGGATTCGAACCAACCACCTTTGGTCCTGGATCGGCTGCTTGCAAGGCAACGCCGCTGTGCTATCTCTCTGGGAGATAATGTGTCCATTTTTCCCTATTTATTGGTGTATTAAAAGACCATTGATTTCAATGTGTTAATTTTGTAGCCTGCCACATTGCTATATGAGTCTACTGTTTCTAGAAGCTTTTTAGTAGAGTCTTTAGGGTTTTCTAAGTAGAGTATTATGTCATCTGCAAACAATGAGAGCTTGACTTCTTCTTTTCCTATCTGGATTTCCTTGATAACTTTTTCTTGCCTAATTGCTATAGCAAGTATTTCAAGTACAATGTTGAATGGGAGTGGTAAGAGAGGACAGCCTTGTCTTGTACCAGAATTTAGAGGCAAGGCTTTTAGTTTTCCTTCATTGAGGAAATATTTGCCATTAGCTTATGGTAGATGGCCTTAACTATATTAAGAAGGGTTCCTTTCATTCCCATCTTTCTCAGAATTATTTTTTTTTTTATCAAGAATGAGTGTTGGACCTTATCAAATGCTTTCTCCGTGTCTATTGATATGGTCATGCAATTTTTATTTTTCTTGTTATTGATGTTTTGTATTATGCTGATAGATTTATGGATGTTAAACCATCCTTGCATTCCTGGGATGAACCTACTTGATCATAGTGAATGGTCTTCTTGATGAGGCATTGGATCCTATTTGCCAGGATTTTGTTGAGGATCTTTGCATCTGTGTCATCAGGGATATTGGTCTGTAATTTTCTTTTTTGGCAGCATCTCTGTCTGGTTTTGGTATTAAGGTGATGTTGGCTTCATAAAAGCTATTTGGAAGTGTTCCCGTTTTTTCGATTTTATGAAAGAGCCTGGCCAGGATTGGTAGTGGTTCCTCTTGAAAGGTTTGAAAGAATTAATTAGTGAATCCATCTGGGCCTGGACTTTTGTTTTGAGGCAGCATTTGATTACCGTTTTAATTTCCTCAATAGTGATGGGGTGTTTAGATAGTTTACAGCCTCTTTATTCATTCTTGGAAGGTTAAAGGAGTCCCAGAATTTATCCATTTCTTCCAGTTTATCATGTTTAGTGGCATAGATTTTCTCAAAGTAGTCTCTGATTACCCTTTGAATCTCTGTAATATCTGTCTCCCTCTTTTCATTTCTAATATGGGTTATCAAGTTTCTCTCTTTCTTTTTGAGTTTTACTAATGGTCTATCAATCTTGTTTATTTTTTTAAAGAACAAACTTCCGCTTTTGTTGATCTTTCGGATTGCTTTTTGGGTTTGCACTTCATTGATTTCTGCTCTAAGCTTTGCTATTTCCTTCTGGCTACCTATCTTTGGTTTCTTTTGATGATCATGTTCTAATTTTATAAGCTGCATCGTTAAGTTAATCAGTTATGCTTCTTCTTCCTTTCTGATGTGTGCTTGCAAAACTATAAAATTTCCTCTCAGTACTGCTTTTGTTGTGTTCCATAGATTCTGATAGTTTGTGTCTTCATTGTTATTTGTTTACAGGAAAGTTTTGATTTTCTTCTTTTTGTTTTTGTTTTTGGGTCACACCTGGCAGCGCTCAGGTGTTACTCCTGGCTCTATGAAATTGCTCCTGGCAGGCTCAGAGGACCATATGGGATGCCTGGATTCAAACCACCGTCCTTCTGCAAACAAGGCAAACGCCTTACCTCCATGCTATCTCTCCAGCCCTGAAAGTTTTGATTTTCTCTTTGATTTCATCTCAGACCCACTGGTTGTTCAGTAGCAGGCTGTTTAATTTCCAGGTGTTAAAGTTTTTCCCCTGTGTCCTTTTGTAGTTCACATCTAATTTCAGAGCCTTGTGGTCAGCGAAGGTAGCCTGCAAAATTTCTATCCTCTTGTTTTCATGGAGATATGTTTTATGTGACAGCATGTGGTCTATCTTGGAGAATGACCCATATACATTGGAAAAGAATGTGTATCCAGGATTCTGGGGATGAACTGTCCTATATATATCTACTAGGCCTCTTTCTTCCATTTCTCTTTTCAGTGCTAGTATATTTTTGTTGGGTTTCAATCTGGTTGGCCTATCAAATGTTGAAAGGGCCATGTTGAGGTCTCCCACAATTATTGTGTTATTTTTGATATCCTTTTTCAGATTTACTGACAATTGTATTAAATACTTTGCTGGTCTCTCATTGAGTTCATATATGTTTAAAAGAGTGATTTCTTCCTTCTGTACATATCCCTTGATTAGTACAAAATGTCCATCTTTGTCCCTTATAACTTTTCTGAGTATAAAGTTTGTGTCAACTGATATTAGTATGGCCACTTCAGATTTTTTTTTTTTTGGTTTTTGGGCCTCACCCTGCGTTGCTCAGGGGTTACTCCTGGCTGTCTGCTCAGAAATAGCTCCTGGCAGGCACAGTGGACCATATGGGACACCGGGATTCAAACCAACCACCTTCGGTGCTGGATCGGCTGCTTGCAAGGCAAACGCCACTGTGCTATCTCTCCGGGCCTGCCATTTCAGATTTTTAATGGTGTTGTTTGCTTGGATGATTTTCCTCCAGCCTTTGATTTTGAGTCTATGTTTGTTCTAACTACTCAGGTGTGTTTCTTGTAGGGAGCAGAAGTTTGGATTAAGTTTTTGATCCATTTAGTCACTCTGTGTCTCTTAACGAGTGCATTTAGTACATTGGCATTGAGAGAGATAATTGTCACAGGATTTAGTGCCATCTTTGTGTAGAAGTTTTTTGTGTTTGGTAAGTCATGTCTTAAAGTAGACTTAAAGCAGACTTACCATGTCATGGTAAGTTTATCTTAAAGTAGACCTTTCAGTTTTTCTTTTAAGACTGGTTTTGAGTCTGTAAAGTTTCTAGCTGTTGTTTATCTGTGATGCTGTGTAAACTTCCTTCAAACCTGAAAATGAGTTTTGCTGGGTGTAGTATTCTAGCTGAAGCATTTATTTCATTGAGTTCTGTCACTATGTCCCACCCTGCCTTCTGGCCTTGAGTGTTTCTTGTGACAGATCTGCTGTAAATTTCAAGGATGCTCCCTTGAATGTAATTTCCCTTTTTGATCTTGCTGTTTTTAGTATTCTGTCTCTATATGTGGGATTCATCATTGTGACTAGGATTGTCTGGGGGTGTTTTTCCTGTGGTCTCTTTTAGCTGGTATTCTTATGACATGCAGGATTTGGTCACATATATTTTTTCAGCTCTGGTAGTTTCTCTGTGATGATGTTATTGACTGTTGTTTCTTCCTGGAGATTTTCTTTTGGGTCTCTGGGACTCCAGTGATTCTTAAGTTGTTTCTGTTGAGCTTATCAAAGACTTCTATTTTCATCTGTTCACATTCTTTGAGTACTTTTTCCATTATCTGATCATTTGCTTTAAGGCTTTTTTCCAATCTCTTCTGCTGTATGGAGTTGTTATGCACCTCATCTTTCAGCTCACTAATTCTATCCTCAGCAGCTGTTACCCTGTTGGAGAGGTTTTCCATTGAGTTTTTTAATTCGTCTACTGAGTATTTCCGACCTGTTATTTGACCTAATATTTAAATTTGGAGTTTTTGATTTCTATCTTCATATTCTCTTGATTCTTATTAGTGTTCTGTTCAACTCGATCTATGCTTTCTTTGAGTTCTGTGAACATCCTCCATATTTCTTCTCTAAACTCCATATCTGAGAGAGAAACTAGGTGGTTGGCCATTGTTGGGTCATCAGAGTTGCCATCTTCATTCTCTATGCCTGATGTTGGTCTGCGTTTTTCCCCATTGTCATGCTTGTATTGTGGATTTTTCTTTTTTTTTTTAATTTTTTATTTTTAATTATGAGAACAAAGATGCAAAGAAAGAGGACAAGGTAAAGTTACAGTGGAAGGACAATCACCCATAACATAATTCTCAGAAGTCCCCTTGCTGATATATTTTTTTTTTTTTTTTTTTTGGTTTTTGGGCCACACCCGGCATTGCTCAGGGGTTACTCCTGGCTGTCTGCTCAGAAATAGCTCATGGCAGGCACGGGGGACCATATGGGACACCGGGATTCGAACCAACCACCTTTGGTCCTGGATTGGCTGTTTGCAAGGCAAACGCCGCTGTGCTATCTCTCCGGCCCCCCTTGCTGATATCTTAACTTTGAAATTTCAGCCAAAGAACATTAAGATAAATAAGACAGAATCCACTTACAATTACTTTGTCCCTCAAGTCCCCAGATTGTAACACATTATAATATTTCTTAACAGCACACAAGGCAATCTAAAGCCATAAAACTTACGTAACTCCTTAAACATTACAGGCATAGTATTTTTTTACATTTCCATGTACGTGCATATTAGCTTAAGTTAACCTCAAATTTTAAGTGGGTTCTTTTTAAGGATTAGAGTCAAAGGAGCACAGTAAAAATGGTGTTAGAGTGGCAATTGTTGTTTGCATAGGCCCACCAAAATATGAGGGACATGGAAAGGAATAGTCTTGGCCTAAATACAAAGAGACCTGACCCCTGAAGTTTCCTGGCACAAGACCAACTCTAGGCTCCAGGCAAGCTAGATAGAACAATCCAAGACATTGTCTGTAGTGCCAACACACATTTATTTTTCACACAGTCTCTGTTGTTGGTATCATGTTTCTGTATTAAAGATCCTGGAATCTGCATATCCTACATTGAAGTCAGGATGTGGAGCGTCCTCTCGTTTTACCTCACAATGAAAGGGCAATGCAGGGAGCCCTGTCCTGTAAGCAGGTCGTTGTTGTTGTTGTTGTTAAGTCTTCTCAGTGTTAAGGGAAGTCTCTTTTGAGCAGGTCGATGTCTGAGCAGTGTAGGGTCTTCTGTGGTAGAGGATTGCTTCCAGGTGATGTTATAGACAAGCCTGGATATTTCGTAGATGGCTTCCCTGGTTCAGGGGTGAATGGAAAATGCCCTTTCTTCTGAGGTCTGTGCCAGGTTGTTATGTCAATGTTCAGGGTGTAAGGTCCCTTTGCACTACAAGATTTGTGTGTTCCAATCTCTATTATATAGGATCTTATTTGTTTGTATAGTATTTTCCCATTTTAATGTGCCTATGCAAAAAAGGAGCAATGCCACGTGGTGTTATTGGCGCATTTGGGGGCCATAAGAACAAGTCCAACGATTCCCATGATATGGTTCAATCATAAACATTAAACTGGGGGACTCTTTCACCAAAATTCCTTGTTAAACAGCTCATGAAGAGAAGATAAAAAGTAGTTAGAATTGTCACTGTATAAGACAACATTTAGTAGAGAATTATAGCTGTCAGAGAAAAAAACAAAATATTCTAAAGAAATACGTGCCCATTTTATGTATCTTGAAACAGTTTGGGGTTGTTACACACAATGCACAGCTTTGGTCTGTGATAGGATTGTACAGTACTGAAGTTAAAAAGAGTAATGTAGGTTAGTGACGTTTGGGGGGGTTAGAGAGTTAAGGAGTAAAAAAGAGCTTGGTAGGGGTGTGGGAAAGGGCAGAATACAAAATGAACTTCTGGATATGCAAAACAACATAAGAATAAGGAATACTCTTAATACATAAAGTGCGCCCCCACACGGTTCTGTAGTTTTTGGATGCATAGGGAGGAATTTCTCACCCCTCTCCCCCCAGGGCCCGATTAACCAGGCGTGGCCCTGAAGACCCGCCTGGTGTGGGGGGATCTTGGTCCCCTGGACTAAGTGGTCAGCCCAGGGGGCCTATGGCTAGCTGTCCTGCCCAGAGCCCCCAACATACCAGTCAAAGACACCCAGAAGTCCTGGCATGTGGAGTGTTCTGAGCCCAGCCCTCCCTCTGTCGTTTTTGGATGCATAGGGAGTATATTGTGGATTTTTCTATGTTTTGTGATGGTATTCATTGGCTAGGTGGTGTGCGTGGCCACAAAGTGAAGTGGAGTGACTGTGCTCCTCTGTCTCTATCCCTTGTGGTGGGAAGACTCACCTTAGGAGAAGCGAGCCCTCAGTGGACAGATGCCAGAAAGAATCAAAGTTTCCAGGCTGAAGCAAGCAGAGCGAAACCTCAAGATGTCTGCTGTGCTTAAGAGGTCAAGCAGAGTCAGCTATATCCACAGTCTCTGGGCAGGGAAGACTCACCTCAGGAGAAGCGAGCCCTTAGGGGAAAGATGCCAGAGAGGATCAAAGTTTCCAGGCTGAAGCAAGCAGAGCGAAGCTTTACAATGTCTGCTGTGTTTAAAAGGCCCAGTAGAGTCAGCTATATCCACAGTCTCCCTTTTTTTCTTGTTAAGTTCTGTCTGTACCTTGTATATCTTAAATATTAGCCCATTATCTGATGGGCATTGGGTGAATAGTTTCTCCCATTCTGTGGGTGTCCTTGTATTCTAGTCACTATTTTCTTTGAGGTGTAGAAGCTTCTCAGCTTAATATAGTCCCATCTGTTTATCTCCACATCCACTTGTTTGGACAGTGCTGTTTCCTCCTTGAAAATTCCTTTAGTTTCAATGTCATTGAGTGCTTTACCTATGTGTTCTTCTTTATACTTTATGGTTTTGAGTCTGATATTTAGGTCTTTAATTCATTTGGATTTGACCCTTGTGCATGGTGTTAGTTGTTGGTCTGAGTTTACTTTTTAGTATGTGGCTGATCAGTTGTCCCAACACCACTTGTTGAAGAGGCTTTCCTTGCTCCATTTTACATTAATTGTCTCTATCAAAGATTAGTTTATTGTATATCTGAGGAACATTCTCTGCATACTCAAGTCTATTCCACTGATCTGAGAGTCTGTCTTTATTCCAATATCATGCTACTTTAATGACTATTGCTTGTATTACAATTTAAAGTTGAGGAAAGTGATGCCTCCCATATTCCTTTTTCTAAGGGTTGCTCTAGCTATTCATAGGTGTTTATTGTTCCAAATGAATTTTAAGAGTGTTTGATCCACTTCTTTGAAGAATGTCTTGTGTATCCTTAGAAGGATCTTTTTATTTTTTTTTATTTTATTTTTTTGGTTTTTGGGCCACACCCGGTGATGCTCAGGGGTTACTCCTGGCTATGCGCTCAGAAGTCGCTCCTGGCTTGGGGGACCATATGGGACGCCGGGGGATCGAACCGCGGTCCGTCCTCGGCTAGCGCAGGCAAGGCAGGCACCTTATCTCTAGCGCCACCGCCCGGCCCCGGATCTTTTTATTTTTTTTTTTTTTATTTTTTTTTTTTAATTTTTTTTTTATTTAAACACCTTGATTACATACATGATTGTGTTTGGGTTTCAGTCATAAAAGGAACACCACCCATCACCAGTGCAACATTCCCATCACCCAAGTCCCAAATCACCCTCCTCCCCACCCAACCCCCGCCTGTACCCTAAACAGGCTCTACATTTCCCTCATACATTCTCAATATTAGGACAGTTCAAAATGTAGTTATTTCTCTAACTAAACTCATCACTCTTTGTGGTGAGCTTCCTGAGGTGAGCTGGAACTTCCAGCTCTTTTCTCTTTTGTGTCTGAAAATTATTATTACAAGGGTGTCTTTCATTTTTCTTAAAACCCATAGATGAGTGAGACCATTCTGCGTTTTTCTCTCTCTCTCTGACTTATTTCACTCAGCATAATAGATTCCATGTACATCCATGTATAGGAAAATTTCATGACTTCATCTCTCCTGACAGCTGCATAATATTCCATTGTGTATATGTACCACAGTTTCTTTAGCCATTCATCTGTTGAAGGGCATCTTGGTTGTTTCCAGAGTCTTGCTATGGTAAATAGAGCTGCAATGAATATAGGTGTAAGGAAGGGGTTTTTGTATTGTATTTTTGTGTTCCTAGGGTATATTCCTAGGAGTGGTATAGCTGGATCGTATGGGAGCTCGATTTCCAGTTTTTGGAGGAATCTCCATATCGCTTTCCATAAAGGTTGAACTAGACAGCATTCCCACCAGCAGTGGATAAGAGTTCCTTTCTCTCCACATCCCCGCCAACACTGTTTATTCTCATTCTTTGTGATGTGTGCCATTCTCTGGGGTGTGAGGTGGTATCTCATCGTTGTTTTGATTTGCATCTCCCTGATGATTAGTGATGTGGAACATTTTTTCATGTGTCTTTTGGCCATGCGTATTTCTTCTTTGTCAAAGTGTCTGTTCATTTCTTCTCCCCATTTTTTGATGGGGTTAGATGTTTTTTTCTTGTAAAGTTCTGTCAGTGCCTTGTATATTTTGGAGATTAGCCCCTTATCTGATGGGTATTGGGTGAATAGTTTCTCCCACTCAGTGGGTGGCTCTTGTATCCTGGGCACTATTTCCTTTGAGGTGCAGAAGCTTCTCAGCTTAATATATTCCCATCTGTTAATCTCTGCTTTCACTTGCTTGGAGAGTGCAGTTTCCTCCTTGAAGATGCCTGTAATGTCCTGTAGTGTTTTGCCTATGTGCTGTTCTATATATCTTATGGTTTTGGGGCTGATATCGAGGTCTTTAATCCATTTGGATTTTACCTTTGTACATGATGTTAGCTGGGGGTCTAAGTTTAATTTTTTGCAAGTGGCTATCCAATTGTGCCAACACCACTTGTTGAAGAGGCTTTCCCTGCTCCATTTAGGATTTCCTGCTCCTTTATCAAAAATTAGATGGTTGTATCTCTGGGGAACATTTTCTGAGTATTCAAGCCTATTCCACTGATCTGAGGACCTATCCTTATTCCAATACCATGCTGTTTTGATAACTGTTGCTTTGTAGTACAGTTTAAAGTTGGGAAAAGTAATTCCTCCCATATTCTTTTTCCCAATGATTGCTTTAGCTATTCGAGGGTGTTTATTGTTCCAAATGAATTTCAAAAGTGTCTGATCCACTTCTTTGAAGAATGTCATGGGTATCTTTAGAGGGATGGCATTAAATCTGTATAATGCCTTGGGGAGTATTGACATTTTGATGATGTTAATCCTGCCAATCCATGAGCAGGGTATGTGTTTCCATTTCCGTGTGTCCTCTCTTATTTCTTGGAGCAGAGTTTTATAGTTTTCTTTGTATAGGTCCTTCACATATTTAGTCAAGTTGATTCCAAGATATTTGAGTTTGTGTGGTACTATTGTGAATGGGGTTGTTTTCTTAATGTCCATTTCTTCTTTATTACTGTTGGTGTATAGAAAGGCCATTGATTTTTGTGTGTTAATTTTGTAGCCTGCCACCTTGCTATATGAGTCTATTGTTTCTAGAAGCTTTTTGATAGAGTCTTTAGGGTTTTCTAAGTAGAGTATCATGTCATCTGCAAACAGTGAGAGCTTGACTTCTTCCTTTCCTATCTGGATTCCCTTGATATCCTTTTCTTGCCTAATCGCTATAGCAAGTACTTCCAGTGCTATGTTGAATAGGAGTGGTGAGAGAGGACAGCCTTGTCTTTGTGCCAGAATTTAGAGGGAAGGCTTTCAGTTTTTCTCCATTGAGGATAATATTTGCCACTGGCTTGTGGTAGATGGCCTTCACTATATTGAGAAAGGTTCCCTCCATTCCCATCTTGCTGAGAGTTTTGATCAAGAATGGGTGTTGGACCTTATCAAATGCTTTCTCTGCATCTATTGATATGATCATGTGGTTTTTATTTTTCTTGTTATTGATGTTGTGTATTATGTTGATAGATTTACGGATGTTAAACCAGCCTTGCATTCCTGGGATGAAACCTACTTGATCGTAGTGGATGATCTTCTTAATGAGGCATTGAATCCTATTTGCCAGGATTTTGTTGAGGATCTTTGCATCTGCATTCATCAGTGATATTGGTCTGTAATTTTCTTTTTTGGTAGCGTCTCTGTCTGGTTTAGGTATCAAGGTGATGTTGGCTTCATAAAAGCTATTTGGAAGTGTTTCTGTTTGTTCAATTTCATGAAAGAGTCTTGCCAAGATTGGCAGTAGTTCCTCTTGGAAAGTTTGATAGAATTCATTAGTGAATCCATCTGGACCTGGGCTTTTGTTTTTCGGCAGACATTTGATTACAGTTTTAATTTCATCAATGGTGATGGGGGTGTTTAGATATGCACATCCTCTTCCTTCAACCGTGGAAGATTATAAGAGTCCAAGAATTTATCCATTTCTTCCAGGTTCTCATTTTTAGTGGCGTAGAGTTTTTCAAAGTAGTTTCTGATTACCCTTTGAATCTCTGTCATATCAGTAGTGATCTCTCCTTTTTCATTCCTGATACGAGTTATCAAGTTTCTCTCTCTCTCTTTCTTTGTTAGGTTTGCCAGTTGTCTATCAATCTTGTTTATTTTTTCAAAGAACCAACTTCTGCTTTCGTTGATCTTTCGGATTGTTTTTTGAGTTTCCACTTCGTTGATTTCTGCTCTCAGCTTTGTTATTTCCTTCTGTCTTTCTGTTCTTGGGTCCTTTTGTTGAGCATTTTCTAGTTCTATTAGCTGTGTCATTAAGCTACTCAGGTAAGCTCCTTCTTCCTTCCTGATGTGTGCTTGCAAAGCTATAAATTTTCCTCTCAGTACTGCTTTTGCTGTGTCCCATAAGTTCTGAGAGTTTGTGTCTTTATTGTCATTTGTTTCCAGGAACCTTTTTATTTCCTCCTTGATTTCATCTCGGACCCACTGGTTATTGAGCATGAGGCTGTTTAACTTCCAGGTGTTAAAGTGTTTCTTCTGAGTCCCTTTGGAGTTCACAAATAATTTCAGAGCCTTGTGGTCAGCGCAGGTAGTCTGCAAAATTTCTATACTCTTGATCTTATGGAGGTATGTTTTATGTGCCAGCATGTAGTCTATCCTGGAGAATGTCCAATGTACATTGGAGAAGAATGTGTATCCGGTTTCTGGGGATGGAGTGTCCTATATATATCCACTAGGCCTCTTTCTTCCATTTCTCTCCTCAGGTCTAGTATATTCTTGTTGGGTTTCAGTCTGGTTGACCTGTCCAGTGTTGACAAAGCCGTGTAAGGTCCCCCACAATTATTGTGTTGTTGTTGATATTATTTTTCAGATTTGTCAACAGTTGTATTAAATATTTTGCTGGCCCCTCATTCGGTGCATATATGTTTAGGAGAGTGAATTCTTCCTGCCTACGTACCCCTTGATTAATATAAAATGTCCGTCTTTGTCCCTTACAACCTTCCTGAGTATAAAGTTTGCATTATCTGATATTAGTATGGCCACTCCAGCTTTTTTTATGGGTGTTGTTTGCTTGGATAACTTTTCTCCAGCCTTTATTTTGAGTCTATGTTTGTTCTGACTATTCAGGTGCGTTTCTTGTAGGCAGCAGAGGTTGGATTGAGTTTTTTGATCCATTTAGCCACTCTGTGTCTCTTAACTGGTGCATTTAGTCCATTGTCGTTGAGAGAAAGAATTGTCCTTGGATTTAACGCCATCTTTATTTCAAAATTTGGTGTGTCTTTTGGGTAGTCTTGTCTTAGATTAGGTCTTTCAGTTTTTCTCTTAAGACTGGTTTTGTGTCTGTGAAGTTTCTGAGCTGTTTTTTTGTCTGTGAAACCATGTATTCTTCCATCAAACCGGAAAGTGAGTTTTTGCTGGGTATAGTATTCTGGGTGAAGCATTCATTTCATTCAGTCTTGTCACAATATCCCACCACTGCTTTCTGGCATTGAGCGTTTCTGGTGACAGGTCTGCTGTAAATCTCAGGGAAGCTTGCTTGAACATGATTTCCCCTTTTGATCTTGCTGTTTTCAGAATTCTGTCTCTATCTGTGGGATTTGTCATTGTGACTAGGATGTGTCTTGGGGTGGTTTTTCTGGGGTCTCTTTTGGTTGGTACTCTTCGGGCATGCAGGATTTGATCACATATATTCTTTAGCTCTGGAAGTTTCTCTTTAATGATGTTCTTGACCATTGATTCTTCCTGGAAATTTTCTTCCTGGGTCTCTGGGACTCCAATGATTCTTAAGTTGTTTCTGTTGATCTTATCATAGACTTCTATTTTCGTCTGTTCCCATTCTTTGACTAATTTTTCCATTGTCTGCTCATTTGCTTTAAGTTTTTTGTCCAATCTCTCCTGCTGTATGGAATTGTTATGTATCTCATCTTCCACAGCACCAAGTCTATTCTCAGCTTCTGATACCCTGTCCCAGAGCTTATCCATTTTGTCATTCACTTCGTTTACTGAGTTTTTCAGGCCTGTTAGTTGACATGTTATTTCAGTTTGGAGTTTTGTCATTTCTGCCTTCATATTTTCTTGGTTCTTATTAGTGTTCTGTTCAACTCGATCCATGGTTTCTTGGAGTCTGTTGAGCACCTTCCATATTGCTAGTCTAAAGTCCTTATCTGAGAGGTTGATTAGTTGTTCAGTCATTATCTGGTCCTCAGAATTGTCATCTTCATTCTCTATGTCTGATGCTGGCCTGCGCTGTTTCCCCATTGTCACATTTGTATTGTGGGTTTTTCTACGTGTTGTAGTGGTATTCATTGTCTATATGATGTAGGCAGCACACTCCTCTGGCTCCTCCCTTTCTGGATGGGCTGACTTGCCTCTAAGGGAGGGGAGTCCTCCGTGGATGAAGCCTCACACTGGGTCAAATCTTAGGCCCGAGCATGTAACAGAGAAGACAGTCCAGAGAGAAATGTTTGCTTCTGTGATATAGCGCCGTTCTTAGTGTGATTTTTCCTTCTTGTTGCAATGGAGTTCTTTCCTTAGAAAGAGTGCACGGCCGCGTAGCAAAGCGGAGCGGCCGTGCTCCTCTGAGCCTCTTTTTGCCCCACTCACAAGAGTTTCACGCAAGGGACAGTAGACAGACATAGACAGGTCACACTCACAGTCTTTCACAGCTGAGCCCCACTGGGCCGGTGTACTTTCGCGGATTTTCCCCGCCTGGTGTCACACACAGGGAGCCAGCTTTTGCAAAGGATAGCCGGTTTTTATGCTCTGAAGTCCCTCCCTGAAAATGGCGTCTGGGCGAGCGAGGTTTCTGGAGGCTCTTTTTTGCCCCACTCGCAAGAGTTTCACGCAAGAGGACAGTAGACAGACATAGACAGGTCACACTCACAGTCTTTCACAGCTGAGCCCCACTGGGCCGGTGTACTTTCGCGGATTTTCCCCGCCTGGTGTCACACACAGGGAGCCAGCTTTTGCAAAGGATAGCCGGCTTTTATGCTCTGAAGTCCCTCCCTGAAAATGGCGTCTGGGCAAGCGAGGTTTCTGGAGGCTCTTTTTGCCCCACTCGCAAGAGTTTCACGCTAGAGGACAGTAGACAGACATAGACAGGTCACACTCACAGTCTTTCACAGCTGAGCCCCCCTGGGCCGGTGTACTTTCGCGGATTTTCCCCGCCTGGTGTCACACACAGGGAGCCAGCTTTTGCAAAGGATAGCCGGTTTTTATGCTCTGAAGTCCCTCCCCTGAAAATGGCGTCTGGGCGAGCGAGGTTTCTGGAGGCTCTTTTTGCCCCACTCGCAAGAGTTTCACGCAAGAGGACAGTAGACAGACATAGACAGGTCACACTCACAGTCTTTCACAGCTGAGCCCCACTGGGCCGGTGTACTTCGCGGATTTTCCCCGCCTGGTGTCACACACAGGGAGCCAGCTTTTGCAAAGGATAGCCGGCTTTTATGCTCTGAAGTCCCTCCCTGAAAATGGCGTCTCGATCTTTTTATTTTTAATAAACTTTTTCGAGTTTATCCTTAATTATGTCAAAAAATAGTTCTCTTATATATTAACTCTATTATATTTTCTAGTTGTTGAATTTCTGTATAGTAATTATTATCTTTCTTTTCTGTGCGTTTATAACTTCTCGTGTTGAACATTTTTATACTTCTTAAGAGTAAAATAGTAAAGTCTTTGAATGATTATGTGAGAACGGCTTTGACTGCATTCTATGAAATGTGTTTTTCTTATTTATCTCAATATAAAAATATAGTTTTAATCTGACTTGCTTTGTAAGGTGCTTAAAATTGCTGATGATAAAATGTTGAGAGCAGACAGACTCCATAAGCTCCAGTAAAACAATTTGCGTGTGAGGGTAGAAATACAAGGTAAGATGGTAAGGTGTTTTCCTTGCAAGTAATTGACTAGGATTTGATCCCCAACACCTATAAAGTCACCTAGAACTTCTGGATACTATCACTGAGCACAGAGCCAGGAGTCAGCCCTGAGCACTGCTGGATGTGGCCTCCAAACAAAAAATTAAGCAAAATTTTCATTTTATTCTACCAACTAATAACAGCATGTCTACACATCATGGTTCCACCCCAGCTAGTCCATATGTTTGACATATGAAACATAATAGGTTTGGCTATGGACCTCCCAGCAGGGAGTTAAATGTTGCAAGAATACCGTGGAGTGGATAGAGTTTGAGAAAACCATAAATTGAAACAGGAAAATTTCAAGCAGTGCTATTTCTAGAGCTCAGCCTGGTACTAGTGCTGGGAGTGCAATTGAGGCATTGATAGCTAGCCTCAAGAATCTTCTGATGATCATAACAAAATTATATTAGTTCTTTACAAGATTGCTTTCATGAACTCAAATCTTATGTTTCTGTATCAAGGAGGCATCAGTGATCAAGAGAGAAGGGACCATGGTAAATCATGAAAAAAGAATCAGTGTCAAAGATCCTGTAGTAGAGATGGCCATGGTGTTCATGACAGAGAGAGAAACTGGAGAATATGGGAAGCATCAGAATGGAGATGGGGACAAAGACCAAGAACTTGAGTATTGTCATTATAAAAGTATATAAGACATGGAGCTGGAGCGATAGTACAGTGGTAGGGCATTTGGCTTGCATGTGGCTGACCTGGGAGGGACCTGGTTCAATTTCCAGCAACTCATATGGTCCCCCGTGTCTGACAGGGGAGATTTCTGAGTGCAGAGCCAGGAGTAACCCCTGAGCACTGCTAGATGTGGCCCCAAAACCAACCAATGAATCAATCAATAAAATAAAATAAAGTAAAAATAAAAAAAAGAAGTACCGTATTTTCTGGTGTACGAGATGACTGGCCATATAAGACAACCCCCTACTTTTCTTGTTAAAATATAGGGTTTGGGCTATATTTGCCATATAAAACTACCTCTCTTTTAACGTACACCAAATGGAAATTAAAAAACATAAGATTTGATTTAAATATAAAAATTTTAATTCAAATTCTTATATCATGCATGTACTTAGCTGGAAAACTGTCACTTATAAACATAAGACTATTTGCCATCAAACATGTAAACATAAAACAGTGAAAATTGGATTCCAACTTTTCCTAAATCACTCTAAAGCTAAAAGGATAGGATAAAGGATAAAACAATAAAGCCATGTGAACTGCCATGCTATTTTCTAAGCTGTCAACCAAACTGCAACTGATGATGATAGGAGGAAGAACAAGCAATAAAGCTGGGGAGCAAGTTTCTGTTTTTTTTCACCACAGATAAAGATGCACGCCAAAGTTCCCTCAGACTTGACAATCCTACCCAGTATACAACAACCAGCTACTCATGGCAAGTGATGTAACAATGCATACTCTGATTGGGTGGGTCAGCTATCTCTGCTTCCAAGGCCATCTGAGTACGGCTAGCATAGAAAAAGTGTAGAACCCTCAAAGGTTAAGAATATATATTTAATAAAGCTAGACTTTGGAGTGCTAGCAATTATTTTCCATTTGTATTTTGTAGTGAGTGACTGTGATTTTTTTTTTTTGTCATTGGCTTTTGGGTCACACCCGGCAGCGCTCAGGGGTTACTCCTGGCTCTATGCTCAGAAATCACACCTGGCAGGCACAGGGGACCATATCAGATGCTGGGATTCGAACCACCGTCCTTCTGCATGAAAGGCAAACGCCTTACCTCCATGCTATCTCTCCGGCCCCTGACTGTGATTTTCTTATTGTGACCTACAATGAGAGTGTTAAGAGGGGGCAGATCACTTGTCCCTGAAGCTGGAGTAAGTTTCAGCATGCCGTATACCGGTGTATAAGACGACCCGCAACTTTTTTTTAAAGATACCTTATTTTTTATTGAGGTAGCATACATCTACTGCATACAGTGCTAACTCCTTTATTTTTTTATTTTATTAATTTGGTTTTTTAATTAATATTTTTTATTTAAACACCTTGGTTACAAACATGATTGTGGTTGGGTTTCAGTCATATCAGATGACACCCCACCCCATCACCAGTGCAACATTCCCATCATCAATGATCCAAATATCCCTCCTCCCTTCCCCGCCCCTACCTGTACTCTAGACAGGCTTTCCACTTACCCCGTATATCTCATTGTTGGAATAGTTTGCAATGTGGTTATTTCTCTAAACTCATCACTCTTTGTGGTGATATTCATGAGGTCGGCTGTATTGTCGAGCCCTCCCCTCTTTTGTCTCTGAAAATTGTTGAGAAATGTCTTTCATTTTTCTTAAAACCCATAGATGAGTGAGACCATTCTCCAACTTTCTCTTTCTCCCTGATTTATTTCACTCAGCATAATAGATTCCATGTACATCCATGTATAAGAAAATTTTATGACTTCATATCTCCTGATGGCTGCATAATATTCCATTGTGTATATGTACCACAGTTTCTTTAGCCTTTCATCTGTTGAAGGGCATCTTGGTTGTTTCCAGAGTCTTGTTATGGTAAATAGTGCTGCAATAAATATAGGTGTAAGGAAGGGGTTTTGTATTGTATTTTTGTATTCCTAGGGTATACTCCTAGGAGTGGTATAGCTGGATCTTAGGAACTCAATTTCCAGTTTTTGAAGGAATCTCCATATCGCTCTCCAGAAAGGTTGAACTAGTCGGCATTCCCACCAGCAGTGGATAGGACTTCCTGTCTCACTGCATCCCTGCCAGCACTGCTTGTTCTCATTCTTTGTGATGTGTGCCAGTCTCTGTGGTGTGAGGTGGTACCTCATAGTTGTTTTGATTTGCATCTCCCTGATGATTATGATGTGAAACATTTTTTCATGTGCCTTTTGGCCATTTATATTTCTTCTTTATTAAAGTGTCTATTTCTTATCTGCATTTTTTGATGGGATTAGATGTTTTTTTCTTGTAGAGTTCTGTCAGTGTCCTGTATATTTTGGAGATTAGCCCCTTATCTGATGGGTATTGGGTGAATAGTTTCTTCCAATCAGTGGGTGGCCCTTGTATCCTGAGCACTATTTCCTTCGAGGTGCAGAAGCTTCTCAGCTTAATATATTCCCATCTGTTAATCTCTGCTTTCACTTGCTTGGACAGTGCAGTTTCCTCCTTGAAGATGCCTTTAGTCTCAATGTCATGGAGTGTTATACCCACGTGTTGTTCTATATACCTTATGGTTTCAGGCCTGATATCAAGTTCTTTAATCCATTTGGCTTTTACCTTCGTACATGATGTTAGCTGGGGGTCTAAGTTCGCTTTTCTGCAAGTGGCTAGCCAGTTGTGCCAACACCACTTGTTGAAGAGGCTTTCTTTGCTCCATTTAGGACTTCTTGCTCCTCTATCAAAGATTAGATGATTGTATGTCTAGGGAGCATTCTCTGAGTACTCAAGTCTATTCCACTGATCTGAGGGTCTGTCTTTATTCTAATACCAAGCTGTTTTGATAACTATTGCTTTGTAATACAGTTTAAAGTTGGGGAACATAATGCCTCCCATATTCTTTTTCCTAATAATTGCTTTGGCTATTCGAGGGTGTTTATTGTTCCAAATGAATTTCAAAAGTGCCTTATCCACTTTGAAGAATGTCATGGGTATCTTTAGAGGGATCACATTAAATCTGTACTATGCTTTGGGGAGTATTGCTATTTTAATGATGTTAATCCTGCCAATCCATGAGCAGGGTATGTGTTTCCATTTCCTTGTGTCCTCTCTTATTTATTAGAGTGGAGTTTTAAAGTTTTCTTTGTATAGGTCCTTCACATTTTTAGTCAAGTTGACTCCAAGATACTAGTTTGTGTGATACTAATGTGAATAGGGTTGTTTTCTTAATGTCCATTTCTTCCCTATTATTATTGGTGTATAGAAAGGCCATTGATTTTTGTGTGTTAATTTTGTAGCCTGCCACATTGCTATATGAGTCTATTGTTTCTAGAAGCTTTTTGGTAGAGTCTTTAGGGTTTTCTAAGTAGAGTATCATGTCATCTGCAAACAGTGAGAGCTTGACTTCTTCCTTTCCTATCTGGATTCCCTTGATATCTTTTGCTTGCCTGATCGCTATAGCAAGGACTTCCAGTGCTATGTTGAATAGAGTTGAGAGAGAGGACAGCCTTGTCTTGTGCCAGAATTTAGAGGGAAGACTTTTAGTTTTTCTCCATTGAGGACAATATTTGCCACTGGCTTGTGGTAGATGGCCTTAACTATATTGAGAAAGGTTCCTTTCATTCCCATCTTGCTGAGAGTTTTGATCAAGAATGGATGTTGTTCCTTATCAAATGCTTTCTCTGCGTCTATTGATATGATCATGTGATTTTTATTTTTCTTGTTGTTGATGCTGTGTATTATGTTGATATAATCCTTGCATTCCTGGGATGAAACCTACTTGATTGTAGTGGATGATCTTCTTAATAACATTGAATTCTATTTGCCAGGATTTTTTTGAGGATCTTTGCATCTGCATTAATCAGCAATATTGGTCTGTAATTTTCTTTTTTTGTAGCATCTCTGTCTGGTTTAGGTATCAAGGTGATGTTGGCTTCATAAAAGCTATTTGGAAGTGTTCCCGTTTTTTCAATTTCATGAAAGAGTCTTGCCAGGAGTTTCTCTTGGAAAGTTTGAAAGAATTCATTAGTGAATCCATCTGGGCCTGGGCTTTTGTTTTTGGTAGACATTTGATTACCATTTTAATTTCATCAATAGTGATGGGGTTGTTTAGATATGCTACATCCTCTTTATTCAACCGTGGGAGGTTATGAGTCCAATAATTTATCCATTTCTTCTAGGTTCTCATTTTTAGTAGCATAGAGTTTCACAAAGTAGTTTCTGATTACCCTTTGAGTCTCTGCAATATTGGTAGTGATCTCTCCTTTTTCATTCCTAATACGAGTTATCAAGTTTCTCTCTCTCTTTCTTTGTTAGTTTTGCCAGTGGTCTATCAATCTATTTATTTTTTCAAAGAACCAACTTCTGCTTTTTCTGATCTTTCAGATTTTTTTGGTTTCCACTTCGTTGATTTCTGCTCTCAGCTTTGTTATTTCCTTCTGTCTCTCTATTTTTGGGTCCTTTTGTTGAGTACTTTCTACTTCTATGAGCTGCATCATTAAGCTATTCAGGTAGGCCCTTTCTTCCTTCCTGATGTGTGCTTGAAAAGCTATAAATTTTTCTCTCAGTACCGCTTTTGCTGTGTCCCATAAGTTCTGATAGTTTGTGTCTTTATTATCATTTGTTTCCAGGAAAGTTTTGATTTCCTCTTTGATTTCATCTCGGACTCACTGGTTATTCAGTATGAGGCTGTTTAACTTCCAGGTGTTAAAGTTTTTCTTCTGTGTCCCTTTGGAATTCACATATAATTTCAGAGCCTTGTGGTCAGCGAAGGTAGTCCACAAAATTTCTATCCTCTTGATATTATGGAGGTATGTTTTATGTGCCAGCATGTAGTCTATCCTGGAGAATGTCCCATGTACATTGGAGAAAAATGTGTATCCAGGTTTCTGGGGATAGAGTGTCCTATATATATCTACTAGGCCTCTTTCTTCCATTTTTCTTCCCAAGTCTAGTATATTCTTGTTGGATTTCAGTCTGGTTGACTTATCCTTTGTTGACAAAGCTGTGCTGAGGTCCCCCACAATAATTGTGTTGTTATTGATATTATTTTTCAGATTTGTCAACAATTGTATTAAATATTTTGCTTGCCCCTCATTTGGTGCATATGTGTTTATGAGAGTGATTTTTTCCTGCTGTGCATACCCCTTGATTAATACAAAATGTCCATCTTTGTCCCTTACAACTTTTCTTAGTATAAAGTTTTCATCATCTGATATTAGTATGGCCACTTCAGCTTTTTTTATGGGTGTTCTTTGCTTGAATAATTTTCCTCCAGTCTTTTATTTTGAGTCTATGTTTGTTCTAACTATTCAGGTGCGTTTCTTATAGGAAGCAGAAGGTTGGATTGAGTTTTTTGATCCATTTCGCCACTCTGTGTCTATTAACTGGTGCATTTAGTGCATTGACATTGAGAAAAAGAATTGTCCTGGGATTTATTGCCATCTTTATATCGAAATTTGGTGTGTCTTTTGGTCATTCTTGTCTTAAAGTAGATCTTTCAGTTTTTCTCTTAAGACTGGTTTTGAGTCTGTAAATTTTCTGAGCCGTTGTTTGTCTGTGAAACTATGTATTCTTCCGTCAAACCAGAAAGTGAGTTTTTCTGGGTACAGTATTCTAGGCGAAGCATTTATTTCATTGAGTTTTGTCACTATATCCTACCACTGTTTTCTGGCCTTGAGTGTTTCTTGTGATAGGTCTGCTGTAAATCTCAAGGATGTTCCCTTGAATGTAATTTCCCTTTCTGATCTTGCTGTTTTCAGAATTCTGTCTCTATCTGTGGGATTTGTCATTGTGATTAGGATGTGTCTTGGGGTATTTTTTCTGGGGTCTCTTTTGGTTGGTACTCTTTGGGCATGCAGGATTTGATTGCATACATTCTTTAGCTCTGGAAGTTTCTCTTTAATGATGTTCTTGACCATTGGGTCTTCCTGGAAATATTCTTCCTGGGTCTCTGTCACTCCAATGATTCTTAAGTTGTTTCTGTTGAGCTTATAATAGACTTCTATTTTCATTTGTTCATTTTCTTTGACTAATTTTTCTATTGTCTGTTCATTTGCTTTAAGTTTTTTTTCCAATCTCTCTGCTGTATGGAGTTGTTATTTATCTCATCTTCCACAGCACTAATTCTATTCTCAGCTTCTGTTACCATGTTGGAGAGCTTATCCATTTTGTCATTCAATTCGTTTTTCAGGCCTGTTATTTGACCTGTTATTTCAGTTTGGAGTTTTTCCATTGTCACACTTGTATTGTGGGTTTTTCTACATGTTGTGGTGGTATTCATTGGTTAAATTATGTGTGCAGCCATGCTCCTCTGGCTTCGTTCTTTCTGGGTGGGTCAACTCACCCCTAAGGAAGGGGAGCCCTCTGTGGATGAAGATTCACACAGGATCAAATCTTAGGCCCAAGCACGAAGCAGAGAAGACAGTCCAGAGAGAAATGCTGGGCTTCAGTATTCCAGCACAGTTCCTAGTGTGATTTTTTTCTTCTTGTTGCAGTGGCATTCTTTCATTAGAAAGAGAGCATGGCCACGTAGCTCTCTGGGAGAGCGAATTTTCTGGGCCCTTTTCAGCCCACACCTGAGAGGTTCAGGAGACAGGACAGTATAAAAACACACACAGGCAGCGCTCACAGTTTCTCATAGTCAGGAACCACTGGGCAGGCATAGATTTTCCCAGCCTGACCTCACAAACAGGGGACCTGCTTGTGCGCAGTACTGCTTATAGCCGGTTTTCACGTTTGGAAGCAGTTCCTTGGTGTTCTGGCCCATGAATGAGCCTCTGGAAGAGCGAATTTTTTGGGCCCTTTTTGGCCCACTCCCGAGAGGTTCAGGAGACACGACAGTAGAAAAACACACACAGGCAGCACTCACAGTTTCTCACAGTCGGGAACCACTGGTCAGGTGTAGATTTTCGACCCGTGACAATTTTTTGTTGTTGTTGTTGTAGTTTTTGGGTCACACCCGACAGTGCTCAGGGGTTACTCCTGGCTCCATTCTCAGAAATTGCTCCAGGCAGGCATGGGGGGACTATATGGGATGCCAGGATTCAAACTGATGTCCTCGGCATGAAAGGCAAACCCCTTACCTCCATGCTATCTCTCCTGTCCCTCGACCCACGACTTTTAAGAAGTTTTTTTGGATTAAAAAGTCGTCGGAGGGAGCTCGCATTTGGACCCAGCATAGCGCACATGCCAGGAAAGCCGTCCCCCTTTTATTCTGGTATGTCAGGGTCGCTGGTCAGACAGTGGGCCACAGATCTCCTGGACTGAATACTGGGTCCAGGAGACTGGGACCCCCACACGCCAGGTGGGTCTTCATGGCCGGCCCTGGCTACTCGGGCCCTGGGGGGCGGGCAGAGGAGGGAAACCCCTCCCCTACGTATATTGGACCCCCTGTTTTGTTTGCTAGTAATACTATTTTTCAAAACCCTCTCTGCTGCCTCTCCCCTTCTTGCCTATGGGACAGGCATTTTTATTCTCCCCCCTTTTCCCCCCTTTTTCCTTTTAGACACTGGTTTGCAATACTATTCCTAAATAGGAATCATTTATATCACTTTATCTGCTCTTGATTCTTGCCCAGAACTGTCCTTGTTCTAGTAATTCCTTCTCTGCCCTCACTGAGCTCTTCTACTCTTTATGGCAAGCTTCTTACCATGGTCTAGTCCTCCTGGCTCTCATCTTTATTATCGAGAGGGTACTTTTTGGTGCACAGAAATCTTCATCCACTGGTGTGTTTTTTGTTTTAATGAATTTTATTTTCAACATTTTCTAAAATATTTTTCAAAAGATATATTGGGGCCGGAGAGATAGTACAGTAGGTAACCCAACCCAGTTTCACCCAATATGGTCCTGTAAACACTGCCAGGAGCCATCTCTGAATGAAGAGCCAGGAGTAAGCTCTGAGCACTACTGTCTGTAGTACAAAGACAAAAGTGCTATGCTTTTCATTCTTTTAAAATTTTCCTGTATGTGGGGCCGGAGTGATAGCATAGCGATAGGGTGTTTGCCTTACACATAGATGACCTGGGACGAACCCGAGTTCGATCCCTGGCATCTCGTATGGCCCCCTGATCCTTCCAGGAGCGATTTCTGAGCACAGAGCCAGGAGTAAGCCAGGAGTAATCACTGAATTCTGACAGGTGTGGCCCAAAAACCAAAAAAAGAAAAAAATTTCTTAAGGTCTTTGTATCCAATTTTAAATTTTATTTAATTCAAAATCAGACAAAACTACAGTATTTTTTGCTAAATAAAATTAAGAATGTTTGTATGAGTTTGTAGCTCTATTATGATCTCATTACCATTATTTTGTAAAAACTGAACCAAGGGGAATATAAAATGACTTTTATTTGCCTCTTTTGTTGAATTAGGTTATTTATTTACCTTTAGTATCTTTCTGTAATTTTTCTGCTGAGGTTAGTTTTTCTTTTGGGGTTTTAGTTTGATTTCTAAAAATTATATTTAAGGCTACCAAATAATCCTTCATATTAGAAACAACTCAGCGAAGTAGTGCAGTTACATGCGAAGTTTTGAATTATCTTTTGTATTATTTTTGTTTGATTTCTGTTTTCTCCTGATATTTCTCATTATTAGTTTTGTTAATAGAAAATTTACATTTTTATGTTTTCAAATCAGTAGTTTTTTCCCTTCATAATTTGACACATGGTCATTCTTTCTCCTTCAAGAGGTTGCAAAATATTTTAAAATATTTGTTCTATTCCTTATGATACAATTTTATTTAATGCTTTATTTCCATGTGGGGCTTCTGTTTGTATATGTTTTTATGCTAAAAGCAGAAATTCTTGATTGAAAGTGAATTTTTACACTCCCTTTGTAGTTGTTTGCCAGGGATGATAAATTATTTTGTAAAATATTTGCTTTTGAGACTGGACACCTTTTAGTTAAATTAATGTGTGCAAGAGGTTCAGTTTCCCAAAGTTTGGTTTTGTTCTGCCAATTCCCTTCTATCACGTTATTTATTGTACTCAGCTTTTAGGGTTGGCTTGCCTCCACTGGTGTTATTTTGTGATAGCCTTATCTATATTTTCATCC